>NC_067489.1:46391796-46711171 GCF_947179515.1 Apodemus sylvaticus
TGCAAGTCTGTGCTCACTCCTGTTTACCTTTTCTGTTATGAGAAACACCAATGCTCTCACCTCGCCACAAACCCTTGCCCTGCCTTTCACTTGCAAGCCTCTGGAAACTTTATTTAAAAAAAAAAATCCTCAGCATTAGAACATCATTCTGGAAAAATAGCTGCACAAAAAAGGTTTAGTGTGTCAGTTTGTAGTGCCCTGTTCTGGCAAGAGAAGACAGATTAAGACACTATCCATTCACTTGTTCAACACAAGACTCTTGATTACATCCTGGTTCTAGGTAGAATTGAGTCTTCCAAAGAAATGTTAAAGTTCTGACCCATAATCCTCATGAACTTGACCTTACTTAGAAATAAGATCTTTGTAGATGGTCATATTAAAATGGAGTCAGTAGTGTAAGCCCTCATGGAACATGACTGACTTTCCTAAAGAATTCTGAAACAGGCACATTCAGAGGAAGACAATATGAAAATGCAGAGGAAATGCTAATTGGCCAAGACATGCTCGAGGACACCAGAGACCAGAAGAGTGGTCCTCTCAGGGAACCATACCCACGTTTACCTTGATTCCTAAGGTTTGTGGTTCTTCAGTGTAGGAGTTCTGTGAGGCCAAACATCATCGTGTTCCATGATCTACAGTCCATATATACAAGATAGCAGACTTTATGCCAAAGTGGCCTGAGAGAAATTTCTACTTCTTCTGCAGTCAAATTCATTTAGGCTGATGAGACTCACGTGTCCTCAGCAACGACACCAACTCCTTACCTCTGAGCTTTCTGAGGCCTTATTTATCATAGCCAGAAGCTGGGAAGAACCCAGATGTCCCGCAACAGAGGAACGGATACAGCAAATGTGGTACATTTACACAATGGAGTACTACTCAGCTATTAAAAACAATGCCTTCATGAAATTCGTAGGCAAATGGATGGAACTAGAAAATATCATCCTGAGTGAGGATAGATACAGTCACAAAAGAACACATATGATTTGCACTCACTGCTAAGTGGATATTAGCCCAAAAGCTTGGAATACTCAAGATACAATTCACAGACTATAAAGCTCAAGAAAAGGAAGAAAAAAGTGTGGATGCTTCAGTCCTTCCTAGAAAGAGGAACAAAATACTCAAGGGAGGAAATATGGAGAAAAAGTGTGGAGTAGAGTCTGAAGGAACGGCCATCTAGATACTGCCCCACCTGGAGACCCATCTCATATACAGACACCAAACCCAGACATTATTGTGGATGCCAAGAAGTGTTTGCTGACAGGAGCCTGATATAGCTGTCCCCTGAGAGGCCCTGCCAGTGCCTGACAAATACAGAGGCAGAGATGCTAAATCCAACCATTAGACTTAGCACAAGGTCCCCAATGTAGGAGTTAGAGAAAGGACTGAAGGAACTGAAAGTGTTTGCAACCCCATAGGAAGAAACAACAATATCAACCAAACAGACCTCCCTCCCAGAGCTCCTAGGGACTAAGCCACCAACTAAAGAATACCCATGGAATAACCCATGGCTCCAGTTGCATATGTAGCAGAGGATGGGCTTGTCTGAATCAATGGGAGAAGAGGTCTTTGGTCCTCTAAAGACTTGATGCCCCAGTGTAGGGAAATGCCAGGGTGTGGAGGTGGGAGTTGGTAGGTGGGTGGGAGGGCAGGGAGAGGGAAGATGGGGTGGGGGGTTTCTGGAGGGGAAACTGGGAAAGGGGATAACATTTGAAATGTAAATTAATAAAATATCCAATAAAAAAAAGAAAACAAAAAAATCATAAGAAAAACCAAGAATAAGAGGGTTGGATCCTGCCAAATGAGAGCACGCTAGCTCTTTTCTGTGACATCCATGGAACCCAGTAGATGCACCTGCTCTGCCATGACAGATGAAGACCGTGTGCATTTATTCCTTGTTCTTTCTTACCTTCTGTTTTTCTCTTTCCACCTTTGCTCTTAATGGTTAGTCATCTTTCTCTGCTAGGGTCTTATGGGGACTAGGATGTTTCTATACCACCAAATGGTTTCACTGACTCACCATGTTGGTCTGGAAATCCTTTGCAGCCCAGGTCTCATTCCACCAGCCTTCCTCTCGCCTCAACTTCCTGAATTGCTAGGCTAGCACACTTATTCCAACAGGACTGGATAGTTGTTTTTATAGTGTCTGTTTTCTGAGTCTCCAGGCTAAGCACCAGGCAAGAAGCAGGGACATAAAGGTGTCAGCAGAACAATCTTGACCTTGTATGCGTGAGGCTTGCTTTTACCTGTGTAGATCTGCTTCCATTTTGCAGTTCTATTACTATTCCCTCTACGTCATTAATAAGAACCAGCATCGGAGCGTTAACATTTAAAAACACCTTCAAACCCCTTTATAGTTTCTTGGCATTTACTACGGCTACATCTATTTTATAGTTCACAATGAATATGGTTTGTTTTTTTTATTTGCTTTAACTTCCCTAAAGAGATAGTGTGAAGCAAAAACACACTCTTTTGGAGCAGCGAATGCGGAAGTCCATGGTTTGAACTGCCGGGAAATAAGGTTGCAGGATGAGGAGACAAAAATCCGCGTGGGGAGGAGATAAAGGCAAATCCCCAGGGCTTCTGGAACCCTGATTAAGTGGGCCCCTGAAATAGCTTTAAAATGTAGACTTTAAAAGAGATATCATAGGATCACATAAGGGGGGTGGTTATGAGTCACTGATGGTGGAAAAATTTCTCAAGGAGAGTTCTAACAACTGCTTGATGTGAAGCTGGTGCATTGCCTTTCAGATTGAGCCCCAGGAAGGGAAGGCTTTAAGATGATAGACAAAAGAGTATTTTTTTCTTTTATCTTGGTGGTTGGGATAAAGTTTCTCACTGAAAATTCTAAAGTCAGCAACAGTGACAATGATTTTTTTGGTAGTCTAACAAGCTTAATTATAACTACCCTGTAGCTCTTGGTAACCTGGCGTGTTAGCCTGCCATGAATATTGACAGTGAATGCTCATTAATTGTAATCACTTTATAAATACTGGAAATTTCACATTGAGCTGTTATTTACATATGCATCACACTCATTAATATTCAAACGACTGCTAGTAATTTAGTTTTACTTATCAATAAAACTCAGAATTTCTGTCTACAATGTTACTTAGCTTCTTCAGTGAGAATGTGTGAGATGAAGGTGTTATTTGAGAGCTACCAATTGTATTGCCGAGAGAGACTTGCTTTCTGGAATCAGTCTAAATGGGACGAGTTGGGGAAGCTGTCTTTCATAGTTTGTGCATAATTAAAATCAGTCACAAAGAAACTCAATTCTATTTATTCCTCTAAACTTTGTTTACAGGAATCTTGCTAATAAATAGAGAACACAGCTTAATTTATCTTTAATTTAAATCAGGTAACAAATTAGCAAATTAAACACTGAGTTGCTTAATTGTTTCTTGTCAGGTGGTATCCAAACTTGCAAAATGCTTACCCACCTGGGTAAGATTTCTGAAGAGTGAGAAATAGACCTTCCATTTTATTACAATTAAGGAAATAATAGTACCTTATTTGGTTTGGTTTTTTACTTATTTATTATGCATCTACATTGTTGTGAAACACTAGTAGGCTCAATTTGGGTACGTTTATTTATTTTTGTGTATTTGGGTACCCGAAATGCACTTTCATCTGCATCCGAATATCTTAATGATGTATTTAGTGCACATGGTACCAATTACACTTAGGGATTTCTGAAGCTGTGAATCGTCGGGTGGCAAACGTGTTGAGAAATTCCAGTGAATCATATGCAAGCAAATGCTCTTCTCCGTGAATATCAACAGTCTAGTTTCAAAGATAAAGGCTCATATGATGATATCTATTTTTTTCTATTGTCAACTTGAGTGGATTAAGAAATGCCTAGGAGATTAAAGATCTCCATTGGGTTTGTCTGTAAGAGCTGTTCCAGGGAGATGTAACTGAAGGCCCAAGACCCACCCTGACCATGGGCAGCACCCTGCATAGGCTGGAGTTCCAGATGGAACAAGAAGGAACAAAAGGCCACTCAGTTCTGAGCAGCCCAGTTCTAAACAATTTGCTTTTTCATCTACTTCTGACTGCTGAGATAAATGCCAAGTGGCCTCCAGCATCTTTCCTTCCGAGATGGACAGGGTCACCTGAAATATTGAGAAAAAACAAATGCTTTCTTCCCTATATTGCTTCTGTTTGTGTTTTGAGTATAACAGCAATAAAAGTGACCAACAGAACCCAGACACTCAGGTACCTTAACTTTGACTGATCACACATGATAGCAAAAGGAGTTAAACCAAGGCTTTTCCAGTTACCTAACCATAAAATAGCGAAGAGATTTAAAATGTTTTCCTGAGCTATTATAAAACATAATATCAATAATTCTAAGTAATCATTGGCAACTTTCCAAGTGATAATAAATATCATCTTAGTCAATATTTGTTATAAGCCAAATGGAGAAGCAACACTCTCAGTTAGACTTTCTGGATCTTGAAAAATTGTATTCCTTGTTTTGAAGTTAATATCATCATAATAAGCTAATGCCAGTTTTACATTAGAACATATAATATGTATCCATACAAGTGTATGGACACATATGTAACAATGCTCAATTTTTAAATTGTAGTGAGAACACTTCTTCTGTCTAAGTTGTGGTCAACATAATATTGTCAACTCCAGCTACAGTGTCATCAGTATGATATCTAGAACAAGGTTGCACAAACAAAATTTATACACTTTGAGTTAAAAATGCCTTAAAGTAGTAACAACAGTTAGTGATTATTAGGAACTATTGATTTCATTCAAGTTCCTGTATTCCCTATAGTTTCTGTATTTGGTCCATTGGGGTTTTATATACTTTCTACGACTATGTCTTATAAGTCAAGACAAAAATTTGACTGAAGACTAAAGGAAGGAAATAAATGGGCTGTGCCTGTCTGTCTGTCTGTCTCCCTCTTTCGTTCTCTCTCTGCTTTCTTCCTTCACATGTCTTTCTAACATCGATCGAAACCTTACTATATCCCGAGGTCTCCTCCATGCCTCAGTAGTACATGATTTCATCTGGAAAGAGCCAGAGACACATATGATTGCTTGTCTATTTGGGATTTAGATGCCTTAAGGCCTAGGTAGGCATGTTAGATGTAGCTGTCTTAGCAACATTTCTTGTTGTGATAAACACATCTAACAAAAGGAACTCAGGGAAGGAAGAGTTCATTTAGCCTTACAATTTGAGGGTAAATCCATCCTGGCGTAGAAGGCCAGGGTGCAGACAATCTTGGGCAGCTGGTCACATCAAGGTTGCAGTGAGGAAACAGAGAAAGATGAAAGTTGCTATTTAACTCACTTTGTCCTGTTTATTCAGTTGTGATGCCAGGCTAGGCTATGCAATGGTTCTACCTACAATGACTCTTCTGTGCTGGCTAATTTCATCTGTCAACCTAAATGGATCTAGAATCACCTAGGACACCCAGGTCTCTGTCAGATTATCTTAAGAGTTTCAGGAACTTAACTATTATGGGTAGTCATATTCTGTGGGCTCAGTTCCTAGACTGTAGAAAGGAGGGCAAAGCAAGGGCTTGTGAGGTGGCTCAGTGCATAGAGGTTCTTGCTGAAAAAGCATGGCAGCTCAAGGATTCATTCCTAGGACCTACTTAAATGTAGAAAGAGGGAACTTACTCTACACACTTGGCTTCTTACGTCCACAAAAGCACTGTGGTGTGCATATCCACCATCACTTGAATGTACATATGTGTACATGCATGCACACACACACACACACCAACACACACATACACACACAAGTGCACACAGGCTCATACACATAATAAGTAAATAAAAAAGATGGAGAAGGTGAAACACACTTACACTTTCTGCTGTTTGACTGTAGATGTGACTGTGACGTGACAAGCTGCTGCTCCTGGCACTTCTTTGCCACCATCAACGATAGTCCTGACCTTTGAGCCAAATTAAACCTTTTGTCCTTTAACTTGGTTTTGATTTGGGCATTTTATCATAAGAGTTAAAGGAAACAGAGCATCTTTCCATCTCAAGTTGCCTACTCCAGAAACTTTCCCACAGTCATGCTAAGAGGTTTGTCTGCTGGGTGATTTTTAGATCTTGTCATCTTAGTGCTAAATAGAAATGATTGAAAGGACCAAAAGGACCTGCACATCGAGGGTTGTGACACGTGTGTACTCACAGTCATGCTAAGAGGTTTGTCTGCTGGGTGATTTTTAGATCTTGTCATCTTAGTGCTAAATAGAAATGATTGAAAGGACCAAAAGGACCTGCACATTGAGGGTTGTGACACGTGTGTACTCAGAAGCTCAGATATGGTACAGGTTCTGTGTAAATGGCTTCATCTACTGAGACTAAAAAGGACTCATTCCAGGAGAGCGTTTCATATAGTGTGGTAAGTATAGGTTCCAGATTGGCTAAACACTGAGAAACACAAAAGCCATAGCAGGCCCGTGAAGAAGTCAGCCATATTGTAGCAAAACTTATATCAAGTGAGCCATAATTTGAGAGTCTGTAGGGTAGGCTCTTTGGCCCTTCCTAGTGATCGGAGTGACAGTAAGAACCAATGCCTGTCTGTGAGGAGATGAGTTTGGGCCTCACAATAGAGCCAAAGTTGGGTCACATCAGTGAAGGACCTGTTTAAAGCAGCCCAATAGTCCAGGTTATTTAAATGACTGAAGCCACTTTCCAGAGCTGAGCCTGGACCACTGAAGAAACACAGTTATCTCAGTATCTCCATGATGGAAGAATACGCTTCATTCTACTGCACAGAGCTCCTGTCTCGGTGGCTGGAGTTTGTGCTACATGATGGGGATGCTTTAAACTAGGTCTCTGACCCTCCCTGGAGAGAGATCATCAGCTTGGAACAAACAGGTCCTAGGTAGCAATACAAAGAGGTGGTTAGAAAAATGTCCTCTAGCCCACAGACAGCAAGTATGGGAGAGGCAGATCTTATCCAAAGGCTGCATTTGCTTCATGGAGAACTTTCAGCTTTCTAGAGTTCAAGTTAGTGCTAGTAACTCTGTGCTTTCTAAAACTGACAATTGGAGCCACCATAATGGAGTCCTTTATTGAGTGTCCCCTACACACTGGGCCCTGATGCAGGTGTGTTCCATACATCAATTAATAACCCAAACTACTGAAGAGAAACCCAGAATTAGGGGAGAGAGAGAGACAGACAAAGACTCTGAGACAATGAGCTCTGGATATGCTCATGTTTCAACTCCTCCTCCATTAAAACAAAGATAGTGTCCTCTGCCTCAAATGAAATGAGCATAAGTACAAATTCACAGGTATTTAAAACCTTTGTGCAACTTGTAGCATCTAGAGAAAAAAAATACACAGAAAAGATGAATGGAGAGAGAAGCCTTTCAGAAAAGCCTATTTATAAAGACTTTCGTGTGTGTGTGTGTGTGTGTGTGTAGTGTGTGTGTGTGAGTGTATATATATATATATATAGTCTCTATCATCTCTAGAGGAAACAAAGACATGCTTAGTTGCCTTCCTCAGACATTCTTAAGGTGGCAGAGGTGGATCAAAGAGGAGTCTCCATCAGTCAAGGAAAGACTTCTGTGTCTAGTGCGACAGTGCAGGTAGGAGCCAATTTACCAGCTATTGTAGACCACGTCTTGTGTATTTGAAAGATGAACTTGTTTTTGTTCTCTCCAAGATTAGGATGGCGCTAATCCACAATGTCCCCAAATTATATTTGAAACAAGTATTTATTTCATTCTCTGAGCCTTTACTAATTCTTGATGAAGCCTTACATTTGCCCTTGGGCCTTCTGGGAGATAAGCTTATTTCAGTTCACATTTAATTCCCCTGCATCGGCTTTATTTGGGGGGAAGACAGAAGACGCCAGGTCTTGAAAGGAATTTTCCAGCTTTCTGCCAGCTCGACTTTCATATAAAGTGAGAAACTGGCTGGACATTAGCTGTGTGGCCTTGTGATATAATCTAATAGAGAAAGTCTGTAGAGAGCTTAGAGGACAACTTTGGAAAATTAAGTGAAGAAAAATAGTGCACCATATGGGCGAGTGCCAAATATCTCGGGACAGACTCAGGACTAGGTATGACTCTTTTCTTTCAGCCACACCAGGCCAAAACTAATGACACAGACTTCATTTTGATAACTCTTAAGGGATTCGCTATAACTCACCCTGCTCAATATCTTGCCTCAAGCCTTTTGTGAATTTTGTGATGCCTGTGTGCTTTGTGACTTCATTTGGTGTTAGAAATAATTGTAGCCTTTCTTGTTGTCTACGAGGGGAGTGTTGTGGTTGTAGTTTACACCAACTTGACACGTAGCCATTTAAATGAGTCGATGGGGAATGGGAGCTTTGTAAAATCACTGTTTTGTCAACCCGGATGGAATGTTGGACCTGGGTGGTAATCAACAAAGGGTGGAAGGATTTTAAGGTGGACAATGGATAGATTAGCAGATATTGCCTGAACTCGCCAATCAATTTTCATGTTGCTCTATGTGAAGCAGCCAATGAGGTGACAAGATGTTAGACAAAGCTCCAATGACAGTCTTGCCTTGATTTATGTTTTTGGATCTCATCAACAAATAACTACCTTTTAAAAAGGGAAGCATATTGAAGCTTAGAGGACATGCTGGAGAAAGTGGGTTATGAGACACTTATGTGACCCCCCCCCCAACTTAACAAATTAACAACCAATGCAATGGCATTTTACTTCTTGGGATAATCAGAGAAATTTAAACATAGGCAATATGTGTGTTGCCTGTGTTAGTTATTCTGTGCCAGGTGACATGATGGTGTGGTACCCTTATAAGACTGAACAAAGACAGCCATATAGTTATGACCTGCTTAGCTATGCAGTCGAATTTACTTTGATAGGCTTGCAATTAAATTTCACAACTCACTTAATTACTAAGAACATTTGAATAGACTCTAAGATCCTTAAATTGGAGAATTTGATTTTAGTTCATTTTTATGTGTGTTTATGACTATGTGTGCTTACTCATGCATAGCCAGGTGCACATAAGAGTGCACACAGGGTATGGAGGTTAGAGGACAATTTTGGTTGTCACCCTTAGGAAGGCCATATGCCTCCTTGGAGACAGGCCTTTTCATTGGCCTGGAGCTCACCAATTAGGCTAGGCCTGCTAGCCAGGGACCCCAACTTCTGTCTCCTCATTGCTGGGATGGTATTCTTTTGGCCCCCTGTCAGAACACGGCAAAAAGAAAGACGCATGGTGAATAATGCTTTGGGGGAACTGTGAGAAAGGTTCCAGAATAAAAAGGCAGAGGGCCTTTGACCTCAGTAGCACTTTGATCCTTGGATTATTCTTGTATGTGATATTATGCCTCCTGTGTTAAACAGTTACATTCAATTTATAAGACATGTTTATTCTTGTCAGATGTCAGAAAATAGTTATAGCACCCATTCTGGTCAGTATACTCCGAATCTGGGTATGGTTTTCTGTTTTGCTTTTGTGTTTTCCCAGATATAATCTATAACACTTGCCAGGCAATTGTATTAAGAATGGTCTGTTCTGAGAACGTTCTGGGAAGGGCTGCTCTGTTGAAATTTAGGATGTACTTTCCTGTGTTTCTTTACATGTGTTTTTCTGACCGTGTTTGTCTGATCTCAATTAACCTTCCTTGGATTCTCACTTCCTTTGTCACAGGTGCGTGCAAAAGAACACTGAAACTGAAGTGAGATTGTCTCAGCGTCAGATCATAGTCTGCCCCTGTTCTTCTAGGTCCTTAGATGCCAGCAGACAAAATCTGCACAGGTCTGCTGAAAAGTCGGCACCCCTGTGCCTAGCTTTTTGGCCTGCATCCTTGGTATTGAACTTTGATCTACCCAGCACTTGACCAGCTGAGCTAGTCCCTCAACCTGAGAATTTTCTTTAGCCATCTTAGAGTCTGCCAGCTTTCTAAGAGCCTCTGTTTTTGTTTCATGAGTTCAGAGAACTCAGGTAATCATGTCACAAGAACATTTTTTTTAAAGATTTATTTACTATCATATGTAAGTACACTGTAGCTGTCTTCAGACACTCCAGAAGAGGGAGTCAGATCTTGTTACAGATAGTTGTAAGCCACCATGTGGTTGCTGGGATTTGAACTCAGGACCTTTGGAAGAGCAGTCAGTGCTCTTAACCACTGAGCCATCTCTCCAGCCCCACAAGAACATTTATACAGCTATGGTGAGCTTTGTCCATCTTGACTCTGGCAGGCCAGATGAGAGATGCAGGATCCCCAACCAATCAAGGCCTTACTCTATTTCTCTCTCTCTCTCTCTCTCTCTCTCTCTCTCTCTCTGTCTTTAATTTTCATGTTTGTTTTGTCAACATTGGTCCCTGTGTCTATGTTTATGCTCTCACCTGTGGCAAATGTAGGTTTTACAGCTGACTTCCTGCTGGTGCCTGTCATATGTTGGCAATGTTCAGCAGAGCGTGTAAACAAAACAAGTAACACCCTACAGATGAGAAGAAAACAAGTCCGTCTACACGTCATGGCAATGTCAGAACAACCCAACCTGTTTTCTCCGATCTGTGTTAAGGAATTTAGTGTAAGGGGGGACAGGGAAGAGGAAGAACCTAACTGATGGGGGATGAGGGGTTAGAAGGATGTGATGCTCCTGTCCTATCCGGACAAGTGAATGAAAGAACACAAACAGAGAGAACACAGTGGGACTTGTCTTCAATCAGAATGTATATGGAAACACTTGTTCAAGCTCAAATCACCTGATATACACAGACAAGACTATCTCCCAGTGACTAGATATGGTTTCTTACTGGAGATCGGAACCCTGAAAGCTAAATTTACCATTCTGAGATTCTATGTCTACACATCACTTTGTCCATCGGACAGCCATTTGCTGAAGTTGGAGGAAAAAAGACTTTGTGGCTCCCACCTAAGGTGAGATGTGCTTGTGATTTCCCGAAACTCTTCAGCCAAAGGTTTTAATCAGTCTATCCCCGAGCCCAAAGAATGTCTCATGCCCATTACTCCCTGGAGATATTTTAGGAGATATCTCAAAAAAAAAAAAAAAAATCAAAGGCCCTGGCATGAGTCTGAATCAATTCACCGAACATTTTGGGAGAGCTCGGCTCTTTTCTGGTTTTCTTGGATTTAGTGACTTTTTCTTACATGAAGTATAAAATAGTCATAAACCACAACAGAAGAGAGAGCTGGGTACTTAACCTTGACCCATGGTCTTTTAGGGGTCACCAGCTAGTGACTAACCACCTAGTGCTAACCACCCCAAATTAATTACTTATAAGACACAAAACTCTTTAGAAATTCCTTGTGAATACCTAAAACTGATCATTTTTTTCCCTTTGCACCTACTTAGACAACAAGCACCCATTAAGTTTTAATTATTTCCCTTCATCAGGCCTTTCATCTTGCTGTTCCCTCTACTGCTAGGGGCCTTTGAAGATGGAGGTGTGGATTTAATATATACAGTCATCGGAGGACTTAACTTTGGGCTATACAGGTTCACAGTTTATTATTTGAAACCAAGGCCTAGCTACTTATCCTACACACAAAAAAATCCAAATTCCTCTGGAATTCAAATGACTACGTTTTCTTAGAGAATTACAGCTGAATTTGGCCCGCAGTATGCCTGTCCCCTCTAGAATGGAAACTCGGTGATAAGATCAAAGTTCCAAAACTGTTGTCTTTGTTCTGTTGGGTAAATTCAGGGTTTGAAATTTAATAAAAACAAAATATTGCTGCAAGCAGGCACTGGTTCTGAAGCCTTACAGAGCAGAGCCAAGGAAAAAGACAGGATGGCAGAGAAAAAAGGGAGAATTTAGACCACAAAACAACAGCCACCAGGATCATCTTCATGTTTAACTAGCTATTATTTTATTTTAGCATATCATTTTTTTCTGAAATATGCCATTATTCTGAACTTTATTTGTTTATAGCCACTGAAGAATTGGGGTCACTTCTGTATGAGCACTGTGGCCAAATCTAATTATTTCCTGTGCTACAGTGGTAACATGCTGTATCTTCAGAGGAAATCGATTCTAAAATGTATTCAAAGGAACCAGCTCACAGACATACTAAGCCATTCAAGAGCATAAACATTGCTGTCTGGGAAATCTTAAGACACATTAACAATCTACGGTTGGAGTAACAGAGCTATAGATGTTATCTGCAGGAGAAAGGGGGACTACTCCAAACAGCCCCCTCACTAACCGCTTAGATTCTTATATATCCATCTTAAATTTTCTCAATGTATCATTTATTTAATTTTATTCCATTTCCTTCAGTCTACATGCTGATAAGGTGTCTGGTATTTGAGTACTGGCATTTGAATGCTAAAATCCTGTCAAGAACAAAGTGTCTTTTATTTTAAGTATTGCTTGAGCGTCTTATGCACAGTTAGCTGTAACTGTAAGCTTTGCTTTGGAGGCAGGGGACAAGGCACTGATTTGTGGTTTTACAAAGGGTGGGTCATCGTGCCATACAACTTAGGTGGGTCTGCTTTGTCACACACAAGATAATCCATAGGGCTTCTCCACTGTAGAGCTAGATTGTGTTTGCTACCAGGGCAACCTGTTTTATCTAAAACAAATCCCTTCCCTTAATCTGTTCAGCTGAAAAGCATGATACCTACTGCAGAGAAGAGAAAAAAACAGTAGCCATGCAGGGACCATCCACAGGTGAACACCTATTGTACTTAACCTTATGGCGGAACCCCCCAGAGGGAAAGGTCCCGGGGAGCAAGCAGTGGTGTCCCATCTCCTTACCCATTCTAAGGACTCTTTACTCAACTATTTGCTGTTAATAAAATTCTGGAAGTTGGATTCTGGCTGACATTTTCAAACTTCATGTATACGAGAAAGATGATTTGGATGCATTAAAATTAGAGTGGGGGAGGCAATTAGAATAACTTAAAATACACTATGAGTATTTTATGTCCCCTGCTATGTCTAATCCTCATTAGAGATGTGTAATGCCTTCATGAAGCTCCATGCTGGCCAATGGCCTTTTCCAGGGCTAAGAGAGTTACTCCAATGAGCACCATCAAACGTGTCTACTGACTAGTTATGTACTGGGCTTCCTTCCTTCCTTCCTTCCTTCCTTCCTTCCTTCCTTCCTTCCTTCCTTGCTTTTCTTCCTTCCTTTCCTTCCTTCCTTTTCTTCCTTCCTTCCTTCCTTCCTTCCTTCCTTCCTTCCTTCCTTCCTTCCTTCCTTCCTTCCTTTTCTTCCTTCCTTCCTTCATTCCTTTCCTTCCTTCCTTTCCTTCCTTCCTTTTCTTCCTTCCTTCCTTCCTTCCTTCCTTCCTTCCTTCCTTCCTTCCTTCCTTCCTTCCTTCCTTCCTTGCTTTCTTGCTTTCTGCTTTTTCTTTAACTCTGAATATTAATATTTTGTTATATCATCTTCACTTACAGCTGCTGAAGATAGTGGCACAAACATTGAAATTTATCTCCAGGAGACCAACGTTAGTCCGTCATCAGGATGACGTTAACAGTATCCATGAGTACTGACAGGCTCAGCATGCTAAGTTCTTTACTTACTTAAGGGAATTTTAAGTTTCACAATGAACATTTTTAAAAAGATTTTTCTGGAAAAAAATCCGTAGAGCAAATGTACTTTTTCTCTTCAGATATCTTGGTGCGAAAGACTTTGGGGACTCTGGTGGTTGAACTAAATGCTTGTTTTTTTCATTATGATATGGGCATGAGACTATAGGGACATGGAATGTGGTGGTTTGAACGAGATCTCCCCCATATTCCCAGGCATTTAAACTTGATCCCCATTTTGTGGTACTGTTCTCAGAGGTTTAGAAAGGTGTGGCTTCATTGGAGGAGTTGTATCCCTGCAGGTAGGCTCTGAGAGCTGGAAGACTTTAGCCATTTTGAGTTCATTCTCTTTGTTTTCCTGTTTATGGCTAGAAATATGAGTTCTCTTCCTCCAGCTTTATTCACCAGGCCTGGCTGCTGCCATCCTTACAGGGTGCAAAGGAAATGGGTCCTTATCCCTGAACCAGGAGCCCAGATAAACCCTTCCTTCTCCAAGTTGCTTTAGTCATGGTATTTTATTGCAGGAACAGAAAAGAAACCAAAACCCTGGAAAAAAATTTTTTCAGTGATATTTATTTATTTGATATTTTCTTTATTTGCATTTCAAATGCTTTCCCCTTTCCTCATTTCCCCTCTGAAAGCCCCCTATCCAATCCCCCCTTCTCCTGCTTGTTAGCCCAGTTCCCTGACCTAGCATTCCCCTACCCTGGGGCAATGAGCCTTCATGGGTCCAAGGGCCTCTCCTCCCACTGATGCCCAACCAGGCCATCTTCCACATGTAGCTCAAGATGAAGGAAGACCAAAGTGTGGATACTTTGATCCTTATTGGAAAGAGGATCAAAACTCCCACGGCTCACAACCAACCAATAGAATGAGCATAGGGTCCACAGTGGAACAGCTAGAGAGAGGACCCAAGGAGCTGAAGAGGTTTGCAGCCCTATAGGAGGAACAATAATATGTACCAATCAGTACCCCCCAGAGCTCCCAGGTACTAAACCATCAACCAAAGAGTACACGTGGAGGGACCCACGGTGGGGAAAACATCTTAAACGTAGGGGTTGAGTGGGTGGCTGAGGGGTAAACTGTGTGTAGAGTATCTATGAGACAATAGCAATGGTCCCCAAATCTCTCCCCAAGTACATCTCTATGTATAGGTACATACATTTATATACTTTCAAATGTATATACATGTTATATATGCATATGCACTTATGTATTAGTATGTTTTATAAACCATCATTATAGTTTGTTTTCTACAGACAAACGTCCAAATGACCTGCTCGAAGATCACTTTTAAATTCCAGAATAATAAAATGTATTCATATAAAGTTACTACCTAACATAGAGAGTGTTTTCCCCATTTCACTGATATTTGCACAGGGCCAGCATTGAAGTAAAGATACAAGTTGATAGTAGGCATCAGGGAGTTTTAAGCAATGTGCACAGTGGTTCCAATTATTTTAAGGTAGTATGTGCCCATGGATAATTGCTTACACATCTACTTATTCCTAATTTGGGTCTCACTATTCTTAAGTAGCTTTATCATGCCTTCTCTGAGCAGGCCCTTTGCACCCTTGGGCTAGATCAGACATCCAGAGTCATCTGTTTACCAGTGCCGTGTTACCATTAGCAATCTGCAGTGGCTGTCACAGGGCTGTGTGATCAGCAGGTGGTATTCTGCATGACCAGGGCTGCTGGAGAGATAACAGAAAAACAATCTTCTGGGAGAAATAAAAGAAAATATGCAATGAAATCAGTCCTCTAAAAATGTGTGTTCAAGTAACTTTAAGAGCACATTTATTATACTTCTGTTCCTAAAAGGTGTATATAATCATTTTATGAGAACCTGATAACTTGAAATCAAGATCATCTCTTATAGGTTTTAGCATGCCTAAAGTTACAGATGTTGGGAGATTTCTGCATTGTTTTACCCAAGACTATTGGCCTCCTTTATTTAAAGGCCAGTATGTCCTTGGGCAAATTGAGTTTCTATGCTCAGTTGATTCTGAGCCTATTTCAAACAGTGACTGCCAACTATGTCAAAATGTATACTGCTTTTGTGATATACATAGTTTTCCAAAGCACGACATGAGATCACCGATCTCAATCCATTTATGACTTGACTTAGCTCTAAAGTTGCCCTGCAGAAACGGTTTGCTGCTACAGAAGCATTCTGGGAGATTTGTTTTCAATCTTTTCCTCCTTATCATTCAGTTTTCTTATCACCAACCACTAAAATTAGCTTGAAAAATTGTAAAAAAAAAGATGTCCTAATATTTAGAGAATTCATTACATTAGTATAAAGCAAAATGGCCTACTTAGAACCAACAGTACCATTCTGAGTAATTTGTTCTTTTTGACATTTTTGGGAAAAAAAAAACTCTCCCTACAACATTAGTGCTAAATAAATGGAAAGAGTATGAAGTACAAGAATACAGTATACATAAATTGCATTTTAATTCGTATTTTTTCTTTAGAAAGATGTCAAAGATAAATTTAAATGTGGTTTAAACACACACTTTGCTTCAAATGCGCAGGAAATGATGCCTAGCACAGAAAAATAAAGCCATTAATTTTCCATTTGCATAGCTTACCCTTGAACTTTCTTTGACATTTCTCAACTGCTTTAGCAATAGAAAACCCCAAATTCCAGTCTAAATGATGGGATCCCTAGTTATTGCTGCCCCAACCATTAAGAGTCCAGGCTTTCATCTGTCTTAATGTCTACTTTACAGAGAGAATTTAAACACCTATTTAAATTAAGTAGTATGTGTCTTATTATTTGTTGCCCACTCAAATCCCATCTATTTGTACCTCTGAGACTTCTAAACATTCTATTTGGTATATTTTATATCAAAATATATTAACAATGTAAAATTGCAATCTGATATTTTTTCTTTCAACATCTGTTGGCATGTAAGTTTTCCCTCTCCCTTTGAGTTTGAATGGGAAGTGTCTGTACCTGCTCATAGCACTCTTGTCCACTTGGTCCCAGGATGAGGGGACTGCTTTGTGGGAGGTGGGACCTCACTAGAAGAAGTGGGTTTCTGGGAGGCAAACTTGGCGTGTCATCTTGGTATCTGGTTATGGCCCAACTTCTCTCTGACCCCTGACTGCCTCAGAGATGTAAGGACACTAAGGGAACAGGACAGGCAGGAATAAAGGGTACAGAAGAATGCTCTGTGATAGCAAATGATTCCTCCTGCGCCAATGACTTCTCCGATGCTGTGACAAAAGACCCGGGGAAGGCAAGTTACAGACAGAAAGGTTGGTTTGGCTCACAATTTCAAATTTCAAATTCCAGCCATGCACAGATGGAGTCTCAGAAGTTATGTGCTCCCAGCCATGATGCACTATATCACCAGAGCCACGAGATGAAATCAATCTGTCTTTACATGGTTTCTTTCAAGTGTTTGTTCTGAGCAAGAAGAGTGACTTATACATCCCGTTTTACACAAAGAGGAGACGATGGGGTGTGGGTAGACGAGACACAGAGAGGTGCTGCTGGTATATCAGTTGATAAATACTCATGTATGGATGGCTTTTCATGTGCTGTGACCAAAACAACACACACACACACACACAAAAACACAAACACACACACATATACACAAACACACACACACACACACAAACACAAAAACACACACACACACACACAAACAGACAAACACATACACACAAACACACACACACACAAATACACACACACAAACATAAACACACACACATACACACAAACACACACACATATACACACACAAACACAAATACACACACAGAAACACACACACAAACACACATACACTAACACACACACACAAACACACACACACAAACACACACACAAACACACTCACACACAAACACACACACACACAAATACACACACACACACACACACACACACACACAAACACACACACAAAACCAAAAAAGACAAAAAACAAAAGAAGACAACCCCCCCAAAACAAAGTAAAACCCAAAAAACTATAACATAAGCAAATTAAGGATGGAAGGGGTTATTTTGTTTGGTGCCCAGATGAAGAGCTAGGTCACAATGGTGAGAGCGTTGGGGAGAACAGCTCTAGTTATGACCACAAAACATGAAGCAATTGGTCCTGTGGACTAAATAGATGATTTGGTTACTTAATATTATTGATTCCTATTTGTTTGTTTGAGACAGGATTTCTCAGTATAGCGCTAGCTATCCTAGAACTTGCTTTGTAGACCAGGCTGGTCTTGAACTCACAGAGATCCACCTGCTTCTGTCTCCCAAGTTCTGGGATTGAAGGTGTACACTACCATTGCTGGGCTAATGTTATTGATTTAAAAACAAAGCCCTAGACTTTAAAACATGGTTGCTGTTAGATTCTAGGAATATGATATTTAAGGGAGTTTGTTACCAGTTTCTGATGTATATAATGGAGTAGACGCATAGGAGATGGATACAGAGATTATTCAGCATGCTGTGGACTCAGTCTCAGGGTGGCATGGAGCAGATTGGAGAACCTTGCCTTTCTGGTCTGAGATCAACAAAGGTGTCTTAAGACAGCTACTAGCATTTCATGCCACATGGGCAGGAGCTGTAGCTCATGAAAGTTAGATGATTTGTTCAATTTCAAACATCACTAGAAATTCACAAAATTATTTTAAAAAGCACATGTGAAGTAGAAGGAAAAGCTATCATTTGGTCAGATCATTACCATATTTCTGATATGATTACTGGCATCTTAATTTAGTACTGTTTACCTTCAGTTTAAGCTTACAAATTACCAGCTATCTATAGTGTCTGTTTACTGAAAGAGTTCTAAACATTAAACCACTCATACAAAACAGGAAGGCTGTTGTACTTGTTTGTCTTCTTTGGGTTCATTTGTACTTCAATTTCTCAGCAAAGGCACATAATTATCTCTGTAACGCCCATGTTGGGAAATATGGGGCCAGGATAGCCACAGTTATCTATTTATGCACAGCAAGTGGGCTTCACTTCAGAGATGCAGGGATGGTTCAAAATATGGAAATTAATAAATATAATCCAGTATATAAACAGACTGAAAGACAAGGAGCAAATGATCATCTCATTAGATACAGAAAGGGCCTTTGACAAGATCCAACACTCTTTCAGGATCAAAGTCCTGGAGAGACTAAGAACACAAGGGACAGACCTCAACATAATAAAGGTGGTTTACAGCAAGCCAATAGCCAACATCATCTTGAATGGAGAGAAACTCAAAGCAATTCCACTAAAATTAGGACCAAGACAAGTCTGTTCACTCTCTCTATACATTTTTCCATGTAGTACCCTGATGCTAGAGGAGTAAGACAACTGAGGGAGGTTCTTCTGTAATTCTTCTAAGACTTTATGATATGATAGCAAAAGTTAATAGGTAATTGTTAGAAGAAACATGACCTGATCCCTTGAGATTCAGAAATGAGCAAGATGCTTTCATTGTTTATAATTCTGTTATTTGAGAATAATTTTTTTTTATAAATCACTGAAACAGGAATAATAAGTTCATTGAGCCAGAGTGACTTTTTGACAATTTTCCATCAAAATTCAGATGTTTGAAGAACAGTCCACTACTGGACCCAAACTCTGGTTTCCCAGAGACTAATTGTGACTGTCGGATGTTAATAAACGTGTGTCAGCATAGTTGGATGATTTAGATGTGCTTGGTTTGTTAGGATGTTCCGGGTGGCTCATCACCAATGTAAATCACAGTAGTTCACAGAAATGATGAATGTTTCCTGTCTGATTATATACTGGCACATTTAAATTACGTTGCATCTGTCTCTTTAAATGAGGGAAATTAACTTTTGAGTTTAATTAAACATTTTAAAAATTGGTTTTTAGTTTATAAAATTCGCTCTGTGATTCTTGCAACTTCTCTCCTTGAGAAAAATGGATTACACGTTTCATTGGGATTTGACCTTAATTAATCCTGTACTTTCTGATCCATCCCTTGTGCTGGAGGAGTCTTATCAAAAGGAACGCAAGCGATGAGCTAAGATAACAATCGGTCATTAACTTCTGTGTGTGATGCTAGCTGTGGTCCATGGGCACGGAATTCAAAGCCCATTGTGCACAGTAATGTCCAGGGCTTAGTGCCCTGTGGCCGAGAGACAAAGTAAACAATGCAGAGCAGCATCTTTACACAGTCTACATGGGTTTACACCAGAGCAAACAGTCTGAAACATTCACAGTGCAGCATGCGTGCTGGCATCCAGTCCTGCCGTGTCCGATTACACAGGAGAGAGTTCATTTCAGGGATGCCAATTCAAGTAAACAAGCAAAAAATGATCACTTTCCAAACACCATTATTTTGCTAAGAGTGATTTACGATGTTAACCTAGCACTTGAAATTACGGAGGCAGAAAAGATCATGTCTTTCTACTGTTTAATATACTATCTCTACGCGGTAGCTCTCTTACTTGACCAAACGTGACTGCCTTCTAAATAAAGAGAGAGAGTTTGAGTAAATATTTGTTGCCAGGTGATCTGAATCAGATGTAGTCCAGATAAATACAACACATCTGCTGGACGACAACTCACAAAGCAAATGCCTACTGCATCTGTACTTCATTAAGAAGTGTAGTGTTTCCCTTTTGGCTTAGGATAGTCAGGCTCTTTCTAGTCTCTTTCTAGTTTTGGGAATTTGAGGAATGGGAACTGCTTTTTTTTTTTTTTTTTTTTTTTTTCATTTGTTCAAGTAACCAAAGAAACATCTCAGAATGGTTTGGCACAGTGAGTCACCTCCCATTTGCCAGCACCCTTTTCAGATTCAAGATGACTTTTCTGTTCTTTAAATATTCTTCCACAGCTGGCATTTACTGCATGTCACTACATGCTGGGGACTCTTCTAGATAGTTTGAAATTAGAAACAAGGCATGCTTAACCTCAGTGGAGTGTGTAATTTAAAGTTGGGATTTAGAAAGAATTTCTAACATGCCTAAGCCTATCATAAACAAATAGCGGGTTTTTGGTCAGTTACATCGATCTGGTTATCACACATTGTAGAGATGTACTGAGAATATTATATGTCAATTACAAATGTCAGAAGCTAGTTAGCAGGCATGAACGTCATTGACCATAGCACTTTCCTCCAAATTAGCATCTTGTAAAACTAGGAGTTGAACCGTCAGGACTTAGCTCCCTGGCCCCCCAAAATGGGTTCTGAGTCCTACCTCTGACCCTTCCAAACTTCTAGCAAGATTCTGTAGCCACTTTTAGCTCAGAGACTTTCTGGTAAAGAACAAGCACACCCATTGCCCCTTCCTCTTAGCAGAGCATAAATTCTTAATCCAAATGGGCCACCTGTAGAGAAAGGCACTTTCCAGGAAAGTTATCTGTTTCTAAAACTTCCAGAGATGACATAAAGCCTACCTAAACCCATATGTTGGTACAATGGTCTCTTTGGTCATTATCCATTCTCACCCATGAGAATATTTCCCTTTGTAATGACCCCTCTGGGCACTCCAGACTGTCATACTGCCGTCCCATGAGAAGACCTGAAATGGTCACTTTGGCCACGGTACATTCTTACCCTTGAGAGGGTCTCCTGCCGCTCTGTAACAGACTGCCTGATGCACGGTGCCCTGTGTAGCTCATCTGAACCCATTCAGACCCCCTGCAATTCCCCAGTCCTTGAGAACCCACTGAATGGGGATAATACAACTTGGAAAAAAAAACAACTCCCCCCCCCCCCCAAAAAGCCAGATGGTTGGTGGAGAGATGGCTCATTGGTTAAAAGTACTTTCTCCTCTTGTAGAGGACCTACCTTCAGTTCCCAGAATATACACAATCATCTATGCTTCTAGTTCCAGGCTTCTCCACGGTAGCCAGGCACACATGTGCTCCACAGACATACACACAGACAAAGCACATATACACATAAGAATAAGAACTTTAAATAGGCCATTTTTCCTCTTGGAACATGCATTTTAAAGGTTTAGACATCCATACCATGAGAGATAGCATACAACTTTGCCATGACTGGTCAATACAAATTGAAGGTATTTAAAGGTTATTAAGAAAATAGGAATTTGAAAAAATACTTTTTTTTTAATGTTTCAGTTATCAAGCACTGTGTCCTCAGTGTCCATATCCTTCCAATTTCAAATGGTGAAATTCTAACCCCCAAGATGGTAATGTGATGATTCAGCTTATGGTTAGTGATTAGATGAGGGGTATTTTTATTATTATCATTTTATTTGCTTTTTTTTGAGACAGGATTTCTCTGTGCAGCTCTGGCTGTCCTGGAACTCACTCTGTAGACCAGGCTGGCTTCACTGATCACCTGCCTCTGCCTCCAGAGTGCTGGGAGTAAAGGCATGCATCATCACCGCCCGGCAGGAATTAGTATTATTATTGAGGAGACCTGGAAGCCTCCCATATTCCTATGACTTGTAAAGTCAGAGACAAGCTGCCTCTGAGGTAGGCCTGCCCTAGACAATGCATTTGTCATGCTCCTGGAGTTCCCTGCATCTCAAGCTGCAAGACAGGAATTCCTGATGTTTATATACAGCACAGCGGATGATCTTCTATTAGAATTGCTTCAGTGGACCAAGACATCAAAGGAGGCTGTTTTTCATGTGCAGGGAGAACTTAGTTTAATTCCTTTCTTTCTAATTTCCATCAGAGTCATTTCCATCTACACTGCTGTAGTAGCTTTCACACTGATTTGGTACCCCTGATTCTGAATCACCTTACTATTAGAATTGTATTATATAGTTCATGACTTGGTGTTCTCTCTGCTGAGGACAATCTGAGTTCATCTTCTATCCCCTTTGTTTTTGTCCACCAATTTTAGTTCATCTAAATCTCGGATTGGAGTTTGTCCATCATTTGCAACCAAGTGGGTTTGCAAGCACCTGTTCTTAACGATTCCGGAAGCAGGTACTCAATGACAGCCAGAGCTCCCATTTTTTCAAAAGGTCCTTTCCGCCATGATTTGTCCTTTCTTTACTAATTCTACCTCAGAAGCTGCTCAGGCCATCCGGACAGCTACCAGCCTCTGTGCTTCCTTTGCTTTGCCCAGGATGGCTTCCACACGCTTTCTTACTGCAGTGTGTCTTTTCAGGTGTCAGGCAAAAGGTCCCTTCTTCAGGTGTGAGTGACACTTCAATTCCATTAGGAACTCCCTCGGGGATAAGAAAGGGCAAGGTAGCAGTGAGAGGAGTCACTAGGGACGCCTAGGCAATTCTACTTTTCAATCCTTTTTTTTGTCTAAAAATGCAATGTTAATCTCTGTAAGTATTATAATTATTTTTTTAAAAAGAATTATTTATTATGTATACAATGTTTGGCTTGAATGGCCAGAAGGGGTCACCAGATCTCATTATAGATGGTTGCGAGCTACGAAGTGATTGCTGGGAATTGAACACAGGACCTCTGGAAGAGCAGTCAGTGCTCTGAATTGCTGAGCATCTCTCCAACCCCAAGTATTATAATTATTAATTTCTTAGGATTAGAAAGCTTTCTTTGCAAGTTTCTCCTACCTCAACATTGTGAGATAAGATTTTCATTTAAAGGTTAAGGAAGAAGAAAAAAAAAAAGCTATGCCTAGTATTTCTTCTGATGTGCAAACTAAAAGTAACCTCCCAAGAAATAGGACCCTATGTGTATGGTCAATTGATTTTCATTGATAGTTTAAAAAAAAGTACTTTAATGGGGAAAGACTATTCTTCTCAATAAAATAGAGAAAAAAAGAAATTTATCTTATTATTTACTATAAACTATAAACAAAATTTGACTCAATGTAGATGAATACTAGCAATAAGATTTATTAGCTACTTTTCTTCTTCTTGTCATAAAATACCCTGACAAAAGCAACTTAAAGAAGAAAGGGCTTATTTTTCCCACAGTTTGACAGTTTATCATGGCAGAACAACCCTGGCTTTGAGAACTTGAGGTGGTCAGGAAGGGGATAGTGGTGGGTGCTTCTGGACCTGAGCCTACAGGATGGAGATACTCATGGTTAGGGTGGGTCTCTTTGTGTCTATTAACTTGTTCTATAGAATCCCTCACATGTGTGCTAAGAGGCTCTTTCCTAGGAGATCCCTGGACCTTATCAAGCTGATAATCAATATTAACCACCACATGGAGATAAGCATAAAAATTTAAATTAAAAAACTTAAAAATTTAAAAATGTCTTAATCTTTAAAACATGTAAAGCCATAAAAGATTAAAAATCCCCATAAATTAGACTTCTCAAAATTGACCTTTATCAATTTAAATATTAAAGATTATGAAGCCCAGCTTCTAATTAGCAGCATCTAGAATATGTAATACATCTTTACAACTCACTTATGAAAAATAAATATTAAAAATGAACAAAAATATTAGTATATATTTGCAAATACAGAGATACAAATGATGACTAAGCACATAGAAGTCTGTTATTTCAACAGTCAACATAGGAATGCAAACTAATACCACAAAGGGGTGTCATAGGGCAACTATTCAAAAGGTTGACCACAGCAAGTCCTGGAGAAAACCTGAAACACCATAGTTCTCATCTTAATCACTTAATCACTTTGAAAAAACACTTCTTTGTTTGTTTTTGTGGTTGTTCTCTTCTATGTTTTGTTGGAGATGAAACCTAGGGTTTTGCACATTCTAGACAACTGTTCTGCCATTGAGCTAACATCAGCAGTTCTTCATTTCATTTCTTTTAAGACAGTGTCTTACCGAGTTGCTCATGAATTTGTGATCCTCTTGCCTCAACCTCCTGAGAACACAGGTCTGCATTCACCATGCCATGTAGTTTTACTTCTTTTCTAAAATTAATATGCCCTGTTTATCTGACTCAGCGATTGTATCTCAAAAACTTATTTAAAAGAAAGAAACACTCCTTTATAGAAACTTTATGCACATCATCATAGAAACTCTATTTATAGTAGTTAAGACTGGAAACAACCATCTATCAATGATAACTAAATATGCAAGTACATATTCAATGGAATAGTACTTATAAATGAGAAGAAATGGAATACTGATTTGTGTGATTACTTTTTAGAGCTTTTAATATAGCTCAGTGTACAGTGCTTACTGAGTTAAACTCGCTGCACAGAAAAAAGTATTTTTAAATAAAATTAATAAAATATGTATCTAATCTACAGTGGCAAGGCATTTCCTTAGAAGATATGGATGAGGTTAACTGGGAAAGATTGCAAATAATACTTCTAGAAGTTTTGTGGCATTGTGTATAAGTAGTTGAAACCCATTCAGATATACACTTAAATAAGTGAATCTTATATATGAAAATTATTTACATTGACCTAAAATGAAAGAAGGAATAATGAGACATGGCAGTATGAACATATGTGCTTGTCAGTACACGTGCACATGCACATAAGCAATAAAGACACATAAATGTATCTTCCTTCTGTATGTCAAGTATAATGCCTTAAGTATAATCCCTTGACATTCACAGAGGTACTCACTGGAATTAGCACTATCATTCTGAGTCACATAAAATAACAATGTTGATGTCATGAGGTTCTATTGAGGTTGACATGGAGAAGCATACATAAAGAGCTTAGAATAGTGCCTAACAATTGGTAAACATACAGAAGTTGAAATTGTTATCAACATGCAATGTCACCCATTAGACAGTAGTACCTTTTAATGAAAAGAAAGAGTAAGACTTGCATTTTAGGGCCATTGAGTGCGTAAGTCAAATATGGTTGATTAATACCATGCATATACATTCAGTAGCATGAACAGTTCTCATTGGGCCAGTCACTGTGGCCTCGCCAAGTGACTGAGACTACAGGTACCGATAAGGCTTCTTTAGTTGAAATTTATATTGAGAACTTTACTGAGGAGCCCTCTGAAGTTCATTTTTTGGGGGAAACTCAATTGTTTCCCAAATTTGACATCCTATATTCAGAAATACTAGCCAGACCCATCTCCAAGCTGGTACCTGGATCTTGTATATCCCTTGCCTAATCTCTTGGCTCATTTGGGAGTAACCTAAAAGGGAAATGACTTAAGCCAAGTACTAGTTATTCTCTCCTTTCTGTCATTATAGGCAAGCCTCACTTAAGAACTCATGAATTATAGTTTTTCTTCCCTCCTAGTATCAGCACCCATCACTTGGCAACATTTGGCTTCCTCTTTCTATGAAAAGCCTTCTCTCTCAGAACATGAGAACATAATTTAATTGATGCTGCTCTGCATTTTTCTTTGCTTAATGTGTTGTACAGTAATTCAATTACCAGTGTCAGACAGGTAGATTTCCTCTGTCCATTCATTCACTTAGAAGGAAAAGACAAAATTGAATTTCCAAGTCCATCTAAAAAGGAGTGTGACTATACAGCAATTTCCAGATAAGACTCTCATTCAATACCCAAACAAAGAAAGCACAATCTCACAGTTCAGGAGAAGGAAAACATCCCAATTCAGGAACAGGGTGATTCACTTCTAAAAGAAAGGCAACACAATAGTAACACAAGCCACCGATCCCATCCCTTGCTACTTTTGTGAGTTTAAAAGCTCACTTTGCTCATGATGCACATCACAACAAAGGCGAAATAAGCCATAGCTGCTCTTAGAAAGCCTTACTCCATTGTCAACTATTACCCAAAGTAATACGGTGATACCGTAGACTTTCAAATGGGTAGTATATTTCTTTTTATTAATTTCTAAGATGGCATATAAAGCAATGTTTTTCATTATGGCATTTTCATACCACATACATGTGTTTAAGAATATAGACTATACCCCTTTAGAAGAGGTTACAAAGACCCTACACAGTACTAACAGAACATCTCATGTGCTGAACAATGACAGATCAAGCCTGTTCTATTTCACAGAACTCCCAGGATCATTGTGAACATGCTCTCTTGTGTTAGAAATGCTTTCTCTCTAACCCCCTCTGGCTTATTTTTTCTATTATATATGATTGTAATTAACTTAGGAAAAAATACATAAAAGTTTGATGAGAAAAATGTGTTTTCTCTGGTCATTATGAAGGGAGTCCACTTAGGTGTGAATAGCTAATGGACCCTCTGTTTAAGGATAAAGGAACCCATCTCTCTGGTCAGCAGGTCATAGTGGGCGCTGGTTACTGCCTCAGAAATAGAAACGGATACTCAAGGCTGCCACAGTGCTGCAGTGTAGATTTCAAATATGGACGTTGTCATCCTTCCTTTATTTTGACTGCAGAATGGACCACAAGTCTTAATGCCAGTTGACAACTACATGGTACTAACCCACTAAGTGTCAACCTCTGTCAGCATGTCACATGTAAAAAATCAGTAGGATGCATAATTCAGGTCAGCATAGCCGTGCTCAAGCCACTCTTTCTAGCAGTTCTGATTATGATATGGAAGATATCGGCTCTTTTCTCATGGCCTGTTGGATTCTGAGAAAGACTCCAAATTTCCAAAGATCCAAGGATAAAACCAAAAATAAGAACAAAAAAAAAAGGGATCACAGTCTATGGAAGATTTTATTATATTAAATTAAGATAGATGTTAAAAACATGTATGTGTTTTAAAGACAGCGTTTAAAAATCCAAGATAGTGAGGGCAAAAGAAATGCTGTTTTTCAGCATTGAGGCTTAAACCCAGTATTTCTTGCATGTTAGCCACTAACTGCTTTAGCCAGGTTATGTTGAAGGTATTCCAAGGTGAGAGGGAAATAAAGAAATCTGGGAAAGTGGTGCTATTTGATTTTGGATTTTAAAAGCCGACTCATGGCTGTATCCTTTCACATAATTTCCTGTTATAGTACGGAGATGCTATAGTATCTGGGTTTATTGACTGCTGATGACTTATCACAAATACAGTGTATCTTCAATAAACATAACAACATTTTATTTCATTTGTTGAAAAGATGTAAGGTATTTGGGCCACTTTCCAGGGTATTAGTCCAACAGCAGAGACCCTGATACACTGCCTGAGGGAGCTTATCTTCCCCCAAGGTAGACAGCTGCAGACAGAAGCCTTAATACACATATATTTGCCATACTGTCATATATCATGGAGTGAAATATAGCAGAGAAATACAAGGAGAAAACAAGAAGCAGGGTGGGGGTGTTATGCCATGAGGATGATTTGGGGAGGGATCTCTGGGGAGAGAGATCTGTATACAGGCTTGAAGAAAGTGAGATCTGAGGAGTGGCCAGTGGGTGGGAATACCTGTGGTCAGAGGTCACTTAGTGGGAGTGGACATATAGTCTCCTCCTTGAGGTTCATGCATTATTGGTTTGGTTGCCATGTGGTGGGATGTGGGCTTAGTCATTGACCTAATTAATGACTAATCCACAGATGTATTGATAACTTGGTGGCAGGGGAGGGAGGATGTGGAAATCCATTGGTGGGTCCTATTTCGGGAAAGTAGTTCATGTGGTGTGATGATAAATGGTACACAACTCATCCTTGGTCCTTTTGAGGTAAACAATTTCCTTCGTTACATGGTCTCAGTGCCACATGCTGTCCTTTCTTGGGTCTAGTTGCAGTGGACCCGACCCAACAGATCTTGGGCTGAAGACTCCAGAACTGTGAGTCAAAACCAAAGCCAAAACCAAAACCAAAACCAAAACCAAAACCAAAACCAAAACCAAAACCAAAACCAACCAACCAAACAACCAACCAAACAAACAAAAAACATGTCTTCCCTCATCACAACAACAAAAGGCTGGTGAATGCAGCCAGCATTCAATGGGACATCCTGGAAGCAGGGAGGCTTGGTAGTCTGGGAAGAGTACAGGAGAGGGTGAGGTCACAAAACATGGGCGATGAGGGTTGTATCTTGAAGGCAGTGTCCATCTTCCACTCTGGGGAAAGTAGAGAATCCAGGTGTTGACTATCATAGTAAAAGTAGCAGCATTGTCTCCATGTAGGATAGGGTCCAAATCAGGGCAGTCACAGCAACCAGGGTGACACATATGTTGAGTTGGATGTAGACAGAGATGAAGTGAAGTTTTCTTTACATTTACTTAAAGGATATTTTTGGTGGATGGGAAATGGGCTAGGTGGGGAAGAGGAAAGAGAAGGCTGACCTAATGTTCTGGTTTTATTCAATGACCATAGATTTGGGGTAGCAGGCCTTTCTATTGATCTCTTCTCTTCTTTCTCAAAGACAAGTATGAATAAAGGGTCTATTAAACTAAGCTGTTCTCTGCAGTTCTGTTAAAAAGATGATGGACTGACTACATCCACTGCCTATAAAGAAACCCAGATTGTACTTAGCTCATTTGAGAAATTGTTCTTGAATAGTTATCCTTATATACATTCTGAGTGGGATGCTGACAAGTTCAATTTCTGTTTGGGTTAATGGCCACATAAATGTCTTTATACAACTTCAGGCTGCTTGGAGGCAGGAATGATTTCTAATTTTTTCCCCTATGTTTTGCATTGCTGGATAGGTTATTTTTTTGAACTTGCTGTTTGAGGTCTAGCCTCCCCTTGTACTGGGGGTGTAAATCTAATTAACATTAATGAGAGTTCTGTATGCGTATTGACAGGATAATAGACCTTTCAGGATGGTTCTTCCCCTTTTACACCTCCACTCCCCCACTGCACACTGGCTGATTATTACATCAGGCAGTGAGTGGTACAGGCTCACGCCGGAGCACACACACTCTGTGGAAATTAAACAGGAAAATTCTCCTTTATGTATATTTCCCTTCATGTTAGAGAGAGGAGACAGGGGCTGTGGGACAACATAGCCCATATCAATGGTTGTCTTGAGGGGAACATTTTTTAAAAAGTAAATTTCCCAAGACCATTCAGGGTTATGGGTTCTTTTTTTTTTTTTTTCATTATTGCTGTTTTTTATCTTGTTTTTTAAATTGTCAGTGCTCATTACACATAACTCTAGTTTTTACAGTAAGAAAATTGATAGAGAATTGAGGAGATTGTTACTAAGAGCTGGGTGACTTCTTGGGCTTTTTTACTTCAAATTATAAGAAAGGTAAGATATTTATAGGTCTATGAAGAAACTACTAAAATCAAATGAGCATGAATCTGGACTTTCTGCGTTGGTTCACCAGCATGTCTAAACATTTCCTTGTTCTTAAGGTTACAAGAAATTGATTTCAATAGAAATATTGGTGTATTGTATAATATGTCCTACATGTGTTAATAGGAGCACTCTAGTCTTGTGAACAATATTTGTGAAGTGAAGAATGTTGTATTCTTCCAAAGAGTAAACTCTATTTCACAGAATTCATAGAAATTGGAATACATACTTGTATAAAGGTGGATGGTTGTTAACAGTTCTACTTTCCAACTTTAGCTCCCAAATACAGCTGTGCCATCATCGGCTAGATAACTCAGAGAACAGTGCTCACTTTTCTTTAATAAGGCTGGCTCAGAAAAGGAGTTGGAGGTGTAAATTTATTTTTTTATTTCCCTTCTAAAACTTGAGAGGTTGAGAGTCTTGCTGGGGAAAAACGTGATCTAGTAGAAATACTGAAAGCTGGCAGGTTTGTTCAGTTCTAAACTTTCCCTCTTTTGGGTGGCATGGGTTTAATCCTTCAGTTAAGAGAGCTTGACCCATTTAGCCATGCAACAGCTAAACCCTTAATCCCAACAGCTTCATTTTACCGTTCAGATCTGGGCACTGATACTGCACTGATTCAGACTCACAGGTCAACACAGTAGAGCAAAGAGGGCTTATTTCTCCCTTCTACTGAGAACCAGAGGAGCAAAAGGATTTCTCTATCAAATGGGTGTAAATAACTCTAAGATCTTACTATTTACTATTCTACATACTGATGGAATTTGATGTTTTTATTGAGAATAGTTCCTAACTAGGCAATGAGATGTTTAATATGCTAAGAAGGAAATGTTAATGCCATTCAGCATTTTCGGTTTTATTAATTCTTCATTTTATTTTATTTATTTATTTTTGAGACATGGTATCACAGTGTAGTGTAGGCTGACCTCAAACTGGTCATCCTCCTATGCAACAGTTGGCCTCAAAGCATTGTCATCCTTGATGTTTTTAAACAATCTTTAAAGCTATGAATGTTAATAAAAATTAATAAGGATATGCAAATGAATTGTATGAATAGCTATATCTGCACATTGTGAACCCTGAACATTGAGGGATCTAGTCAACACTGATATTGTAGGTGAAAATCTTGTCTGCTACATAAGAAGTTGTACTTCTAATGGAATGAAGCTTTTCTATAGAGCACACACACACAAAATTCTGAATTTATCAATAGCAGAATAAACTGCTGTAAGAGTAGGGTGGTACTCATCAATGTGTAACCACAAGACTATTATTCTAATCTCCTGCTCACACACAGGGTCTCAAGGGATTCCTGCAAGAAAGACACGCCCACAGCCTCCATGCCTCAGTCACAGCAGGTGCTTAATATACACCTCTAGTAAAAATTAAGAATCACCCTGTAGAGTAAAACTGTTAGTATTCCATCTGTTTTATGGACTAAGAAATGGGGACCTAGAGCATATTAATGAATTTTTCTAAGTCTGAAGACATAAGGTGATTCTCATCCAGTATTTCTGATGTCGGAGAGAACACAGAATAAAATAATTACACTTTGGTGAAATAGTGCCCTCTTCAAAGTTTGACAAATGGAATACGGAAGGGTTTTTATGGGATTTTCTTCTGATTGGATGAGACTTTTAAGTATTCTGTTTTCTCTGTAACTACTCAGAATACAACAAACATATGCAACATTTTCCTTGTAAAATATTACTCATTTGCAATAGAATTCCATTCATTTTCCGCTTTCTCCCTTTATTTGTGCATGTTATAAGTCACCATCTTTTAACTGTATGAAACTCACTTTAGTAAGGACCTGGGGTGATATAAAGATAAACTGGACATAATCTTTGGCTGTGCTCTCAACTCAGAATCAGAATTAAGAATATATTAATAATAACTGTAATCCCAAATCATGTATGTTTAATCTAATGAGAGGCTGGAGGACAAATTGCCAGCACTCAGGGAAGGTCGTAAAATATTTTTTCTATTTTTTTAATTGGCTATTTTCTTTATTTACATTTCAAATGTTATCCCTTTTCCTGGTTTCCCCCCTCCTGGAACCCTCCTATCCCATCCTCCATCCCCCTGCTTCTATGAAGGTGTTCCTCCACCTAACCCATTCCCACCTCTCCTCCCTCGATTCCCCTATACCGAGGCATCAATCAAACCTCCTTCATAGAACCAAAGACCTTGCCTCCCATTGATGCCTGACAAGGCATTCCTCAGTCACATATGCAGCTGAAGCCATGTGTAGTCCTTGGTTGATGGCTTAGTCACTGGGAGCTCTGGGGGATCTGGTTGGTTGATATTATTGTTCTTCCTATGAGGTTGCAAACCCCTTCAGCTCCTTCAGTCTTTTCTCTAACTCCTCCATTGGGAACCATGAGCTCAGTTCAATGGCTGGCTGTGAACATCGCTTCTGTATTTGTAAGACTCTAGCAGAGCCTAGCAGGAGACAGCCATAGCAGGCTCATTTCAGCAAGCATTTCTTGGCACCACAATAATTTCGGGGTTTTGTGACTGTATATGGGATGAATCCCCAGGTGGGACAGTCTCTGAAGCCTTTCCTTCATTCTCTGCTCTACACTTTATCTCCATTTTTGCTCCTGTGAGTATTTTGTTCCCTTTCTCAGAAGAACCGAATCACCCACACTTTGGTCATCCTTCTAACTGAGCTTCCTGTGGTCTGTGAATTGTATCTTGGGTGCTCTGAGCTTCTGGGCTAATATCCACTTATTAGTGAGTGTATACATGTGTGGTTTTTTGTGATTGGGTTACCTCACCCAGGATGATATTTTCTAGTTCCATCCATTGCCCAAATAACAAAATACCCAGGATAGTGAAAACTATTCTCAAAAATAATAGAACTTCTGGGGGAATCACCACCCCTCACATCAAGCTGTATTACAGTGATAAAAACTGTATAGTATTGGTACAGGAAGACAGACAGGAAGATCAGTGGAATAGTCTTGAAGAGCCAGAAACCCACACGCCTATGGTCACTTGATCTTTGACAAAGGAGCTAAAATCATCCAGTGGAAAAAAGACAGCATTTTTAACAAATGGTGCTGGATCAACTGGAGGTCAGCATGTAGAAAAATGGCAAATTGACCCATTCTTATCTCCTTGTACAGAGCTCAAGTCCAAGTGTATCAAGGACCTCAACATAAAATCAGATACACTAAAACTTATAGAGGAGAAAGTGGGGGAGAGCCTTGAACACATGGGTGCAGGAGAAATTTCCTGAATAGAATACCAATGGCCCTTTTGCCTACGGGAAGCCAGAGAGACCTAGCAGGCAAAACCAAACCAGCTAACAGGCATAGCCAGAGGTGGACATAGCAGGGGTCTCAGACGGTCAGGCCCTGGACTGCCCCCAGGCCCTGGGCTGCTCGTTGGGCCATCTGTGTGCTGACCCAGCCAGGAGGTTGTTAGCCCAGCTGACTCTCCCAGCACTCTCAGGGAACTCGCGCACGCCACCATCCTAGCCACCTGACACACCCAATTAACACCCACAGCTGAGGGGAACTTTGCACTGACATTGGCCTGCCAGGCTTTTGCCTAGACTCAGGGCCTGAGCAGCTAGGCTAGCCTTGTGTGCACCAACCCGGTTGGGAGTTCTGCTGCCCAGATCAGCCTGGGCAGCAGCACCACATCTCCAAGTCCTGCAAGTGGCTAGCTGGGTTTCCGGGCGGCCAGCTGGGAGAAGTCAGTGTGCTCCAGTGAATCCAGCGGGCCCCAGCGGGAGCCTTCGGGTGCCTGCTTTGGGATCTGAACAGCCTGGGCAGCAGCACCCTGTCTACAAGCAGTGCAGGAGGTAAGCTGTGCACCAGAGGCCAACTGGGAAGGGGCAGCTTGCACTGGTGAGTCCAGCACTGACAAGACAAACTAACACCAGTGAGAACTAGATGGCAAAAGGCAAACGCAGGAACGTCACTAACAGAAATCAAGGCAATATGGCAACATCTGAACCCAATTCTCCTCTACCAACATGTCCTGGATACCCCATCACACCAGTAAAACAAGATTTGGATTTAAAATCACTGGTCATGATGCTGGTACAGGAACACATGAAGGACATACTTAAAGAAATTCAGGAGAAAATGGATCAAAAGTTAGAAGCCCTTGCAAGGGAAACACAAAAATCATTGAAAGAAATCCAGGAGAATACAAAAGCCAACAAGGAGGAAATGCAAAAAACACTTAAAGAAATACAGGAGAACTTTGGTCAACAGGCTGAGGTCATGAAAGACAAAACACAAAAATCTCTTAAAGAAATACAGGAGAACTTTGGTCAACAGGCTGAGCTCATGAAAGAGGAAACACAAAAATCTCTTAAAGAATTACAGGAAAACACAAACATGCAAGTGAAGGAGCTAAGCAAAACCATCCAGGATCTAAAATCAGAAGTAGAAACAACTAAGAAAACTCAAAGGGAGACAACTTTGGAGATAGAAAGCCTTGGGAAGAAATCAGGGGACAGAGATGCAAATATCAACAACAGAATACAAGAGATAGAAGAAAGAATCTCAGATGCTGAAGATTCCATAGAAACCATGGACTCAACAGTTAAAGAAAATGCAAAATGCAAAAAGCTTGTAACCCAAAATATCCAGGAAATCCAGGACACAATGAGAAGACCAAACCTAAGGATTATAGGCATAGATGAGAGTGAAGATTTACAACTTAAAGGGCCAGCAAATATCTTCAATAAAATTATGGAAGAAAACTTCCCTAACCTAAAGAGAGAGATGCCCATGAATATACAAGAAGCCTACAGAACTCCAAACAGACTGGACCAGAACAGAAATACTTCCCGTCACATAATAATCAAAACACCAAATGTTCTAAACAAAGAAAGAATACTAAAGGCAGTAAGAGAAAAAGGCCAAGTAACATATAAAGGAAGACCTATCAGAATCACAGCAGACTTTTCACCTGAGACTATGAAGGCTAGAAGGTCCTGGGCAGATCTCATGCAGACTCTAAGAGAACACAAATGCCAACCAAAACTACTATATCCAGCAAAACTCTCAATCACCATAGATGGAGAAACTAAGATATTTCATGACAAAACCAAGTTTACCCAATATCTATCCACAAACCCGGCCCTAAAAAGGATAATAGGAGGACAACACCAATACAAGGAGGGAAACTTCACCCTGGAAAAAGCAAGATAGTAACCTTTCCTCAAACCCAAAAGAAGTTAAGCAATCAAATTTAAAAAATAACGTCAAAAATGATAGGAAGTAACAATCACTATTCCTTAATATCTCTTAACATCAATGGACTTAATGCCCCAATAAAAAGACACAGACTAACTGAATGGATATGTAAACAGGACCCTACATTTTGCTGCTTACAGGAAACACACCTCAGGGTCAAAGACAAACACTACCTTAGAGTAAAAGGCTGGAAGACAATTTTACAAGCAAATGGTCTCAGGAAACAAGCTGGAGTAGCCATTTTAATATCAGATAAAATTGACTTTCAACCCAAAGTCATCAAAAGAGACCCTGAGGGACACTTCTTGCTGGTCAAAGGAAAAATACAAAAAGAAGAACTGTCAATCCTGAACATCTATGCCCCAAATGCAAGGGCACCCTCTTTCGTAAAAGAAACTTTATTAAAACTAAAAGCACACATTGCACCTAACACAATAATTGTGGGTGACTTCAACACTGCACTTTCCTCAATGGACCGCTCAGGAAAACAGAAACTAAACAGGGACACAATGAAACTAATTGAAGCTTTGGGCCAATTAGATTTAACAGATATATATAGAACATTCTATCCTAAAACAAAAGAATATACCTTTTTCTCAGCACCTCATGGTACCTTCTCCAAAATCGACCATATAATTGGTCACAAGACAGGCCTCAACAAATATAAGAAGATAGAACTAATCCCATGCCTCCTATCTGATCACTATGGAGTAAAAGTGGTCTTCAATAGCAACAGAAACAACAGAAAACCCACATACACGTGGAAACTGAACAATACTCTACTCAATGATACCTTGGTCAAGGAAGAAATAAAGAAAGAAATTAAAGACTTTTCAGAACACAATGAAAATGAAAACACAACATACCCAAATCTATGGGACACAATGAAAGCAGTGCTAAGAGGAAAACTCATAGCGCTGAGTGCCTCCAAAAAGAAAATGGAGAGAGCATACATTACCAACTTAATGACACACCTGAAAGCCCTAGAACAAAAAGAAGCTATTTCGCCCAGGAGGAGTAGAAGGCAGGAAATCATCAAACTCAGGGCTGAAATCAATCAAGTAGAAACAAAGAGAACCATACAAAAAAATCAACAAAACCAGGAGCTGGTTCTTTCAGAAAATCAACAAGATAGATAAACCCTTAGCCAGACTGACCAAAGGGCACAGAGAAAGTATCCAAATTAACAAACTTAGAAAGGAAAAGGGAGATATAACAACGGAAACTGAGGAAATCCAAAAAATCATCAGATCCTACTACAAGAGCCTGTACTCAACACAACTGGAGAATCTGGAGGAAATGGACAATTTCCTTGACAGATACCAAATACCAAAATTAAATCAGGACCAACTAGACCATCTAAACAGTCCCATAATGCCTAAAGAAATAGAAGGAGTCATAGAAAGTCTTCCAACCAAAAAAAGCACAGGGCCAGATGGCTTCAGTGCAGAATTCTACCAGACCTTCAAAGAAGAGTTAACACCAATACTCTTCAAACTATTCCACAAAATAGAAACAGAAGGAACACTACCCAATTCCTTCTACGAAGCCACAATTACGCTGATACCAAAGCCACAAAAAGATCCAACAAAGAAAGAGAACTTCAGACCAATTTCCCTTATGAACATCGATGCAAAAATACTCAATAAAATTCTTGCCAACCGAATCCAAGAACACATCAAAACGATCATCCACCATGATCAAGTAGGCTTTATCCCGGGAATGCAGGGTTGGTTCAATATACGGAAATCCATCAATACAATCCACTACATAAACAAACTCAAAGAACAAAACCACATGGTCATTTCATTGGATGCTGAAAAAGCATTTGACAAAATTCAGCATCCCTTCATGCTTAAAGTCTTGGAGAGAACAGGAATTCAAGGCCCATACCTAAACATAGTAAAAGCAATATACAGCAAACCGGTAGCCAGCATCAAACTAAATGGAGAGAAACTTGAAGCAATCCCACTGAATTCAGGGACCAGACAAGGCTGCCCCCTTTCTCCTTATCTTTTCAATATTGTACTTGAGGTACTAGCTCGGGCAATTCGACAACATAAGGAGGTCAAAGGGATACAAATTGGAAAGGAAGAAGTCAAACTATCATTATTTGCAGACGACATGATCGTCTACCTAAGTGACCCAAAGAACTCCACTAGAGAGCTCCTACAGCTGATAAACAACTTCAGCAAAATGGCAGGTTATAAAATCAACTCAAGCAAATCAGTGGCCTTCCTATACTCAAAGGATAAGCAGGCTGAGAAAGAAATTAGGGAAATGACCCCCTTCACAATAGCCTCAAACAGTATAAAGTATCTTGGGGTGACTCTTACCAAACATGTGAAAGATCTGTATGACAAGAACTTCAAGACTCTGAAGAAGGAAATGGAAGAAGACCTCAAAAAATGGGAAAACCTCCCATGCTCATGGATCGGTAGAATCAATATAGTTAAAATGGCCATTCTGCCTAAAGCACTATACAGATTCAATGCAATACCCATCAAAATCCCAACTCAATTCTTCACAGAGTTAGAAAGAGCAATTATCAAATTCATCTGGAACAACAAAAAACCCAGGATAGCTAAAACTATTCTCAGCAACAAAAGAAAATCTGGGGGAATCAGTATCCCTGACCTCAAGCAATACTACAGAGCAATAGTGTTAAAAACTGCATGGTATTGGTACAGTGACAGACAGGAGGATCAATGGAACAGGATTGAAGATCCAGAAATGAACCCACACACCTATGGCCACTTGATCCTCGACAAAGAGGCTGAAAACATCCATGGAAAAAAGATAGCCTTTTCAACAAATGGTGCTGGTTCAACTGGAGGTCAGCATGCAGAAGAATACGAATTGATCCATCCTTGTCTCCTTGTACAAAGCTCAAATCCAAATGGATCAAGGACCTCCACATAAAGCCAGACACTCTGAAGCTAATAGAAAAGAAACTGGTGAAGACCCTTGAGGACATCAGTACAGGGAGAAAGTTTCTGAACAGAACACCAATAGCGTATGCTCTAAGAGCAAGAATTGACAAATGGGACCTCATAAAATGACAAAGTTTCTGTAAGGCAAAGGACACCATCAAGAGGACAAATCGGCAACCAACAAATTGGGAAAAGATCTTCACCAATCCTACATCAGATAGAGGGTTAATATCCAATATATATAAAGAACTCAAGAAGTTAGACTCCAGAAAACCAAACAACCCTATTAAAAAATGGGGTACAGAGTTAAACAAAAGAATTCTCACCTGAAGAACTTCGGATGGCGGAGAAGCATCTTAAAAAATGCTCAACTTCATTAGTCATTAGGGAAATGCAAATCAAAACAACCCTGAGATTTCATCTTACACCAGTCAGAATGGCTAAGATTAAAAATTCAGGAGACAGCAGGTGTTGGAGAGGGTGTGGAGAAAGAGGAACACTCCTCCACTGCTGGTGGGGTTGCAAATTGGTACAACCACTCTGGAAAGCAGTCTGGCGGTTCCTCCGAAAACTGGGCACCTCACTTCCAGAAGATCCTGCTATACCACTCCTGGGCATATACCCAGAAGACTCCCCACCATGTAATAAGGATACATATTCTACTATGTTCATAGCAGCCCTATTTATAATTGCCAGATGCTGGAAGAACCCAGGTATCTCTCAACAGAAGAGTGGATGCAAAAAATGTGGTATATCTACACAATGGAGTACTATTCAGCCATTAGAAACAATGAATTCATGAAATTCTTAGGCAAATGTATGGAGCTAGAGAATATCATACTAAGTGAGGTAACCCAGACTCAAAAGGTGAATCATGGTATGCACTCACTAATAAGTGGATATTAACCTAGAAAACTGGAATACCCAAAACATAATCCACACATCAAATGAGGTACAAGAAGAAAGGAGGAGTGGCCCCTGGTTCTGGAAAGACTCAGTGAAACAGTATTCAGCAAAACCAGAACGGGGAAGGGGGAAGGGGTGGATGGGAGGACAGGGGAAGAGAAGGGGGCTTACGGGACTTTCGGGGAGTGGGGGGGCTAGAAAAGGGGAAATCATTTGAAATGTAAATAAATTATATCGAATAAAAAAAAAGAATACCAATGGCTTATGCTCTAAGATCAAGATTCAACAAATGGGATCTCAAAAAACTGCAATGCTTCTGTAAGGCATAGGACAATGTCAATAGGACAAAATGGCAACCCACAGATTGGGAAAAGATCTTTACCAATCCTACATCTGATAGAGGGATAATATCCAATGTATACAAAGAACTCAAGAAGTTATACTCTATTAAAAATGGGGTACAGAGCTAAACAAAGAATTTTAAACTGTAGAATATCAAATGGCTTAGAAGCACCTAAAGAAATGTTCAACATCCATGGTTATCAGGGAAATGTAAATCAAAACAACCCTGAGATTCTACCTCACACCAGTCAGAATGGTTAAGATCAAAACCTCACGTGACAGCAGATGCTTGCAAGGATGTGGAGAAAGTGGAACACTCCTCCATTGCTGGTGGGATTGCAAATTGGTACAACCACTCTTGAAATCAGTTTGATGATTCCTCGGGAAATTGGACATAGAATTACCTGAGGACACACTATACCACTCCTACGCATATACCTAGAAAATGCTCCAATGTGTAATAAGGACACATGCTCCACTATATTCATAGCAGCCTTATTTATAATAGCCAGAACCTGGAAAGAACCCAGATGTCCCTCAACAGAGGAATGTATACAGATAATGTGGTATATTTACACAATGAAGTACTACTCAGCTATTAAAAATGATGCATTCATGAAATTCTTTGGTCATGTGATAGTTAGGCTGAGTCATCAAAGCTATTTTGACTTGGAGCCTGGGTCTGTGTATATTGAAAGGCTGGCCAGGATGGCTTGGATCTCATGATCCTTTCATTTCAGCCCACTTGAGCCTTGCTTGTCCTCAGACTACCATCATGCTAGCTGAATGAGTCTGCTCAGTAGAAATATGGGTAGCACACCTCTGCCATAATGCCAAATGTAAAAAGAAAGAGAGAATCTGGACTGAGAGAATATTCTTACACAGAAAACATCCACAGAGTAGTGAGAGTGTAAGTGAAAAGTATGTGAGAAAACTTCAGAAGAATCGTGTGCATGTGTGTGTGTGTATGTGTTTGTGTGTGTTTGTGTGTGTGTGGTGTGTGGTGTGTGTGTTTGTGTGTGTGTGGTTTGTGGTGTGTGTGATGTGTGGTGTGGTGTGTGTGTTTGTGTGTGTGTATGGTGTGTGTGTTTGTGTATGTGGTATGTGTGTGGTGTGTGTGTATGTGTATGTCTGTGTGTCTGTGTGATTACTTCTTAGTGGAGAAAAAGAAAAACAACATTCTCTCAACAGGTAACATTAAATTAATCAGAATTATTACAAAGAATTACATGAATTCCATGGTTCAGCATGGAATTATCTTTACTATAAATAGGGAAAAATGTCAAATTGTATACCAAGAGTCATTTTACAGGAATAAAACGAGATATCACATGTATCTGTAAGGATAGTCATGAGACATCAATTTCAGAATAATACAAAACACGGATCACATATATTTAATAAACAAAGACATACAAAATAGCAAATCGGGGCCATGTGAGCTCGTGAAGGGACACCGCCATCTTCACCCTCCGGATCCCTCCTAGCTTCTCCCGACCTGGGTGGTCGCTCTACCCAAGTGTCCGGCCACAAAATTATGTTGAAAAAAGTCAGGCCGTTTGCACTAAAACTGAGGAAGGAAAGGCCAATGAATTCTCTCCATTCATAGTTTAAATTCTTCTTATTTTAATATTCTTACAACTTACATTGCAGATCAGGGGTGACTTGCCATTCTGACCACAGCATCTTTCTCATGCCACCAAATACTCCAAGTAGTCATTTAGGTTTTCGATGGCTATTGGAACTCTGATGGCTTATCTCTTATTCTCCAGTGAAGAATCACTTCTGTTGTCTCCTCAAGAACCTTAGGCAAGTTGGCCCATTTTCCTAGCACTGTTTATTGCCAATTGATTGCCTTTATAAACTCTAATTCTAGGTTTCCATCTACACGAAATATAATTTACAAACTACCCCATTGCTTATCTTTTCACTTCCAAATCAACCAATCTATGCTTTTTCCTCAGAATGAGAGATAGATTCTTTAAAATTTTTTTACCATATCACACTAGTTATCTGTGAGAGAATATACACGAAAACTCTTGTAATAATAATGATTATTATCATAAAGCACGATGGCACTAATGATGTAGTATGACAAACTATAATAATGGCTTCCCTGAGATGCAAACTGTTTTGGGTAACATGAAAAATTGTTTTGTGTGTCAACTTGACACAAATCAGAGAGAAAGGACCCTCAGCTGAGGGTATGCCTCCATGGGATACCCCGTAGGGCATTTTCTCAATTAGTAACCAATGCAATAGGGCTCAGCCCATGGTGGGGGATGCCATCCCTGGGCTGGTGGTCCTGAGTTCTATAAGGAAGCATGTTCAGCAAGCCATGAGCAAGCAAGCCAGTCAGCAGCATCCCTCCATTGCCTCTGCAGCAAGTCCCTGCCCTGTGTGAGTTCCTGTCCTGACTTCTTTTGGTGATGAATAGCAATGTGGAGGTGTAAGCTGCATAAACCCTTTCCTCCCCAAGTTGCTTTTTCGTCATGGTGTAGCCTATGTGGTAACAAATACATTCTGTTTTTTACAAGGAAGAGTAAAGATGGAAGTGGGTACCAGAAAGAATGGTGACTCTCCTTATCTAGGGTCCATGTTCTAAGTGCTAGCCCTTATGACACTAGGAGTGGGGGAATTCAGTCACTTCGCTGCTTACCTGATAGTTAATTGAGATGTGGCATGATGTGAGATCCTGTGTCCTAGTGAAGGGAGCAGACCCTGGCAGCACCTCTGAGAGGAACACTGGAGCAGCTGCTGTATCTTTATCCATGAGACTAGACACTTGCATATTGATGAACCCATTTATATCCTCTCAGTGATGGCTAACTTGGCTCTGTCAACCCTACTCCTTCAGGGACATTTAGGACAATGGCCTGTGTGTGTGTTTGTAGAATGTGTTAGCACCTGGACCCACGTTGTCGACGTGTGCGCTTCCCCCGCCTCAGCCATCAAAGCTCCAGATGACCAGGCATTTGGATTCTAGGATAAACACCAACTTAGAGTGTGTGACCTTTGACTAAGAATTACCACTAAACATTCCCAGGTCTATGGACTCAGACTGAATTTTCCACCCGCTCCCTTTACCTGGTGGATGGCATATGATCACAGTTCTCAGCCTATATAACAAGTAAGCTAATCCCCCTAATGGTGCTTATCATGTATATGTCGAGAGTGGCCCAACTGATGCACTCCTTCTACCTAGACACAAAAATAGCTTGGCCCAGGAAGAGAATGTATGGAAGGAGTATAGTGCTGGCTGTTCATTGAGATGAAGAGTGTGGCAAAGCTGACACTCCTGTGAAGTTTGTGGAACATTTCATTGAGGGTTTAGGTACAGAGAAGAGCTGTACTCTGAGTCATGATGATTCTTGGTATCTTTTCCCCAATGAAGGCTATGGAGCCTGGAGAAACCTATTACGCTACACAATTGAATGACTAGGATGATGGAGTTTGTAGTGTCAGTCCACGAGGAGGCAAAACCACAGCTGTGTATCATTGATAAAGCCTTTACGTAGTTGTTCAACTATTTCTACAGTCTGTGAAGCAATGTGGTTTTAAACTGCCTGTGTGTGTGTGTGTGTGTGTGTGTGTGTGTGTGTGTAGGTAGAGGAGTGGGATCAATGGCAAGCATCTTCATTGACTATTTTCTTTATTTTTTGAGATAAGGACTCTTATTAATCACTAGTTTTAACTAGGTTGGCTTTTAGTGTGCCTCAAGCATCTGTCTTATACCCTCCCCACCAGCTGTCAAGCTCAGCTTCTGTGTGGGTGCTGGGATTTGAACTCAAGTTTTACATAACATAATAATAAAGATATACATATGGAACTTTGATATATACATACATATATAACTTTCAATAATATACATGGAGTATACAACATTTATTGTGACTTCTTTATACGTATATAAATACAACATTCTCTCCGCTGAGTCCTTTTTAACTAACATTAGGATAATCCTCAATATCAGGGATAAGTTTTGAGAAAAGTTTGGAAGTTTCTAAATGGACTCAGTGCCTTGGGCTAGTCAACTTGAATGGCTAGAAACTGTTAGCAGTGGCAATTCTAACATTAGACAAACAGAATGCCCTCCTATACATTACTGATGATTTTGTCACAACCCTTTCTATCTTCTATGCTCAAATACACTGGGTTTTCACAATTAGCCCAGGATTGCCCTATGCGCCTGTTCTTCAGTACTCGCCCACAAAAGCGCTGGCCTCAAAGCTCCGCTTTGCTCTACAAACTGTGTTCCTCGACATCAAAACTGGTTTGTCCTGGAAATATTTTATTCCCTCAAATATTTCAGTGATCATTCTCACAGATTGAATCTATGTGACTCTGAGATTATTTTAATAATTCCTAGAATATAAGCTCTGGTGTCAACATTATTAACCTATTTTCAAGAGCATGAACTTAATGATTCCTTAATTATGATTAAAATTTGAAGTGCCTTCTACTAATTAAAATGTAGGCATGTGTAATCCTAAATACCTTTACAACATGTGTTTCATTGGGCACTAGAATAAGGTTGTAAAATTCACTTTCAGATTTAACAGTATTTTTTTGTTCTGCCTATTTTAAGAAAAACAACAATCTGAAGGTTCTTTAAGATACTTCCTTGTATCTTTGAATAATTTATGGCTAAATATTTTTTCTAACTCTTTTATTCCTTGTGATAGAATTTTGCCTCTGAGTTCTTTATCTAATTGTTATAAATGACAACAGTTTAATATATATCTACACAGCTAGCTGCAAGGGATATTGAAAGTCTTGAGTATTAGTTGGCCACCATATTTGTCCCTCTGATAGCACTCTGGTTGGCAGGAAATGGTCTCAAAAGTCTTCTGTACCACACAGATTATTAAACATCACTGCTTACTGTATGACTCTTACTAAGTATTTTCTCTCTCAGAATCAATTTTTTTTAATAAAAGCTTACACAAAAAGTAACTAAAATGAGCAAGAATGCCAACTCCATAACAACAGAGCTCAAGTAAAAGAAAGGGAGTTTTTTTTTAAGGAGAAAGTAACGTAAAAGGTCCTCTGGAGAGAATTGAACAGAGGCTGACACTTGGGAGATAGAGACATGGCTATCTACCCACTCAAGAATGAAGATTTGCCCTGTGTTCTCTCTCACGCAGTGGGATAGTGCAGAAGGGATAGATTTTCAGGACTATCTTGGATTCTTTTGTGTTTATCATCACTGAGGGCAGGGGTAAGATCATCTATTGCTTTTCTAGCAGGGAAGTCATTTGGTTTCCCTTTGCAGTCCTGTGGATTGAATCCAGGCCCTTGTCCATCCCAGGTCAGCCTCTGCAAAGCAGCAAGCTTACAGCCCAGTCCTGGAGAAGTCTGTTGGAAAAAACAAACAAACCAGCTGGACTCCCTTCCCTATTTGGGTAGAGGGGTCAGATTGCCAAAGTCAGCCCTGAGAGTGAAATTCCAATCCTCGCCTCATGGGACAGAGTCAACATTTATCTCAGACCTGTGCAGCCTCAGGAGCCTTCAGGGAAACACTTGGGAGATAGAGACATGGCTATCTACCCAAAGTGGCAAGCCAAAGACTCAACATCCACCCCACAACCCAGGCAGGAAGGACAGACATGGGCCTTGAAATCTCATCACCATGAGAGTAAAGCCCTGCAAGACGAAAGACATCCCCAAGGAGCCAGAGTGACCAGATATAAGGAAAGCCAGACTCCAGCCTGCGATAATTAAGATGGGGATGAGAGGGGGAGGCTGAGTGGGAAAAAAAAAGGTTGGTTTTTTTTCCCAGTTAAAAGAACTAAAACGATTAAACAAAGGATAGAAGAAAGACACCAATCTAGGGAAACACTGGGTGGGTCTATAAAACACCAAATAAAGCCTTATCAGTGAAAATTACAGTCATTGAAATAAAGGCGAATGAATTTAATAGCAGATTAGGAAACAGGTAGAAAGAACTATAATTTCAAAGTCGTATTTAAGCAAAACAACTGAATGCAGCAGACAGGGAAAAATGATTAGAGCTTAATAGATATGAAAAAAGAGTCCAACAAAGGGCATAGAGTAGAGAGAAGAGGGGCTGTGCAGGAGGTATGCAGTGAGGTTTATAAATATTCCAGACCTGGAGAAACCCTACCTTCAGATGAGATCAGTTAGGGCATGGGGTTCAAACCTGTACACTGCTGGGAGACTATCTGGAAACAGTGGGGAAATTGATTGGTAATGTCCGAACTTTTGACTCACCCTTCTCCCCATTCCATGAATTCCCATTCTTACAGGATCCCTCCTCTTCCTCCTCCTCTTCCTCCTCCTCCTCTTCCTCCTCCTCCTCCTCCTTCCTCCTTTTGTCCTCTCCCTTCCCTTCCCTTCCCCCTCCTCCCCCTTTCTCTTCCTTCCTCCTCCCCATTCCTTCTCTTGCTCTTCTTCCTCCTCCTTCTGCTTCTCCTCCTCTTTCTCTTCTTCCTCCTCTGCCTCCTCCCTTTCCTCCTCTGTTAGATTTTGGGTGATGGTAACTCCATCTTTCATTTATTCTGGAGACTAATCACAGACCAGTCATTAGATCTGCCCACTATTTCCCTGGATTGTGATCTTCCTTCTATCCTTGTTTGATCATTTAAGCTCCTTTAACTAAAATCTTTTTCCATTGCTTCACTCGCCCCTGCCCCCCCCCCCCCCGTGTCTTAATTAGCTGTGTGGCTTTCCTTACGTCTGGGGACTCTGGCTCCTTGGGGATGTCTTTCGTCTTGCAGGGGTTTACTGTCACGGTAATGAGCTTTTCTTGACCCTTCTGTCCATCATGCTTGCGTATTTACTTTTCTTTTTCTTACATCCTCTATCCAGTCCAGCTGAGAACTCAGATGTGTCTCTCTTTAAACAGACCCAGAATCTCGCCATGCCTACCCCTGCACTGTCTTGGCCGTTTCCAGACTTTGTGAGCTCTAAACAGGGTGAAGGCATAGCCTTCCCCAGACATGCTATGAATTCTACCCTATCTCCAACATGGCAGTCCAGTGAATTCTTTTTTAAAAGAGTTATGCTGAATCACCTTTTTTCCCCTTCGATGGAGGGATCTTGAAGGCAACCACAGGGTCTTTGAACCTTCTCTCCTGATACCCTTGTTGTTTGTTTTCACTGTTGCCACGCCTTTGCCCCCACGTCACGTCACCTTCTTAATGAAGCCTCCCTGTCTCGTCTTTCAGCTTTGCCTCATGTTCTGTCTCATATTCCCAATTCTCTCTCTCTCTCTCTCTCTCTCTCTCTCTCTCTCTCTCTCTCAGTTTCATGTATTTCTTGAATAAATTATTTCTAGACAGGTCACACACACAGTAGGATGCGCACTTTGGCTTCACAACAGCGCCAGGCTATACTTCCGGTTATGACACAGGAGGAGCAAAGCGGCTGGGGTTAAGTCTATATACGTCATATAAGTTAAAGATAGCTTCACCATGACCTGGGGTAGCAAAGGCAAGACTCAGACCCATTGACTGGAGCGCTGCGGTCTGCTTGCTCTCTTTATTTGTAACGTGTACCATTTTCCTGTGTACTTATGATCCATGACAGCCATTTATCATCTGAGTTCCCCAAAGGTCCTAGACTGGATAGATTTTTGTCCAGTACTGAGATTTTCGGCTCATATTAAGCAGCCGATAGATAATCCATTGAGTCCATGATTTGAGAGAAGTCAAGTGTTAACGCTCTGTGACATAGGTTAGAGCAGTCTCTCCAATATGTTTAGCATGCTGCGCTGAGGAAACATGCCTATTTAATTTAATACTTAAAAAGTAATATTGAGATCATAAGAAAAAAATTAACTGGGGTTATTTGTTTTATATTCCTAAAGGAACAAATCAATTTCACATTCTATAAAAAAAAGACAGTTTGTATATTCAGGACATTATTTTTAAATTGGGTATATTTTAAAATCATCATCATCATCATCATCATCATCATCATCATCCTAATGATGGATTCCCCACAGAATCTCTTAGCAGCATCTTTAAGAATGCTCAGGTAGAACAGAGAATACCAACACAAGGCAGCTACTCTGCTGAATTCCCATAGCTTTGTGTCTTAGGCAAACACTTGTCTTTATATTTTGAGAGTACTGTAGAGACCAGGATACAAGGGATAGATACTGAGACTATGACTCAAGCCACTGACATGAAGAACTCCAGTTTCAACTAAACTAATCCAAGTAAACCATGACCCCCAAAGGGCTGCTCTGCGTGGGTTGATTGGCAGCTGTTAGCTTTGGAGGCCTGGTAACGAGTCATCTTGGCCACCCACCTCATGGACGTTCTGTTTCTTCTCTCCTCCTGCGTGTGCGGAGAGTAAAAACAGACATGTTCCTTAGCTCAATTGACATGCCTAGGGTTCTACAAAACTAAGGTCAGTGTGTGTGTGTGTGTATCTATGTATCTATCTATATATGTATCTGTCATCTATCATCTATCTATCTATCTATCTATCTATCTATCTATCTATCATTCATCTATCATCTATCTATCTATCTATCTATCTATCTATCTATCTATCTATCCGGAAATTAATAAATAGACCGGGGGAAGGGGGAGTACAAAATCAATTTTGCGGTTGGAGTAAAAGTTCAATTTTTATCACTTTGCCGCCCCTCCTTAGCCTCAGTGACCCCTGACTATACCGCGGTGCTGAATGATGAATCCCTGGCCACTGCTCTTTCTTAGGGCTCCTTATTCACACACTGCTGGTCTGGTCTGCAACTTCAGATCTTCCGTAATACTCCCTAGGCACCCAGTCACCTTTTGGGGGAATGACCCACCTGCAGTGAACTCTAGAGCACCCTCAAGTGGCTCTTACCGAAAAAGAAGCTCCACAGAGCCCTCTCTTACAGAGCCCTCTCTAGACTTGTTCTTTACTGGGACTAAGACCACAGCTATATTTTAATGCAAAGAATATACACAGGATCATAGACTCAAGAGGATTCTTTTATGTGCATGGACAGATTATTTCTTCCAGTGTTTTAACTGTGTAGATGTGCCCAAGATTACCTATTATCTATTATCTATTATTATTATTATTATTATTATTATTATTATTAATCTCTCTATGTGCCACACCCTGTCATTTTCTCATAGCACTTATTAACCCATAGAAAATAACATTATCTGCTTGGCATATTCTAAAACTGCAGACTGAAGCAAACAAAATTCCTTTCTGTAGCAGAGGCATACGATGTCCACCCCTGCCTCCCCCCCAAATTAGGACAATGTACCTCTTCTGTTTCATACTGCCGTGCTATGTTCAGCCTTTCCAAAAGCCCTTTCACAAAGTTGATAGATTATTTTTCCTAGTAAAGAGTCTTTTATTCTGTGTGCCAGACCTGGTTCTCCCCGGGTTGAAATATTGTTTTAGCATTTTCCCCCCTACCACAGTGACATTTCACTGCCGAATAAAATTACAAATTGTGTACCTGATTCCCCAGGGCACAGAAAAGTCTCAAAGGGCTTGCAATGGACACGGGAAGAGCTATGTGTGTTTGTTATTCTTAAATAGACCTGGTGGGAACCCATGGACCCATGCAAATTTCTACCAGGCTGGATGTTGTATAGAGAAAAGAGCATTTTGTGTGGGAAACATGAGTTATAGGCTGGTGTTGGCTACAAAACAGCGCCACACTTCAGTGAAACACAGGAAGTGGCGTGTAAGCGCGTAACAATAGCTGTCATTCACTAGTTTTTGTCATGAGCTTAATGTATATAAATTTTAGTCTTCTTACTATTTTGCCAAGTAGGAATGTGCTCATTTTAAACTGGAGAAATAGAAGGAGAGTAGAAATCCCTTTGCCCAAGGAATAAGCAATGTGAGTAGAATTTGAATACAGGCCTTTCTGCCTTCTTCCACTCCTCAAAACTTCAAGCCTTCTGTTCTGGCCTCTCAAGTGGGATCACATCCATGCATTATCACTATACTTGGCCCCAGATCCAGATGAAATATCATGCTTTCACGGTGTAGTATGATGTATTTGTTACCGCTCTCAATGCTGTGTTGAGATACTTGACAAAACCAAATTAAAGAAGCAAACATTTATTTTGGCCCATAGCTCACATGCACAGTCCATCAATGTGGGGTCCTCAGACAGCTAATGCTACTGTGCATCCTCCAGTTGGGAAGCAAGAGATGACTCTGTGCCCAGCTAGTTTCATCTTTTTATTCAGTTGTGTACCCCGAGTCATAGGATGGCGCCCCCTTACAGTTACAGTGGGTATCACAACTTCAATTACTCCCTCATCGACAGACACAGCCAGTGATTTGTTTCTTACATGTTTATAAACGCTAACAAGCTGATAAATAATATTAAGGACCACAAACAATGTGCCCCTGAGTTACTTTAATTATCTCTGTCCTATATTTCCCATGAAATACAAGTAAGTTATTTAGTCTTTGGGTCTCATCTCTAACATGAGTTATCATATGTGGGTAAATATTCTAAAATGCAAAATGATCTTCGTCTCACAGCACTTTGGAGAGGGAATCCTCAACTTACCCAAAGGTCTGTAAATTCTCCTGTAATAATTGTCATCTCTGAAGCTTACTGCCCCAGTCTGCTAACCTAGGCTTAGTTTTGGAAATATCTAGCCTCCATACAATCTTATCTAGACCTAGAATGTTTTCAGCCTCTGTGATTTACTGCTGAATAAGCTCACCCTTCCTAGTTCTTTCTGAGCTCTGACTGGCTGGTCAACTCTGCTGTCCTGGCTCAAAACTCCTCTCCATGCTGACTGATTCAATCTGGCTTCTCTCTCTCTCTCTCTCTCTCTCTCTCTCTCTCTCTCTCTCTCTCTCTCTCTCTCTCTCTCTCCCTCCCTCTCTCTCTCTCAGTTTTTCCTGGATTGTTCTTCTTGTACTCAAACTTACTTTAGCAATCTGTTCTAATCTTCTGGCTCCTTAATGGAACTGGAGAACATCATCCTAAGTGAGGTAACCCAGTCTCAAAAGAACACTCATAGTAAGCACTCACTGATAAACATATATTAGCCTAGAAGCTTGGAATACCCAAGACACAATTCACATATCAAATGATGCCCAAGATGAAGGAAGGAGTGGCCCCTGGTCCTGGAAAGACTCAGGGCAGCAATGTAGGGGAATACCAGGACAGGGAAGTGGGAAAGGGTGGATTGGGGAAGAAGGGGAGGGAAGAGGTCTTATGGGACTTTCAGGGACGGGGGATCCAGGAAAGGGGAAATCACTTGAAATATAAGTAAAGAATATATTGAATAAAAAAACACTTCTGGCTCCTTCCCATCCTCTGGCTCATTCTGTCCTCACCTTACTTGTTCTCTCTTGACAACCTGTCTCTATACAACCATCCCAGCAAAACCAGCCTCTCTCCTCTGCACTGCTTTCTCTTAAGTCTCCTGTCTTTCTCCCCTGTTCTCCTGAGAGTTTGGCATCTTCTATTCTGTCAAATCTTTCTTGGATTCATCAGTTTGCCTGATACTCAGTTAGACATCACTTTCAAACTAACTTTACCTTTGTTACTTGGGATTAAAGGTATGTGCTAGGCTGAGCCACACCACAACTAGAAATCTTTATTTTATTTTATTTGGCAAATAACACAGTTAGGGATCCTGTAGTGTGATCATACACAGCCGAGGTCAGTGTGGGAAAGTGACTGTGACTGGTCAGAGGCAGGGGCAGGGCAAGTGAGGAGGAGGAAGGACTCCATGACCTTCTGTCCTTGAATCATTTGTTCTTCCTTTGTACAGCCCACCTCCGATCTCCATAGTCTCTTTCTGCTCTTTGATCTCTGTCTCCACTGTTACCATTCCAAGCCATTGTCATCCCTGATGCCATGCTCCTTAGGAATGATTAGTTCTGAGAACAGCAGGGCAATGGCGTACGGACATACATGAGGTGGGTCATCCTGATCTCCTGCCCACGTCCAGTTCATGGTTCACCAATGACTTAGAGGAAAGCAAACTCTTGAACCATGGGGTCCGGTGGAGTCAGGAGTTTCCATGGCTAAGTTCATCCAACCAGTTCCCCTGCTCAGCCGTGGCGGTGGCCTGGCGTTCCCCGTCTGAGCATCTCTGCCCAGCTCTGCTCTTCACTGGGGTGCTCTTCCCTTTTCTCCCTGAGACTTTCTTCTTGCCTTTCAAGGCTTAGGGTAGAGGCCTCTGTTCCCAAAGGACTGTTTCCCAGCCTTGTGACGTGCCTCTTTCTCACCCTTCTCCTCTTCCCAACAGCCAACCGATTGCTTTATATATAGTGCTTATTGAAAATTTTCTTAATTATTGTCATAATTATACTAATATAATTAAATATATTGCTTAAAGTCATAAAAATAACTTACATGATTAAAATAATTTCTGATAATGATAGTAGTAGTAGTAGTAGTAGTAATGTGTGTGTGTGTGTGTGTGATATGATATGAATTGAGGCTACATGTGTGTGGAGATTAGAGGAGGACATCAGTTGTATTTGTTATTATTTTTCATCTTACTTTTGAGACAAGGTCTCACTGAATCTAAAGCTTGGTGTTTCATTGAGTGATTCACAAGATCTGTCTCTCTTTGCTCCCTAAGACTGGAGTTAAAGGCAGGTGTGGCTGTGACTGTCTTTATGTGGATGCTGAGGATCTGAATTCAGGTTCTCATGGTCGCAATACTTTTATTCTCTGAAAAATCTCTCCAGGCCGTATGATAATAAAATAATAATAATAACAATGATGATAATAAATATGATGATGATGATGATGATAACAATTATGATGATAGTGGTGGTGGTGGTGGTGGTGATGTGGTTAGAGACAGAGTCTTTTGTATCCTCAGGCTTCCTATAGAGCTAAGGATAACCTTGAACCTCTGATCTTTCTGAGTGCTGTGAAAGCGGGCATGTACAGCCATGTTTTATTTATTTGGTGCTGAGGGATGAACTGAGGACTTTCTGCATGTTTGGTAGAACTGGATTATATGAGCTACACACTCTTTGCCTTTGGACCCAGAGCCCAGCATGGACACTGCTCCCCATTTTGTTAGTCACTCTTGCGCTTTCCTTGGTGTTGGTCCACCAACCTTTCAGGCCTTTTCTGGCTCCTAGACTAAGCTGGGTCCACAGATAGTTGTTTGCACAGTTTTGACAATCCCCAAGCTAGCGTGCACCACAGCTTAGTCAGTACTGTGTGTGTGTTTCCCTTTTCTGCCCTTCTCTTAGGTGGTGATTAGTGACAACGCAGACCTGCTCCTGTGACACCAACAGTGTCTGCGCCAGCATGGAATCAGGACATGGGCGGTGGCCTGTGCTTGGGGTCTTAGCACTTAGAAGATGAGGCAGGGTGATCACTGAGAGCTAGAGCCCAGTCAGGACTACAGACTGAGCGCCATGTTAGCCTGGGATAAAAAGTAAAACTTGATTTCAAAAGAAAAAGAAAAGAACCAGGAAACACAATCAGAAAATAATGATGGTAGCGGTCCCCGAGACGGTGGCTTCTGGGATGAACCAACTGCCTCTTGATTTGTCCTTCATTTTGCTTATCTTGAAAATCCCAGGCAGAGCAATGAGCAGATGAGCCCTGCCCGTGAGTTACCCGCGAGTCTCTAACATCCTGGTGTGGACACGCAGCTCATGTGCGATTCCAGAATTCTCCTTAACAACAAGGAAGCCATTTTAAAGCTTTTTTTTCCCAGGAAGAAATATGAACCCAAAAGGTCTTTTCTGGTTAATCAAAACAGAGTTTAAGCAAATTGAATTGATTTAATCTGGAGTTACACAAATGTAAAACACATGTTTCCAATAAGTAGTCTATAAAAATCAACCCTGTAATACTATTCCTGATGTTTATTTTTCTTTAGATTTACAAAGATGGAAAAAAAATGTAAATCACAGTTCCTCCCTTTCTGATGCCTTAACATGAAGATTATAACATTAAAAAAATGAAAATGTCCCTAATCTAATATGATTTGGGTCATGTGATCTTACCTTTATAATGAAGAGGAATATAAAAAATAATAATGGAAAAGAACTGGCCTTATGTAACTTCTTCCTGATAAATTATTTTAAAATTTAAAGTTATACTAAAAATTACTTTTTCATAAACTTTGGCCCATCTTTTATTTACTGTGTTTTGTAGCGGACAAATCATTTATTTTCCCATTCAACTGCCATCCATAACAATAATTTAAAAACCAGCTAATAAACATTATGGTTTGTTAGAACTGCTACCGATTAAATCTTAAGTGTCTAATACACACAAATATAAACAGAATGTAATTAGAGCTATTTAAAGAACCCATTTTTAACTTAGATTAACCATACTTCCCCTTTGCTGAGGATAAACACTCATAAATGAAACCCATTGCTGAGCAAGAAGCAATTACTTCAGTTTAAAATATTAATATGCACCGCCTTTTAAAAAGCCATGGAAAATCATTTATGTAGTGCACTGTACAGATTCAAGTCAGACCCAAAAGGAAGAATGGGATAGCGTTCTGTGTCCTAATTGAGAAGCCATCAAGTGAAGGATAGCCTGTTCCTCCCCTTTATGAAGCCATTAAACCCTGCTTCGACGTCTGCAGCTTCCAACAGAATACTCCCACGCACGTTTAAGTGTGATTTGAAAGCACATGCACACATGGACAAGCAGAGAAAGCGAGGGGAATTGTACTTTTGACAGAACACTTCATAAACCTGTTTTCTTAGGCCCAATCAGGGTGTATTTATAATCTAAACTAATAGATGATGTGAACATAATGATAAAGAAGGTCTCACTGAGAACAACGGAAGGCGCCTCGAATTGTAACCGGACAAGAAGTACACTGACCGATCGAGTCACTGTTCAGTACCGCGGTATTTCTCATGATATCCTAGGCTGACAACAAAGCTTCCTTAGGCTACTGTTATACTGAGTATGGTTAAATGGACTTGCTGCTACGAGTTAACTGCGGGTCAAGTCCAGTTACAATGGACACCATTATCACAAAACGCTTCCAAGCCTCTTGCGGAAGTCCTCAGAGCACAGCTTTGTGTATTTACTCACACCCACACACAGAAGAAGCTGGACAGATCTGTTAACCCTTGATTTGCTTGAAATGGTCACAAACCTTAGAAGCTGCTTGGATTATGTCTCTGTCTATAATATGATAGTGACTGAGGGTGTAGACATTTTCAATGTAATAAGATGAAAGCTAATTGAGTCCACACATTCTACTAATACCCCATGTTTGCCCATAGTTAAGAATGAACGCAGATTCATTCACTATACAGCTGTTTCATTCCATCACTACCCAACTTCAACAGCGATGAATTCAGTAGACAATTCACAGGTGTGGACATATCTGCCTTGAAGTGTACATGAAGTTCAAGAGTTTAGGACTGTATCATTTGATTCCATTTATGAAGTTATAATCAATTATTTCTATTCTGAGTTGTAGAGTTCCACTTTCATTGAAGGTTATAAAAGTGTAACAGCTTCAAGGGTTAGGATTAAATAAAAAAAATCTTAGCCTGGTGATTTGATGGCTGGCCTGAGGCAAAATTACTGAGCAAGGGACACTTTTCTTTGAAGCTAGTACCCAGAAGCTTCACGGGATCCCTTGGATTTCCAGAGAGTCACCTACCACACATGCCTTTAAAAACATTCTGAAGATTTCAACAAATCCCTCTATGGTTAACCTATTCCTTTAGTATTTCTTCTGTTGTTTTGAACTCCAGATAGAACCTCATCTAAAAATAAAGTCAGTGATAAGAATTTATTTGTTTATTTTGTTACCAATGAACAACAACAACAAGAAGAAGAAGCCCAAATCAATATTTACATCTATGTAGCGTTCTGAGTTAATGCCTGACCAAGAATATTGAGGTAGAAATTTTTGGATGATTTAATTAGATACTAAATTTTTAAAGGATTTTTTGAGATACACCGTATAGGAGGCTACATAAAATATATGCTAGCAGTCACATGTCCTTTGTGGTTCAGTAAAAGGAGCAGATCAGGGGACTTTGGCTTATTGCTGCATCATGCCAAACAGATCTCTAGACTCTTTCCATATTCCAAAACAAGAGGTTTTTATGAGCTGCATTATCTTTCCTAATATTAGAAAGATATCAGTATTAATTTTTTTCATTTTTATTTTTGCCTCTTTGCCCACTGAGTTAAGCAACTTGAGAATTCTAAGAATAGGAAAGTTCATTACAATTATGTCTATACCACCATCTTTGGCACTAGCCACCCAAGCAGGTAAAGGGTTGGAAATGTTTCCCTTTGCTAAATACAATCATGGACCATAGTTTTACCAAGATTACTTAGAAATGAATCCAATATTGTCAGCATCTCAGGGTCTAAAGTGTAATCCATATCTTTATAAAATTTTGCAACCCATCGACTAAATGGCCTGAATTAGTTGACTGTATTGTTTGGCAAGTGCTTGATAGCCAATAGATTTAATACATTGTTAATTATCCCAGTCTCCTTAAAATAGTATTTTCATTTTTATAACCAAGAATATTTAGAGGCTAATTAGAAATCCAGTAATGTGAATTGTAAATTATGTGTAATTACAATAAAAACTAGTGAAGAATAACACGCATTACTTATAAATTGTAACACTGTGATAAATTAAAGCAATTACAGGTAAACCAATAATGTTCTTTAATTAAGTAGTTATGAATGAGAATTTGTGCTTCGCATTCACAACAACCCATAAGGTTGAGGATTGTATTCCTGGCTTCTACAGAGATCGACTGCACTCTGCTGTGACACTCTGCTAAGAATAACTCCTAAGTTCATTACTGTCATTATGCCATTATCATGTAAAAACACCCAGGATTGTTAAATGTAAAGTGTGCTGACAAGCAATCAACCATGCTTCTTAATATAATTATAATTATGTCACTATCACTCCTTATGCTTTTATGAATCTGAGAGAAAGTTCATATTTCTACAAGTCTTCAGTATTGGTTGCAAAGGAACAGAAGGTAGTCTGTCATAAGCTTACTGAAAATTCTATTGTGTTTGACATTAATAAGGCTATTCATCCTCATAATTATCTGACTGCAGCCTGCCGTCTATAAGATTATGGCAATATTTATATGTTGTCAATCTGTTTACTGTATTGCACATTGTTATATTTTGTTATAACTCTTGACCTGTCCACGTTGCAGTCGATGTTACAGTGAGTTGATAAATGACTCACACGACACTTTTGCCTCCTGTGTGTTTCTGGAATGTGTGTGTTCATAGAAGTCTCTGGACACAAGAGCTAAAGCCATCCTATAACTTGGTGAAGACAGGGGAGGGAAGGGAAGGTGCCCCAGATGAAGATACACTGGGGTTAAATGTCTGCAAGCTTACTTGAAGGATTATATTTAAAAGATAGACATAGAAACAATTGAGACAATATTGACTAATCCAGGTATGCACATGCTGCTACCTTGCTTTGATGAATTAACAGTTGGGATTTTTCCAAAGGTAAGGGATGCTTAGATTCGTAGCACAATCTTGAAAACACAATATTTTGAATATTGTAGGTTGATAAACCCAATCAGTAGTGTATAGGAAAAGACTACCTATATCAATAATGGTTGTTGTTTCTGAATGTTTTTTAAAAAGATTTAATTAGCACACACACACACATATATATATACATATAATGATCTTTTCATATGTATTTATAAACTGGATGTATATCTGAGGCCTGTAAAGGCAACAAGATGGGGTTGTACCCTGTGGAACTAAAGTTACTAAAGTTAGAGGTGCTTGTGAGCCACCATGTGGGTATTAGGAATAAGCTACAGTCCTCTACAAAAGAAGTAAGTGTTTTTCCCATCCCCCTTTATTAGATATTTTCTTTATTTACATTTCAAATGTTATCCCCTTTCCTCATTTCCCCTCTGAAAACCCCCTATCCCATGTCCTCTCCCCCTGATTACCAATCCACCCATTCCCACTTTCCTGTCCTGGCATTCCCCTACACTGGGGCATCAAGATTTCACGGGACCAAGGGTCTCTCCTCTCATTGGTGTCCAACAAGGCAATCCTCTGTTACATATGCAGCTGCAGTCATGGGTCCCACCATGTGTATCTTTGGTGGTGATTTAGTCCCTGGGAGCTCAGGGAGTACTGGTTGGTTGATATTGTTGTTCCTTCTATGGGGCTGCAGAAACCCTTCAGCTCCTTAGGTCCTTTCTCTAGCTCCTTTCTTAAGCACTGGTCCATTGCTCCAAACTTGGGTCTAAGACTATTCTATATGCAATCTGTATTATGGATCTGGACAAAGACAGAAACCCATATGTCAAAGACAAATGATATTAACATTCAAAGCCCCCACAGAAGCATGTGTGTTACCATGTTTGTCCCTTTTCATCATGAACAAGTAGGATGAACACTTATAGATGCAATGCAGTATGGGTTTGCTTGTGGTTGAGGGACAATGACTCCATTACTTTACAATAAGTAGTAAGGAAGTCTGGACTGTGTCCCAGTGGTAGACATTACCTCAAGCTGTTCTATGTTAACATGAGCCTGAGACATGATCCCAGCGAAGAGTAGTCAGGGATTTAGATTCTTAACAAAACTAAAACACCGTAACCCTGAAGAGCTATGGAGGGGAGTCTTCCTCAGATCCACCAAAGAGCTATAGAAGGGAGTCTTCCTCAGCTATACTGCAGATGTATTTAGGAGTTGTGTCTCCAACCAGCAGAGAACAAGCATCTTCTCTTTTTAAGTTCATAACTCGTTTTCAGTACTACAATTATCTATCATCTATATATCTATCTATCTATCATCAATCTATCATCTATCATTCATCTATCTATCTATCTCTATCTATGCATCTATCTATCTATCTATCTATCTATCTATCTATCTATCTATCTAATCTATCTCCATCCATCCATCCATCCTCCATCTATCTATTCTCAAAATGAAGAAACATATTCTAGCTATCCCTTCATATACCTCATTTCTGTACTGTTCTTTGAATGATGTTTCAGGCACACACACACACACACACACACACACACACACACACACACACACAAACACACACACTCATACTCAGTCCTAAACTTTGTTTGGATGTTATTATCAATTGGGAAATGTGGATCAGTTGCGTAATCATTTCAGTGGAATCCTTTGCATAACTAACTGGAAATTGGCTTTGGGCTGGGAGTATAAAACAGGTGTGGTTCCACGTGCTTTGCCTCATCAGGAAGGTTAATGTAACCAGAAGAAACAGATGATGTATCTTATTAAACCTGTTCTTTTTACTTAGTTTTTTTTTTTTTTTTTATTCTCACGTGACACTGCAAGCTTCTGGAGAAACAAAGGTCACTCTTCATACTGTATTTCTTTGATCAGTAGGTTGAGGTTGATAATTTCCATATTGTCAGGACAGAGGTACAACATGAACACATGAATGGGAGAGCGAGACAGGATACAAGGAAGAGAGAAATACACCAGGGGGTCTATCACTTTCTCCCTGAGGGCACACTAGGAACTCGGAATATTTGGAATTGGTTACTTAGCTAATTAAAAATCTATAAACATTTAAAAATCATGTTAACATGAAGCCAAAATACTGTTAGTTTCTTCTTGTTATTTTATAACTTTAAATACAAATTAATTGTATATTTTTAATTTATGACTATGAGCATCTTTGGGTAGGCATATGCAACATGTACATGCAATGCCCATGGTGCCAGGAGAGAGCATTGAGACCCTGGAAAAGGAGCCCCAGAGCACAGTGTGGGTGCTGGGAACAGAACTCAGGTCCTAGAAGAGCAGCCAGTACTGTATACAATGCAGCCATCTCTTTAGTCCTTTGTTATCTTGGATTTTAACAAGGGCTCTTGCTGTGCAGTCCAGGCTGGCCTCAAACTAATGATCAATCTTCCTGCCTCAGCATAAGTTAAGGCAGTGTAGGCATATCCAGGCATGCCTATGTATTATATTTAGTTCAATAATGAAAGACCACTCTAATAATAGAAACAATGAAAAATACAATAATTGGATCTTTTACTTTTTCTTTTGTGTTGTTGGCTTAAATAACTGGAGTCTATTTAGCAAATGGTGTTTTCAGTAGAAAAAACGTTCCTGAGGACTACAATCCTGAAGGAGTTAATTCATTCCGTTTCTCCTGTATGAATTAGGAACAATTTTTACAACATTATGTTTACCTTCTGTTTTGCGAAAGTCAGTTTTTAAGTAAACAGTGTCTTAACAGTTTGAATTGTTCCAACTGTTCTCTGAAAGTTGAGGAAAAGCTATTAAATATTTATTATTTTATATTGTGTTATTTACTGTTATGATGAATATGCAAATTTTATTAGTGTAATTCAGAAAGTCACAAAAATTATAATTCATGAGTGAAAAATGAAATGCGGCAAACTTGCTATTGGGAAAAGATACTTCAGCCCGTGCTTTCGTGCACGTCCATGGGTTGTGGAGGATTTTAGAGAAAAAAAATGGATGAATGTGAGCAGTGAATGAATACACTTGCTCAACAGTGCTCACTTCTCTTCTCTTCATAAAACCCAGAAACTAGATACACAGTAGACATCCCTCAATAGATGAATGGATAGAGAAAAGGTGGTACATTTACACAATGGAGTATTACTCAGCCATTAAATCTTATGAAACCATGAGATTTGCAGGTAAAGGGATAGAACTCAAAAATATTATCCTAACTAAGGTATTCCAGATCCCCAAAAGATCAATACAGTATGTATTTGCTTATATGTGATTATTAACTGTTAAGTCAATGATAACAATGGTGCAATCTATAGAACCACAGAGGCTAGGTATAGTAAAGAGATTAGGGAGGGAGCAGATAGATCTCCCTAGGAAAGGGAACTAGAGTAGGTGGTTATGGATGGATTGGAGGGAGGGAAGGCTGGAATTGGAGAATCGAGTGGAGGAGGGGGAAGAGAGGGATGAAAGAAGAAATGCGGGAAGAGATAGCTAAAATTAAGGGACATTTGAGGGGAAGTATGGAAGCCTATTAGAGTAGAAGTTTCTTATATATCTATATCTATATCTATATCTATATCTATATCTATATCTATATCTATATCTATATCTATATCTGTATCTATCTATCTATCTATCTATCTATCTATCTATCTATCTATCTGAAGGTGACTTAGTCAGAATCTCCAAATAATGGGGGCAACAGATCTCCAACTACACATCTCTTGTTGTATGAAATAAAGCTTCTAGTTATAAGGTTGGATTACATCTAGTTGAATTGTTTTCCAAATGGGTCATGGGAGTACCCAAAAAACCAAGGCTGTTGCCAAGACTGTAGGTTGCTCTCTCCAAACTGCTGGTGAGACCCCATCGCTGAAACCAACACCTACACATCTCACTGAGCATGGAGAAGCTGAGCTGGTGTCTATCTGGAGCCTTCACCTCTCTGTGCTAGTGCCCATGGTACTGGGAGCTCTTCTGCTCACTACCAAAAGAGAAATGTAAAACCAACCTAGCCGCAAACACTATAGTCTACAATGGTATCCTGCCTGCAAGACATGCTAGTGCAATGGTGGTACAGAGCTTGTGGGCATAACCAACTGGTGTAGTTTAATGTCCACTCCATAAGATGGAACCCATACCTAAAACTGCCTAGGTGGTTAAGAACCAGAGTCTAAATAGCCCAGAGACTGAGGGTAAAATAAAATAAAATACTACTATTTTTTACAAACAACAAAAAGCCCAACAGTAATAAACTGACTTCTGTGACTTCTAAAGACATTCTGTTGTACTCATAGACCAATTCCTTTCTCAGCTATCATCAGAGGGGCTGCATCCTGAAAGAGATAGAAACAAATACAGAGACTCAGCCAGATACTATGCAGAGAGTGAGAGACTTTGGAATACTGAGATACAAACAGGATGTCTTCATCAAATCCTTCCTGCCATGTCATGGTTCAGAGAACCCCACACAAGGGGAGGAAGAAACCACGTAAGAGCCAAAAGTGATGGAGGACATCAAGAAACCAAGATCCTCTAAACGTGATTAGCACATAGGACTTTCCAGAAACTGTGGCAGCGTGCACAGGCCTTGCACAGAACTGCACAAGACCGGGGGCCCCAAAGCTAAAAGATGAAGTGGACACATGCCCACATCCCCAAACCAGAAGCTATCTCCAGTCGATAGCCACTTGCAAATGAAAATTTAGTTTCCATCAAGGGGAGCCTCAATCTATAATTTCCCTTAAAGGTGAGGCTGTGTGCCCAGCAATAGATGGAGAACAGAAAACAAACTCAATGGTAACTTTGGAAGCTCCTTTTCTCATCATGTTATGTCATGGCTTTCTCTTTTTAAATTTTATCTTACTATTTTTAATAGTAAGATATTTAATAGTAAGATCTATCTATCTATCTACCTGTCTATTATCTATCTATCCATCTATCTATTATCTATCTATCTATCTATCTATCTATCTATCTATCTATCTATCTCTTATCTATATCTATATATATTATCTATCTATCTAACTATATCTATCGATCTATCTATCTATCTATCTATCTATCTATCTATCTATCTATCTTTCCCTTTTCTCTATTTACCCTACAGGTCCTTTGTGTATATACTATGTTTTCTAGATTCATCTTTTTACAGGATTCCTAAGCATGTGAGTGAGTGGCTGGCTCTCTTTTGTGTGTGTGTGTGTGTGTGTGTGTGTGTGTGTGTGTAATATGGGAGACTGATATCTACAGAACACTTATAATTTGGTTGGACGGGATGGTTTGCCACAGGAATACGGACATGGTAACTAACATAGGTTGGAGTATCAGAGACAAAGGCTCTAGAGAAAGGGATCTGCAACATGAGAGTTGACAGAGAGAGACACCCCTTAGGCAGGGCAGAGGTGAAGAGCAGAAGCAGGTAAGTCTTTGATGAGTGAGGAGAGGAGCCCCATCCAAGGGAGAAACCTCAGCAGTAGATGCAAAATCAGGTGATTGCTGTATGAGGTCCTGATGGATTTCAGATTTCACTCTGACAGCAACGGGGAACCGCAGAAGGATTTTAATTGAAGAATAAAGTTAATGACACACTCTGGGAAGTCACAGTGGCTACCAGTTCTTCTCCAGCCCCAGGGGTTCCCTTTTTTGCTGACTAGGTATTGAGTTTAATAATATCGTAACCTGTAATTCGAAATTGTGTATCTTTGTCATCGTTTTAGCTGCAGTCCTTTACTATGGTGCGCACTGGAGTGCCGTGGCTTTTGGTTTCGGTGACACTCCGACAATTCCATTTATTCTTTACCTCTTTCTCTTGTTTCTCATTTTTCCACCCTCATCCTTTCTTCTTCCCCATCTCCCCTTTCCTTCATTGCTTCCCTTTCTTCTTATGTCTATGCACTTATCTCTGTCCCTTTTCCTCTTCCCTCCCTCCTGTCCCTTCTCTTTCTTCCTCTGTTTTCCTGCATCCTCCCTTCTCATTTCCCCTTCCCTGCCTTTCCTTCTGACAGAAATCTTATTCTACGCTCTGGCTTCACCTTATATCTCATCTGCATCATTAGCTTCATGACACAATCTGGAAAGTTACCGTGGCTGCCCTGCAGTTCTTCTCCAATTATTTTATTTTGGTTTTTGTTTGCACGACTCGTACGACCTATGAACTATTTAACATCACAACAGAGTGACTTATTTGTAAATGAGCTCCAATAAAATATTCCATTAAGTACTATGTTTGATTACTTCTTGCTGCTTTGTAACAAACTCACCATGCCGAGGACTAATGTTGACTGATGAATATCTGTAAAATGAATAAATGAGCAATCATTCTGAATTCTGGAAAAACTGATGAAAACATCCATGAAAACGATGCGAATTTGGAGATGTAACAGGAGATGTTCCTTTTATTTATCCCAGTTCGATAAATGGAGCAGAATAAACTGTGTTAATGTATGCTGAACGATAGTTTGGATTGTGTTCCAACGCAACCAGTACAGGCCACGTTAATGCTGACTTTGAACCATCTAAAATGACGTATATTCCTGATATTCTATTATGGATTTTTACCTAGGACTGATGTTTATCATTTCATGAAAAGAGCTTGAACTTTGGAGGAAACAGATAGTTCTGGGTTCAAGGGTTAGCTTTGTGAATACAATCAAATCATAAGGCTCTCGTGGTTGGATTTAACATCTATAAGTAGGCAGGCTTAAAGGCTGGCTGTGATACAAGAGAGATAGGCAAAGCCCCCGTCCAGAATCTGACTCACAGGAAGGGCCTCAGTGATTACCCCTTTGTTCATTGTCTCCTGTCCACAGCTTTCTGGTTCACGTGAAAATTAGACTCTTTATTTCCAAGGACTTGGTTCAATATCTAGTCCCTGAGATCATAAACCCACCTTTTGGGAACAGCTTTGTTAGTGATCTCCCCTTTCCTTTCTTCCTATCATTCCCTCTCTTATTCTCTGGGTTCTGTTTTCTAACATGTTCAGTTTTCTTCAGACTCAAAGAACTGTCTCTTGGTAGCCATCCATCCATCCATCCATCCATCCATCCATCCATCATCCATCCATCCATCCAACATCCATCCATCCAACATCCATCCATCCATCCATCCATCCAACATCCATCTATCCATCATCCATCCATCCACGATCCATCCATCCACCATCTGTCCATTCATCATCCATCCATCCATCATCCATCCATTCATCCATCCATCATCTACCCATCCATCCATCATCCATCCATCCAAAAGCATTGAAAAGCGATAAATGAAAACCATGTGTGGTGCCGAGGCTGTGAGGATGAACACAAAGCTTTGTAAATTTTGTGCTACAGGATGAGAAACAAATCGAGCTAGAACACTCGTGTTTCATAAGTGGGAATCAATAATATAAGAGTAATCCTGGGGAAAAATGTACAGAAATATTGAAACAAGGAATCCGTTCTTCCCAGGGAAATGAAGGGACACTTCACACGGGAGAAGCCATGCGGTTACAGGTAGGCATTTCGTGCGATGGACTCAGTGGTAGGAGGAGTGAGCAGGGTCAGAATGTGCAAAAGGATAGCAAGTAACTGAGGATGACTGTATTAAACACTGCCAAGCAAGAGTGGCCTCAGTCGAGAGAACTTTGCCATCTTTAGGAGTGGGTGCAATCAAATACTTGCAAACAAGTTAGGCTGGACTTTAGAAAGGTAGAAAAGATGGATGTTTGGCACAGGGGAAGTGCAATAGAATGGTTAGGGTTCCACTTGGCTTCAGTTCCCACCACTGTTTTAAGCTGCTCCTTGAAAAAATAATCTTATTCCACAGACCTACTTGAATGGGTAGTAGCTGAAAATTCACTGTACGCATTCAAAAATCCCCATGGTTTGAGTAGGTTCTAGTGGCTTGATCATCTTGCTGTATGGTCCCTACTTATTTCCTTCACAGTTCTAGGCTTCTTCAGCCAATATGATGCACTATCACTAGTGTAAGATCCTGAAGGACAGTGATGTACAAAGAGTATATGAAGGTTTGGGTCTTAGTGAGGGACCTTATCTGTGGCAGGCTGTGTGCGCTGCGTGTCTAGTAATTTATCTAATCTAATTGATTTCTATGCCACTGATATTTGTATGTTATCTGTATATTTTAATACACATAATTATTGAGACATTAGAAAGGCTTTTCTGCCTATTTTAATGGCTCATTACCTGCTATAGCATGTTATATCCTGGTTTATATAAGAACAGCTGTGACTAATATATTCCTGTAAATCATCCTTGTTCATTTTCATAAGGATATTAGACTCAGCAAATATGTGTCGTGTGGATTTTTATGCACCGGCCTCTGAACATCACAAAAACTTCCCAGAGCCAGAGATAACTGCACTGAATCAGCTGTTCCCAAGTTCACTTTTAACCAGCGCTCAAATTAGATATCTATGAGTTCCCCTTAGAGTCCAATCCCATGCTGCCAGCTGCTCCAGATGTGAGGAGCTTTTATAGCCTTCAAACACACTTTATCTGTCATCATTTTCATCAACAGGAATATCTTCCCTTTTATTCTCCCTCACAGAACCTGGTAAACAAGGAAGAGAAAAGCTGGGCTTTATTGTAACTCCAAAGAGGTCAGGCTGTGTGGGAAAAAATGCACAGCGCCCCTCTCTTTGCATCTCTTTCTGTGTCATCCTTCAAAGGCTCAGAAACAAGCACCTTAGCCAAGTCATTGAAGATGCCTGATTTCCCAAATGACCTTTCTTTTGGAATTCTTTGGAAACGTAGCTTGAGATGACACAAAAAGCTTAGGACAAGGCAGGGTGATGTTAAGTTCTAATATGTCTCCACATTCAATATATTTTTTAATCTGTATAATGGATGATTTTGAGAGGGTGAAATATTAAAACGATTACAGATATTTAAACATTATGAGTGAATTCCTTGTGGATCTTGAATGACTAACTTTAGAACCACGATATGCTCATTTTTTTTTCACCAAGACATAAGTAAAAGGAGATTCATTGCTGCAGAGTTCATAACAGCAAATAACTAGGAACAACTTAGTGTGCTATCAAAAGGGTATTTATGTGTAAGTTATGGAAAACCATACCAAGCAACTGCTTACAATGACTTCTTAAGAGGCATATCGTTTAACAGTTTATACATAAATGTTTCAAGAACAAATGCAAAATCTAAGGTTGTAGAAGGCTAGGGAGATGGCTCCATCAATACATCGCTTGCAATGCACACTTGAGACCCTGAGTTCAGATCTCCAGTCCCCAAATGCTGCCCATACACTTGTGGTGGCTGCACATATACTTGCTTATACCTACACACAGACACATGGAAACATGCATCTGTGACTGCACACAGACATGCCACATGCACACACAAATAACTGAACATGTAGAATTTGTCTGAAGTGTGAACCTACTCTTCTGAATTCACTCAATGATTGGATTAAGGTGGTTTACAGGGTAAACAGAAGATAACATATTTGCAGCTATGCACATAAGTAAAACAGACCTCTGCGCAATGAGCTAAGCCTCTGAGGAGTGTTTAGGGAACTCATCTTCTATGGGTCACACATATAACAATGATATAACCTAATCCATCACCCACACTGTGCTGCGCTCTGTTACATATTTTACTTTAAACTGAAAAATTAAACTTTCTGTTAACCCCATAAATTGCATATTAAAACACCATGTACGGGATGGATAAGCATATTTGCATAATGACGACTTTAATTTTGTTTACCCTGGTTGGTATCTAGTCTCGAAAAGTAGGCCCCCGCATTTCTCTATTTACACTCCTAAATTCAGAATAGTCTAAAATGTCATTTTTATTATTCCTTATATTGGAGTGCTGAAAATTAAAAGCATTCATCAGAAAATTGCTGCCTTCAAAAAATGTATTGCCCAATATGGAATGTAAATATTAAATTTAAATATTTTAAAATTAAATTATTATTTAATTTATAATTGCAGGAGCACAGTGTAGTGGGGTTATGTGGGTGGACAGCTCTGGTGCCTGGCAAAGATAATCTCACTAACCCCACTGTAAACGCTGCAAAGCACAAGTCTTTAGGACAAGGGAACAGACAGGTGCCTGGAAGAAAATTGTCATTGCTAGACACGTTAGGTCATTGCATAATTACTGGAAGCAACATAAAAATGTGGCCATACTGAATTTACTCAGCCTTTTCTGTATCCTCAACAAAATGAATAGCAACTGAGGATTTAGAAACACTTCTATAAATAAATACAATGGGAGGGAAAAATAATGCAAATGCAGTCACCTGTACTCTTGGGTATGAAATATAAATACCTAACAGATTTTATTAAAAATAGAATCTTCAAGGCATAATGACTAACTCCAAACTTTAGTTAAAACCAAGGCCATAAAAACACATGCAGAGCCTTAATAACATGCATAAAAATCTTTCTATACAGAATTGTGTTTCCTATAAATTTTGCACGATTCAAGTTTTAATTTGCAGTTCAGGGCTTGCTTTTGATGGTTTTGGTTCATTGAGACAGGGTCTCCAGGAGCCTGCTCTGCCTTGAACTCCCCGTGTGCCTGAAAATGACTGTAAAATTTTTCTCCTTTTACCTCTACCTCCCGAGTCCCACGATGACAAGCAGGCGCTACTCTGCCTGGCATATGAGTGTGTCTTTAAATGTGCAGGGCATTCCACACATTCACTGTTTTATCTAAACCTCCAAACACAAACAAAAGCACATGCATTCTGCTTGCTTTCGACTCTGTTCAAATCTTCTGACTTTTGCTCAGAAGTCCCCCAATACGAACAAGCCCTCTGACATTTTGTGGGCTACGTGACATGGGTGCTACCTTCTTTTAGTTTTGATTGTTTTTTTTCCTTAAGAGTATTGTCAGAGTTGTCCATTGCTTTATCATCCCCATTTGTTTAATTCCCCATCCCCAGCTTTATGTTGGATACAGGACTTTGCCTGGGATTTGTATATCAGGGTTCTCTGGACTGATACAAACTACATATCATAGATGACAGATCTCATATGGTGTTTAGTGGTAGACAGTAGTTAGTAGATGCAATACCATAGAGAAGTGCCACCTAAAAGTCTGTATTTACAGATTCAACTGAGAAAGTATAATATTTGGTAGCTCTGGCAGACTATATCCCTTCTTGTACCCAATAGGCTAAGGACAAGTGGCAGCTCCCTATATTGAGACTTAAATTATGATCTGACTTCATTTTCTACTATAACTACTGCACTTCACTTTGAAGTACCATTGGCACATCCCACAGATTCATACCCAGCCCCTTTATTGATATGTGATTTTATGTAACATTATAACAAATATAGCATGTGCTATAGAGTTAAAGCAAGGTAAAGGGCGAGAAACAAAATGGAAACAGACCATTTTCTATCAGCCAGACTGAAGATATGGAATTCAAGCAGGGGCTTGAGTGAAGAGAAGGGGAGCTATGAGCTTCTTTGAGGGTAGCAGGATCCAAGTTGTGAATAGTTACAGAGAGGCCAGTGGCTAAGTTACTATTCCTGGGAGCCTCACCTCATTGACCGTCTTAAGCAATATAGAAATACTTAGGTTTGTAGAGCAATCATCTATCTTGGGATATTTAATTTGCTCGAGTCATGTGATCTGCTTTGTTCTCAAAGCCTGTAAGGAAGGGAGTGCTGAGATGCAGGGAACAGAGGGAGGAAGTCAGAAGTCTGTGCCATGGTTCCCTAGACCAGGCAAGGGAGATGGCAATGCCAACCAAAGGTACTATCTACGGAGGGTAGGAGATGGCTGCATTATGGCCATCTTAAGGATTACAAACTTGGATGGCTGAAATGCAATAGAAACAACAGAAAAGGACAAATGATTACGGTCAGGTTCATGACTATGAACCTGTAAGAATGACAGAGTGAATCTTGGGAGAGTATCAATCAAGATATTAGAATGAAGGTAGGATCTTAAGAATTAATTTTTAGACTTAATAAGTCTTAAATGTCCAAAGAGTACATAAATGAACATTGTCAGACATCTTATATATAAAAAGTTCAGCGAGAGGTTGGGGCTAAATAATTACTATATATATGTGGAGTTTAAGGCCACGTAATTGGATGAGATTATCAGGAGGACTTCAGTGTGAGGCAAAAAAGAAGAGGCAAGAGGATTGAGGATTTAATCTTGGTCACAAAATATCAAGGGATCACACTTAGAAGCATCTGCCAAAGAAAATAAGGAGTGTCCACAACAACAGGGCTGTGGCCCCTGTGCTAACGATTGGCTTCATCCCTTGATACCAAAGGTTGTGAGATGTTAGAGCAACTGTGTTTTAGGCAGGGAAGGAAGGACTGTGACAATAATATTCTCGAAAGCCTTGTACTTTTATAGAAATAAAGAATGAGCCATGGGGAGCTTCATGACCCAGTGTCATCATAATTGGTTTTAGTTGATGACGGATGATGTATTCTGTTGGAGGAATGACAGGTTGGGTTGCAGCAAGCCTCCCATCATGCAGTTGGTGGTGTTACCTGTCATTCCTGTCACCAAGCAGGAAAAGGGACTAGAAATGTGTATGGGCATTACCTTTCAGCCAACATGGAAGAACTGCTCCTGCCCTGGATGTGCTAAGGCAGGCTACTGTGTTGCTTGGTGTATGCTGGGTGAAGTTCCACCCACTAGCCAGCTGATGACTGGGTGGCAAGTCTTCTCATCATTTACATGATTCTAATTGGTGCAACTCCTAAGCCATCATTATATATATACATTGTGTGAATGTATATATACACAAACAAAACTTACTTGAGTTTTGTTTTTTTAAAAAGAATTTATTATAGATTAATAACTTGTAATTAATTTATTGTACTTACTGTATTGAAATTAATATATTGTAAAGTATTATGGTTGGTTGCTTTGGCTTTTTTTTTCTTGTATGATGAGATGGAACCAAAGGCTTCATAAATGATAGGTAAATGCTCTCCCTGTCTGCTACACCTCCAAACCCAACATGCTTCCTCACAGGGTGCAGGAGTAGATTTTACCATTAGCCTAATGCTTGGCATTCAGTTCACATTTGTTGAGCCAGAGGGTGACTGCTCATCAGCTGGTCCTCAGAGAAAGCACTGATCTGATGAGTCAGCCCCACTGTGAGCATCTAAGGATTTTTCTCCCAAGTCTCAAAGAACTGATACGCATACACGAGATGCAGAGTTGAATACCCATTGTCAAACTGAATATTCTAGGAGGGATTCTGCTTCCAGGGAATCTCCATCCCATCATTACACAACACCATGTGGCAATCCCTTTCTGTTCTCTAATAGCACACACTGAAAGCATTGAAATATGTGTTTCTGTGTGCTTGGGTAACTGAGTAGTTGGGCTCAGACACCATTGGTAGTGATGGAAACTTTGTGGGTGCATTTGGGGGGGTCATGTGATAAGTGTTTCTCCCACTGTTGTACTAAAAGCTCCTTTTAAATGGCTTTGATAGTTAAATTTTTCTCTTTTGTATAGGGGCAATGACTTGAAAAACATCACTATAAGATCCATTTGGTTTTAGTCTAAGCATCAGTAAAAAAAAAATAAATAAATAAAACATCTGGGATGCTAAAAACAAAAGGAGAATATAGATTATATGCATATAGGTATGTATAGACTATATGTGTGTGTGTGTATATATACACACATTTATTTACCTTTTTATTGAAAACTTATGGACTTAGATTTTTATGCTAGACCTTATGTTTTATCAGTCATTGTATGGCTTAAGTTTGATTAAAACTAGTCAGTCCTGGTAGGCGGGATTTTTGTTTGTTTGTTTGGTTTTGTTACACATATTAAAGGAAGTGAGACTTCCCATCAGGAAAGCAAAAAATAACTTGCTATAATGATTCTTATACAGCTTAGAGGAGCTATAAAGGATGGAAACATTGATAGAAACCCCCAAATTCACTCTATAATAATAATAATTGGATGATTGGCATAATTGGTATTTGGGGTTGGTATTTTATATTTTAATTCGGAACTTTACACCAAACAAAATCCAAGAGTGGAGAAATATTGTGACAAAATACTATGATTTTAAATATAGCGGGCAGCTGGAAAGAGTGTGAATGTGTGTGCTGATGTGTGTAGAGGGGCTTCAGCTGTGGATGTTTTGGGTAAATATCTGCAAGTATTATAGAGCACGTACCACAGGGGAAAATATTATCCACTGCTAGACTCCTACCATGGAATGAGTAAATCCCATAAGCGATCTCTAATAGAATCCTCCAGGACTGTGTATGAAGCTCACCTAAAGAAAAGATTTTCGCTAACCCTGATTTCTCTTTCTTTAATTTGGGACATCAAAAATTTAATTTAGTCTCAATGTTGGATCAAATTCTGAGTGGCCCTCAGGGAAAAGTGGAAATGGTTTTACTCTTATTTTTCTTAGTGACAAAGGAATTTTCAAGCTTTGTGCATGATCTCTATTAGAGCATAGCAGATAGGATCAAAACACGAATGAACTCACAACATTTTAGCCCTTTATAGCCAATTATATTTAGCTACTCAATAATTTTGATCAGTGTTTCAGAGTCTTATATTTTTATCATGGACATAAAACATAACCACTTATATTTATATGTTGTTGTCTATAGTTATGTATCCTTACACAAATACACATTTGTTTAGAGAAGTACTGGGATTTTAAAGGGGGAAGGTGTTGCCCAATTCCTCCTATCTCTTGTTATCCTTGGGAAGATGAGCTATAAGTCAGTATCCTTAGTCTTCAACCTCAATTGCATGTCCAGAGGAGAGTTGCTGACTAGGCATCCTAGCATTTTTGAGTCATTATTACATCATGGATGTCAGACAAACTGCTAACCATAACCCGACTGCCAGCCATTTTGAAATATTCTGAAAGTCAAAAGGCTGTATTTGGAACAGATAGATGTTCACAGGATGACCCTTGACTAAAAGGAACGGCACTTTATATATGCTATATAGAGAGGTAGGCACATGGGAAACTGCTAGCTTACATTCACTCCTGCCCCAACCAGTGGTTCATCAACTTTACCAAGCCATGGGTTAAAGAACACTGCACTACTTGCTAGATGGAGAAAATGCCAGTCCTGGCATTGCTTGGAGGCTCTCAGATGCATTTAATCTGTATTCTCTTCTTTCTTCAATCACGTGGCTTTATAGAAAGGGTTTTGTGCCCATTTTTTTTCTATGTTAGCGAAAGGAAGCTTTGCTGTGCTCACTGTGTGAGCAAAGTGTTTGGAATGAACACTAGAAAACCAAAAAAATCGCTGTTGTCTGGAAGGAAAGGATTGGGAATACAATAAAAATCATTGAAGTTTAGTTGTTTTGGGTAAAGTGATAAAGATGAGTTGTGTACACACACATACACAAACAGTCATGAGCTAGATGCCTATTTGGTGAAATGATTTGATACTTGAGAGAGAATAAAGAATCTAGCAATATCCAGATGTGCTACTTCTGTCCCCAGGGCTCTCCCCACCCCCCCCCTCTCTCTCCAGGGGAAAGAAAGCAGGCACTTCTTTCTGCTGGTGAAATCACAGCCAAGGACCGAACCTCATCTTTTGTTCTACTTCACTCTGAGTGCTTTACACGGACAAGATGCCCAATTAATGCTCACGGAATTGAATTTATTGAATTGCACCGAAGGAGAAAGGGGACTCATGGGATTGAGAGCCGTCAAGAGTATATTGCAAGAAGGTTTGGGACAAGTGGAGAATGGAGTTTTAAATCTCTGGATTTGTCTGCTGGGACCTGGAGATGTATGTACCTTGAATGGGAAACAAACAAACAGCAAACATATTGGAACTGCTGGGCATGGAGCACTGTCAAGGGCCCTCCTTGGAACATTTATAGACAGTTTGTGAAAGAATATATGAATTTATAACTATCATCGTGTTAAAGCCTGGCTAAGTTTTATTTGTTTTTCTTTAGATTTTTATAAACTTCTGTATGATACAAATCAGGTAAACTACTAGAAGACAAAGTCCCATTCCCCATTCCTACTGGTTACGGCTTCTACTGGGAAAGTCATTCATTAACCTTGAAATGTAAGTTACTTGCTTTCGAATTTGAACTGATATAAAAAGGCATTTTTTCCCTTGCCATTGGGGAAAATACTTCTTTAGATGTTTTTATCAATCAATTAAGATTTAAGGTCTTTTGCAGAATTTGAAGAAAGACTCCAATTGGGCTTGGGAAGATGTGAAGTTTTTTTTTTTTTTTTTAACCCAGAAATGCATTTTTTTTTCATAACTTTATCAGAGTGTGAAACCTCAGGGAGGTCACAGGGGGAGGCATTTGAAGGTCACACCTGATCCCAGCAGTGTGCTCTGTTTCCTGGCGCACCATGGTGTGAACAGCCTCTGCCACCACGCTCCCACCACCAGGAACCAAGCTGCTCCACCTGCCTCCCTCGCAGCCATGCAATGAAACTATTGGAAAGTGTGTTCAAACAAGTCCTCCCTTTCTTATCCTGTTCCTCTTATGTGTGGTGGTCACAACAATACCCCGTGTGACTAACATAGGGGCTATGAAGAATAAGAAAATAGGCACAGGGTGGGTAAAAGGGTTAGGAATTCCCAAAAGATTTCCAGGCCCAGTGTTTCTTCCAGTGGGAAGATTTACTTATGGTTTTCTCATAGGGGAGGCCAAACACCCATCCTATAATGTGTCTGTGGCCCAATTATTACCATCTGGGCAGAGTCTTCTGGGATTCATTTGAATATAGCTGTGTGGAGGAGGGTGGGGTGGAGCTTCAGTGACAAAGAACTGAAAAGCTAGTGCATGGAGAAAACTACAGTGCAGGAAAACCAACCTATCTACTGTGGCAACAACTTCTTCATCACTGACAAAAGGGAGCTGGAGCCATCAGCCCCTGTCCTTTTCTCTCCCAGAACATATCCCTTCACCTTATAAACAGCTATGACTTAAAGGACCAGTCTTCTCTTTACACTGGTGTCCAGTTCTAGCCCTCTTTGTGTATGTACACATAGCCATGGTTCTTGGACCCACTGCCCTTTAATATTGTCCTGTCTGACTTTGAAATACATCCTGGAGAAGTTTGAACTGAAATATCCCAAGATGAAAAGCAGAAGCTAACTTTTAAGTATAAGGAATAGTAGAGTGTTTTTTTTTATATATATATATTTTTGAGAACGTTGTTCTCAACTTCAGTAAAACTTTTCAGTTCTTCAACATCTTTGTGTGACATATCAGAGTGATGAATTTTAATTTTAAAAGGGATCATGACGAGCTTATTCAACACTTTCATTTTATAGGCAATGAAATGGAGGTCTAGAGGGATTAAGTGACTTGCCTAAGGTCATTTTCATAAAAATGAAAAAAAAAGTTGAACTAATTCTTTAGCTTTTAGATTGGAGGGAATAAAAACCTCAACTTCTTTCTTCAAGTCTTAGCACATCACTTTTCCCTCCCACCCAGCTCAAGGCTAGCTCTCTTCTATGGATACCCTGTTACCTTAATTCAGAACATGACAGAAAAAGTAGCTATTAAAAAGTACAGTCTTTAAACTTAACCTACTAGGGATGGTAGTCGAGAAAACAATTAGTAAATGTGGTAGGAGAAGCCAGAAACTGAGTTTTTGAATTAGAATAATTGTTTTGTAATAAGCAAACACCAAAACAAAAACAAACAAACAAACAAACAAAAAACAAAAGAAAACTTAGATGTATGTGGTATGTGTGAGGCATTTTACCTATGAGTCCATGATTAAATAAAATACAGAGGAATCTTGAGGAGGTCATAGAAAGGGTTGGGAAGGCACACACACACACACACACACACACACACACACACATTTGTTCAGCAGTCAGAGGTACAATTTATACCTGTTATGTGTAGTTCCAAGCACCCAAAAGAAAAAGGGAAAGCAAGAAAAAGGACTGTAGTAGAGAGTTGGGAAGTGGGATTGTGTAGAGCCAACCAGGAAAACTCCATCTTTGTCTGTAGTCATGTGCTAAATAAATTTTGCTAAATGAATGTTAACAGGAAGTTAGATCATTTAGATCCATGACCATTGGATTACCTAAGCGTTGAGAGATGCTTAAACATATACAAATATTTTGAACAAAATATGGATTTTCCTTAGGATCTTTCTAAAAAAAAGTGTTGACAATTGATTCAGTCCTGTGGAACAAAACCACACTGTCTCCCCAGACAGGAATAGAATCTAACATGGCTAATAAGTACTTATTAGTGTAGCATGCTAACATGTTAAGCCCAGTGCCCTGCTTCCTAGAGGGAAATGAATGTGCTTTCAGAAATTACATTACAGGCAGAGCAACACAGAGTTCTACGCAATAGTCTTGATTAGTAAATAAATAATTCCTGTGGCTTGTCTTGCTAAAGGAGACATCAGTTGAAACGAGTGTGATGAAAGTTGACAATGGAATTGTACAAATGACCCTAATTAATGAATTGTCTCATTCCTTTCGTGTTTGTGGTCAGTAGTCCCCTTTTACACAGCGTGGAGATGAATATGCATACCTTGCCACCTGTGAAACCCTTAACTGGGTGCAAATGATACCCAGGGACCCATCATTCTGTGGCATCCCTGAGCCTGACACCATTCCATCTCAAGCTGGTAAAGTTCTAACTCTGGCCCAACTCCCTACCCACCCCCTCCCTTCTTAACGGCCACCAACTCGGAGATCGTTCACCTAGAAAAATCTCCAGTCAGATGCCAGATAAAACTAACCATTTTACAAGGCATCAAATCTTCTGCAGCTTTGGATTAAGGGTTCTGACCTTAAAAAAAAAAAAAAAAACCTTCTACTTCCATACACCCCCTCCTCTTTGTAAATACAGTAAACCGATGGCTATTTTGCTCCTGCTCCCGGACAGGAGCAAGATAATGTCACTCTTCAAATAAGTTCGTATTGGTTGCTTTTTGATGGATTTATCAGCTGCCAGCAAATACTGGATTACTATTTTGGTGAAGTCATCCATGGAAGGCCCAGCGATAGGAATACCTCCGTGTGGAGTCCAAACCTTGCAGGTAGGTCTCCATGCACACAAACCTGAAGGGATTAGAGCTACCCCAAATGCTTTCTATCTGCCCCAGCTCTTAGACATTTAGGAGACCAAGTGCTAATTTATAGCATGATGACCAATGCCTACATGGGTTTAGATTAAAAGGTGGCATTACAATCTCATTAGTAAACTGATAATAGTGCTTCTGACTCCTATTCCACTAATTAACACCAATTTGTTATCGTGGAACTTTAAAATTCAGCATCGATGGCATCATCTCACAATAAATAAGTTATCCTTTCTTGTGACCTGGAAGACGACTCCCTTTTCATAGTAAGTTGTCAGGGATGTGAACTGCACCAACTCTCCTGAGCCTTTCTCTCCTCATTTAAAGTTCAGTATCTTTACACATGATGATTACTTGATAGCATTTGTATGAATGCTCAAAACGTTTTGCTCGGCTGACAAGATGGCTTCAGTTGCTAAAGTTGCTTGCCACCAAGCCTGACAATCCCAGTTCCGTCCTCAAAAATCAAATGCTGGAGGGAGAAGAGTTACTCCTGCCAGGTGTCCTCTGACTTCCATACATGTGTTATGCATGACAGATAGACAGACAGGCAGGCAGGCAGGCAGGCAGGCATATATGTATGTGTGTGTGTGTGTGTGTGTGTACACACACACACACACACATACACACACTTATACATAATATACACACATGTATATCACCCCCAATTAGTTAATACATGTAAAATACATTTTTCCACAGTTTTCATACTTTAAAAGTTGTATTATTTTAAGTTGTGAGGAGAACTGTACATTATAAGCTACTTCAAAAGTTTTAGAAGAAAAGGTCTGAAACTGTGTGAGATTGCTTTGCTTTGCTAAAACTTTTAGATTATATCTATATTATCTTATTCTAATCAGGACTAATAAAATACAGAACAAATAAAACACAGAAACACACTCAAATTTTAGCCAAACCTTTCTTTCATAGTCATAAGAGCATATAATCTGGGATAAATAGCTGCATTAAAGCACAATGGATTTTATATTATACAGATGATAAATTCTTGGCAAAACTTTAAAACTCTTGATACCTATCTGGAATCCACAAAATCTTAATAGGTCCTAAGAGGAATGGCGGCAGGGTAAGGTGGAGGTAGATAATGCCTACCTTCATTTTTTTACCAAATGTGTCTTAGGTGTCTTGAATTCATTAGATATAATATTGTGAACATATGCTATCATATAAAATTATGTATTAACATATTAGGTATACTATGTGCTATTCTTAGCCCTGTTTCACAGGTGTGCACTTTTGTGAGTGGAATAATGTGAAATGAGCCCAGAGAATCATTTAAAGAGCAGGACCATACTTGTTCTACACAGTTGCCTAGCATTGCATAGAAGGTAGACATTAATTCTTACATCCATAGAACATTTTATTTTATCATTCAAATTATTCAGTCTCTTTCATTTAATCATGCTTCAATGTATTTATAATAAATGAGAATACATATAAACCTTCCAGAACATCTCTGGGAATACTGAATTATATTAATGACACTCTTAATGTCATTTATTTGACATGGGATCTGATTATGCCATTAAAGATCTAGTTCCTCTGATACTCACACAGGGATCTGAAATAACTGAATTGGGGAAACATCCCAGAAACCAGGAATAGTTATTTTTAAATTCAATGGCAGAATTCACACATTTGAAATGGTACAATTCACAGTTTCTCCTCTTCAGGAATGTTAAATCTTGTTTGAGAGGAAATTCATATATCCCCAGTAAATTAGAAAACAATTTGGAAGCAGTCTTTAACATTTGAAGACTGTCACAGACTCTATGTGTCATTCGGAGTATATTCAAAACAGGAGAAGAATCACCCTGTGCTGGTGTTGGTTAAGGCTCATTTCAGTGTGAGGGCAAGCGTTGGGCTGAGTGTTAAAGATGTGTAGGATGGTTGGTATAGAGAGAAGAGAGAAGTGAGGAGGACGGAAGGGAGCGAAGATGTGTGTGAACATCTCAGGATTCGAAACAGGTTAAGAGAGCCAATAGGAGGTAAAAATGTAGTAATGAAAGACTCTAACCTCGCAAAGTGGTGGTAGTAGATCCTTTGAAGAGGTTCATGACCTCACTAGTACCTGGAAGCTGGCTACATTTCCAGTACCAGGCATGTACTCTGTCCTGTTGAGTGGACCATAAGTCCAATTAGACAGCTCTTGGATACCACAGATAGACGAGTGCCACTTATTGGACCTCTGTGCATATCTTACCATGCTGGCCGTTGTGTTGCAGCTGGACAGGGCTACACTTCGCTTCTCTCCCCTGGCAGTCTGTATTGTGTTTTCTGAAATCTGGAAGCCAGACTGCAGGAAAGAGGCTTTTATGTCAGATCTAGCTCAAAGTATCCACGTCCTTTATCCTAAGTGTCTTCAGCCACAGGATCTACTCTTAACCACTGACAAGTAACCAAGAGCTACACTGATATTGTTTTGGAAGTCACATGGACTTCCAACTGACCAACCGTTTGAAATAAATTTTCCTGTACTGGGTTTCTGTTAGTGCTTGTTTGTTTGTTTTTCTGGAGCATTGTCAGCCAAAGTGATTTAGCATCCTTTTATATATACACATTAAACACATATGTATACTAATATAAATTAATATCATTCATCAATAGACTAGGATCATTCCTTAACATATTCTAAATTTTATGCTTATACCCATAGATAAATATAGCTACCATCCCTCATCAGAGAAGCCATCACAGAAAACCAGCATAGGAAACCATCATGGGAAATCACAACAGGACACAAGCTGAGAGTGTATCATGGGGAGCCAAGCTTTGACGTGTATGTACATCCTAGCTCCTGCATCTTTGGCTCAGAAACCACCATGGAGGAGAGGTAGAAAAAACTGTAAAAGCCAGAATACTAGAAAGTCAGTCTTTCCTAGAAATGGCTGTGTAAACAAGACCAAAACTACGGTGAAAAGAAGTGAAAAAAATTTGAATGGCCCACTCTTAGACAGAGCATCATAGGCAACTAATAACTCTGTGAGAGTGAAAATTAGCTTCTCATGGGATGAACCCCTTCATTGGATGACCAGTACAGGGTGGACAGCCATGAAATGTATGCATACCACCGACAAAACAGACTCAGCAATTGTCTATCTATCTATCTATCTATCTATCTATCTATCTATCTATCTATCTATCTATCTATCTATACCTGTGTATATAATGCATGTAAAGATTATATATAATTATACATTTTTATTCCTTATAATAACAATGAAAGGGTGGTAAAATGGGTTCCATTCACATACACCTTAGTGATGGCCCGGAATTTTCATTTATTGTAATGTATAAAAAGAAGCTCATAGAGATCCTTAACAAAGGGAAGATGTGGCAAAGTGACATAAAACCATCCAGAAATAGAGAAAATGGCTCATAGGACGTAGGTAGTTTGAGAGACCAAACCTTCTCTATCTTGGGACAGGCCTCCATCTTAAAAGGAAAAAAAAAAAAAAAAAAACAAGCCTGAGAAGTTGGCCTGCAGCTGAACCCAAGCTGCACCCAAATACCAGGAAGAACCCCGCGGCTTGTCTTTGGCCCATACCGCAGAGTCCCGCCCTCTTTACTTCCTAGTAACAGCCAATCAAGATTAGTCTGACTGTTTCAAACATACTTTCAGACCATTTGTGATTGTTCATGATTTTGCTTCAGAGCACCCACCTGTCGGCTTACAATTCAAGTAGATGCTAGCCAGGCTGGAAACCTCCCTGCTTGCTCACCATTTCCTATAAAACCTTGTTTTATTTTATTTTATTTATTTAATTATTTTTTTTTTTTTTTTGTTTTTTTGAGTCAGGGTTTCTCTGTAGCCCTGGCTGTCCTGGAACTCACTCTGTAGACCAGGCTGGCCTCGAACTCAGAAATCCGCCTGCCTTTGCCTCCCAAGTGCTGGGATTATAGGCGTGCACCACCAGGCTATAAAACCTTGTCCCTCTGCATCAGGATTGGCAGTGAGTGAGCTCTGGCTTGAATAAAAGAGACCCTAGCGTGATTGCATCGGCGTCTGGCTCCTTGGTGGCCTTTTGGGGCTCCTGCATGAGGCACAATAGTCAACTATCAAAAATAAGGTGATGAGGTTCCAAATTAGATTAGCTTTGTGGAAGGGAAAGAGACTAGTAATGTCTGGAAGCACGTGTAGTGCTTAGTGGCTAGAGAGAAAGGAAGAAGAAGGGAGCAGGGTAGGAATGGGAAGAGGGAGAGGGAGGGAGAGGAGGATGGAAGAAGAGGGAAGGACAGAGAGAGAGACAAAGACAGAGAGACAGAGACAGATATAGAACATGAATGATATGGAAGGGAACCTGGGATATAGTTCAGGGACAGAGCATTTGCATTGCAATCTCAAGGCTCTGGGTTTGATCCATTCAAGGCATCTCCGGAAGCCAAAATAGAGTCTATTCACACTAGGAGAGAAGTCACCATGGGCCAGTTATTGAGGGGGAGCAGCAAACCATTAATGGTACTGTAAAGGGTCTTTTGCTCATTTGATGCGACTACAACCAAATGCAAAGATTAGGTGACGTACAATAAGTGGAAACTCATGTCAGTGTTCTGGTACCTGGTGAGTCCAAGAGTAGGCGGTGGCACCTATTCAGAACTGCTTCATGCTCCCAAGGTTGTACCTTGGGTGCCCAGAAGATCAGGGAGTCAGAATTCACACCAAGCTATTATTCTCATTCATTCATTCATTCATTCATTTATTTCTTTTACATCTCAATCACAGACACCAGTTTCTCATCACAGAGTTCCTCCCTCTCCCCCTATCCTCTGAGAGGGTGGGGTCCCTCCTGGGTATCCCCTCACCCTGGCATATCAAGTCTTTGCAGGGTTAGATGCATTCTGTCCCATCGAGGCCATATAAGGCAGCCTGTCAAGTTCTGTTTTATAAGAAAGGCATCACGCAGTCACCTCTTAAGCTATCACACTGTCAACCCCTGAACGTTGGTCGGAAGGCCTACAGTCACAGGATAGGAGGAAGTTAGGCAGGGAAGCCATCTTTCATCAACCAATACAATTAAACTGGACTTCGCAAACTTGACCGTGCGATTGAACATAAATAGTTGCGAATAAATTCAGGTTCATGTTTTGAAAAGAAAGTGTTGCTGCGTTAATAATGGTAGACAGTGATAACACTGATTAGCAAGAACAGGTAAGCGGCCTGAAAGATTTATGAGGAGATACAGAGGCAAAGTAGTAACGCCAGAGATTCTGTGTGGAAGGAACTGGGAAGAAGAGTAATAGGAAGCAAAGTGGAGGGTTAAGGAGATGCTCAAAGCCAGGCATGCGGATGGAAGCAAGGCCTTGAATGTTATAAAGATGGACGGCGTGCGATATTAGGGAAAACCCAAATTTCACGTCCTACCTTTGTTATACAGCGACTAATAAGTGCATTAGATTAAAAAATGTTTATTGAGGAGGGGATTATTTCCGGCAGAATTTCTTTCCCCAAAGTGGCACGATTTCCATTTCTTTAAAGGCATTATCCTCGTCTGAGGCAAGGAGTAGCCAGCTCACTTCTGTTTGTTTCTTACAGGAATCTAGCAGTTCGGCTGAACTAATTCAAGTTTCTGAGCCTCTGAGCAGCTGCAACTTTGTATTTAAATTTCATCCGCTGTCTGTCCTACTTAATGTTCCAGTAACAATCCATCTTACTTTCAAGCCTGACAATTTCATGAGGGTATTGACCACCCACAGAGAGTGTGCCTTCAAAAGGGAAAGCCCTTTAAGAGCTGTGTTGAGTGAGGCAAACTGCTTAGATTGTAGTCAATACTGTTAGAATAGAAACTGGGATAAGAGTTCAGTGACTCAGAAGAATTAGTTCCATTTTTTTTTTTTTTTAATAGATGCTTCAGGAAAGCAATAGCATCCAGGAAAACAATAGAAACCAGGGCAAAGTGTGATGGCCATTGGGATGGGAGGTTTTTTAGCCCAGCACCCTCCCCTCTCTGCAGTAGTTAAACACCTGGTAATGGAAACCACACCCACCTTGAGGGACTGAATATTTCCCAGGTAAGTGTGAGTTCCTTTGTATGAGACTAACAGACAAGGCGTGGCATTCTCTCTGGCTTATAAATATTCTAATAATAGCGTGGGGCACATTTTAGTCTGACACATTAGAACAAGCATCATGATTTTAATGATCTGACAGGCGAAATAACAAAAAAAAAAATCCTCAACGAATATTGACATTTAAAAACCTTTTAATAGTAGTAAGAAAATTCTGCACATTGGACCAATAGTCTAATAACTCTGCCTTCTTAATTTTTGACACTTAGTGGCTTTGTGTAGAAGTAATTTTGAACAAATCTTGTTGCTTCACCAATATTTCAGAATCGAGACAGTGCTCCTTCATATGAAATCTGCTTCTGAAGCGACCCATATCTGGTCATCAAGTAACCTGTATCAGGCAGGACCACACGTTCACATTCAACCCCAGCATGCATCCTCTGGGCTGATAACATAATATGACAATTCTGATAATTAAACGACCTAAAGCCGGGGGCTGATGTCTTGCATTAATGCAAAACAGCTTAAGGTGAAATAGCTCAGTATTCAATTACCGCAGACATGGCTACATACGCTCTTAACCATGTTGGTGGGGCTTTGCCTGGGTATGCTAAATGAAATACCTGGCAAAAGCTGCAATTTAAATAACTATTGGGTGCAGTTGATGGGTTTTAATCTACCCATGAGTTCCTCTAAAGAAGTCTCTTGATTAGTAGCACTGAGTAGGTCAAAGAATGACATTTTCCAATCAACCTAACATTCACAGAAAATTATATTTTCCTATATCATTCATTAAGAGCTAGTGGGATTCAGATGGTCGAGCTTATAAAGAAAATCCCAATTAATTAAAATAATGGAGGATAAAAAAATAAAAGCAAATTACTTTTATTCTGGGGGTGTAATTGTAACATTTATATTCATAGATTTCATTAGCAGTAAAAGATGCTGACGATTTCACCCTTCTTTTTAAAATGTCTTCAGAAAAAAAAAATCTACAGTGGAAAATATGATTCCAATGGTTACCGTTTTATGCCAATTTTGTTTTTAAAACCAGAGAAGTCAGAGTACTAACCTTAGGGGAAATTTTCTAATTATTGCCCATTCAATTAAGCTGTTCAGAAATCTTTTCGATGAGTGCCACTGGTGTGATTCCATAGCAGAGACTGAACACCAGGGAATGCCTTAAAATCCCTTGTGCTGTCTACTTATCACACTATGGTTTTATGTGTGCACGTAAGTGGACTCTGGGATGCTCAAGGGAAGTTCTGACATATTACTTCTCTGGTTTTTTGGCCAGAGATCATGTGTATTGGTGGAGGATGTAAGGAAGACCTTCTCTCATCAGGATTCACATGCTTGGCCATCAACCTTTTCCTGTCCTTAGGTATTGTTGCTTCTGGACTTTAGACCATGGCACTGGTACAACCTTCCAACTTAAACTAGACTGTGCCATTAGTTTCCTGATTTTCCAGGCTGCAGATGATAGGATATGGGATACTAGACCTCCATAATCTTACAAGAAATTCTAATAATAACCTCAGGCTTGATCAAACTCACTCATTCTGGAGAATCTAGAATACTACAGAGAATGATTTGAATCTGACTTAAGTCTTTTTTTCATAGACTATCTAAAAACTTGAGGATAAACCTTTATCAGAGAGGAACACTGGATACTACCAAACTCAAGTTGTATAATTTTTTTTGGGGGGGGGCAGTCAAAGTCTCAGTATAGAGCAAGACTGGCATGGAACTATGTAGACCAGACTGTCCAGGAACTTGCAGAGATCCACTTGCTTCTGTTTCTCAGGTACTGAAATTAAAGTTATGTGCCACCATGCCAACCAAGTTGTATAACTTTTAATAGCTTGTATTCTTATGTCATTTGCTCTCTCTCTCATTCTCTCTCTATTAGGTGTGTGCCTACACACACACACACACACACACACACACATACACACACACACACACACACAGAGAGAGAGAGAGAGAGAGAGAGAGAGAGAGAGAGAGATCTAAACTTTTTATTAAGTTCTTGCTGTCGTTCAATAATGGGAGTATTGCTGATATTTTAAGAGAAAATGACTTGAATTCAAGGCTTTTATGTCATTAGATCACATTGCCTATTTTGTTTGTTCTAATTTTGAGGCTTAATCATTAAAAGGTCAAGAGCATATAAAATTATGTAATGTATCCTGGAATGTGATAGGCGAATTAGATACTATGCAGCACAGGGGGCAGTGATTTTGGCTAAGATACACTGCATGTGGACTTCTGTGATAGAGAACTTTGGTAAGACATTTGCGAAGAGGAAGACCCTATGCCCTTGGCCATTGCTGTTGTGACTTGGCTTGGCTTAGGGAGCATTCACCTCAGTGAAGACTGTCCAGGACACAGGGCAAAAAAGGGAATGAAGAGAGCTGTGGTAAGAAGAGAGGACACATGGGGAGCACGGTTCTGTATCCATGCAGATGAAAAGGTAGCATGACTTCTCGATGAAAGGGAACTGAACATGCATCAATAGTCAAAACAATCTCTCTCTCTCCCTCTCTCTCTCTCTCTTTTTCTTTCTTTTCTATTGTTTCTTTTTCTTTGGTTTTTGTTTTTGTTCCTCTTTTTTTTCCAGACAGGGTTTCTCTGTGTAGCCCTGGCTGTCCTGGAACTCACTCTGTAAACCAGGCTGGCCTCGAACTCAGAAATCCATCTGACTCTGCCTCCCAAGTGCTGGGATCAAAGGGGCCAACAATTTTTATCATATGTCTCTTTATGGCTATGTTAAGGACAGAGAAAGCCAGATGTGTGCCTGAGCCCATCTAGCTCTAAAGTATCTTTTGTGTTTATAAAACTCACAGATGCATCTGCTGATTGCCATCTACGTTAGGTTTTCATTTCTTTCTTTTAATAATACTTTTACATACAAAACACAACAGTTTGGTGTTTCCTTATTCTCTCTTTCTCTTTCTCTCTCTCTCCCTCCCTCTCCCTCTTCTCTCTCTTTCCCTCGTTCCCCTCCCTCTCCCCCTCTCTCTGTCGGTCTCTGTCTCTGTCTCTGTCTCAGTCTCTGTCTCTCTCTCTCTCTCTCTCTCTCTCTCTCTCTCTCTCTCTTGTCCTACAGTGGCAGCGCTAGAACCCAGAACCTTATACATGCTAGTCAAGTACTCTTCAACTGTCTTATGCCTGAGCCCCTACTACAACAGCTTCATAAGTATATACATTGTATATACATACATGTATACAACCCAGGCAGCAACTGGATCTCAATCTCAGTCTGGTGTCCAGAGCTGTAGGTTCTGTTAATGGTGTCCTTTGTGTTCAGGACCATTTGATTGCTCCTTAGGGTAAACAAGGTGAACAGAATGGAAAACTTTTAAGAGTGTGCTGTGTGAGAATTCATGAAAGAAAACAGAAAAGTATTTCAAGTGTTTGCTGGGCTTTTATGAGCCAGATTTCTTCCAGGCAGTTATTTTCTGTAGCTTCCAGATTTTATTTATGTTGGCTCAATGGAGAACTTTCCTAGTGGTAAAGGACATTCAAGCAGGTGTCAGGTACTAGGAATAATGTCAGATATTAATTACCCAATTTAGAAATATCACTGAATTAAACTGAATTAAAACTGATGATTAAAACTAAAGTTTATTAGTAAGGTATAATATCAGAATTAAGCTGGTAACAATACAAGATTTTTAAATCATATTTTTGATTACTTTAGGCTTTAATTTGAATATGAAATGGAGGCAAGCAAAGTAAAGAGAAAAATACAAGAGACTTTCTTAAAAGATGTGATAATGGATAGCTGAATGCTTCGTACTTGTCTACAATGTATTTCTTTGTTACGTATTTTACATTCAATATGTAGAGTATTTGTAAATTATTAAATGTTACCATTATAGAATAAATGAATACAATAGAGAGTAAGTCAAAAGTCCATCTTTGAGGCTGACCAATACAGATGCAGATGCTTGCACCTAACTATTGCACTGAGCACTGGGACCCCAATGAAGAAGTTAGGGGAACGACTGAAAGAGCTGAAGAGGTTTGCAACCCCATAGGAAGAACAACAACATCAACCAATCAGATCCCCAGAGCTCCCAGGGACTAAACTATCAACCAAGGAGGACACATGGAGGGACTCACGGCTCCAGCTGCATATGTTGCAGAAAGCCTTGTCAGGTATCAGTGGAAGGAGAGGTCCTGTGGAGGCTTGATGCCCCAGTGTGGGGGAATGCTAGGGAGGGGAGGAGGGAGTGGATGGGGGAGAATACTCATAGAAGCAGGGGGAGGAGGAGGGGAGGGAGCATTTGCAGAGGGGAAACCAGGAAGGGGGATGACATTTGAAATGTAAATAAATGAAATAACCAATACAAAAACTGAAAAAAAGTCCATCTTTGTGTACTTCCATGTTTAGGTATATGCATATGTATATATGTCAATTAATGTATATTTATTAATTATTGCCACTGTATAAAACAGAGGACTCATAATAATTCAAAAGTTAGTGTTTGTGTGTGCATCTACCTGTGTGTGTATGTGTGTGAGTGCATGTGCATGCGTTCATGTGTATATTATATAAATGGAGTGGAACATTATTTTGGCCTTAAAATTCTGTTCGTATGCTATGATATGAAAGGCTATGATATGACCCTGTGTTATAGTTGTTTTTTATTTTAGAGGGAGCAGGGAAACTCAGCAACTCAGCTATCCAGATCACCAATTTCATGTAAGTAATCCACTTTCTCTGTTCCCATAAGTAATTCCAGGCAACTTAGTGCACAGCGATATGGACTTAGAGGAATATGTTTCTTTGGTCTGATACTATCTTTGCCATCTGGGATGCATAGAGATATATTATCCAAATAATTTATACAATGCCCTAATAACATTATGTCAGGTGAAATAAGCCAATGCCAAAGGATAAATATTATTTGAGAAGAGCGAATGGATCTGTGGAATGGAGAAAGCAGAGAACACTGTGGGCAGATATGATGGAAATGTGTTATATATGTGTAGGAAAAATCACAATGGCTCATTATTCTGTGTGATCAATATGAATGAACAAGTGAACACATAGATTATTTGATTTACTTTTATGTGACACATATTAATTCAGATACTGAAGAGGTTGAAAATTGGGCATCGCTTATTACATGTAAAGACAGTGAGAATAGGCACCTACTGGTTAATGAGAACAATTTCTGTTTGAAGTGATGGAAAGGTTCTGAAAAATGTTGACATACAATATGATGAATAAACACAGTGCCATGGAAACTGGATTGAAGATAAATCTTATGTTATTTATAATTATGAGGGGAAGTTTAAAAATTAATAAAAGGAGGACCGTTGCATACTTAAGATATTTTTCTATTTAAGAGGAGAATTTTAACTGAGTCATGGCGAAGAAGTAGCTAGCTTTTAAGCAAATCTACACAGCAAACAATTGTTAGATAAACCTATATGGAGACCATGAATAAATGATAAATTTATGCAAAATTGTAAATAATGAGATTTCCTTCACCTGTTTTTGTTTGGAGACCACAACTATTTGACTGGTTTATCAAGATGTGTTATTCCCCTCCCCCCCATGGGATCTCTATGCTTTATCCTAGCTTCTAATGAGGACTGTGATCCTGAACACGGTTCCCTTTCCTCTCCCTGGCTGTCAGAGAACTCCAGTGAGATGTGACGCCCAGCTCAAGACTCGTCCTACATTGGCACATTTACACTCTCCTGCCTTTTTTTGTTCTGGTATTAGCATTCTCTTTTTATATGTAATTTATAGCACTGTAGGGTTACTGTAGGCATTTTTGAAAATGAACATTGCCTTGAATTCTTGGTGAAAAGAGTTGACCTATAAATAAATAACAGTATGAAAACAGTTTTATCAGTGAACATAGTATTTGACATGATAACTGTACCCATTAACTTTGCTGCATACCTCTAACAAGGATGATCTAGATGAATCAATGAACTTTGATTCAAATAAGTATGCATATATATAAGAACATGAATATGTGTGCATATGAATTTGAGCATGCAAGTGTGTATGCTGTATTATTTTACACACACACACACACATACACATACACACACAGACACACACACACAGGATTTCTTTAAGTACATTCTGTATTTGTTCCTAGGTCTTAAGGTTTTGTTAGAGAGATAAACAGACTCCTTTTAACCCATCACAAAATATTACACAAACCAGACTAGTTATTTTCCTCTAAATAGAGATCTTATAATGTTCAGGAAGTTCAAGAGTTTACAGATTCAGAACAAAGTCAAAAGCCAAGCCATTAATTTGAGTAAGGGTGGACATCTCAGGGGTATGGATGTTTGAAACAACACAATACCTTATTGGTCTGTTTCTTTTAATATTACCACTGAGAGCATGTTCATATGGCTTTAAATAATTACTGCTATACTCAGGACTACAGTGATCCTTCCCATTTTTAGTTCTTAGTGCTGGGGTAGGACTGTGGAAATATCACTGAAGCCCTTTCCAGTAACAGAAGCCTATAATTATATGGAAATATAAAATTTTAGAATTGCAGACCTTAGAAATAATTGGCTTTAATGCGCTGTTTCTACAAATGAGGTCTTTGATGCTAAATATCGAAGGTAATATAACCAGTGAGGGACAGACGTAGGGTTATAACTCAGGTCTTTGGCCTTAGTTTTGCTTCCCCAGAAGGACTATGATGGAATTGGAATGGGCACATTCTTTATGTTTCTACCCTTACTCAAGAAGTGGCCTGTCTGGCAGACGGCGCTCTACTCTGGAATACTTAAATAGAAATGACAAGAATGGAGAAAGACTCAGTCCTTTCATTTCTCATTTAGTGAATCTTTCCTGCAGAAACTCTAGACTACACCAAGTAAGAGGGAACAAGCAGAGTGATGAATTCCCAGCTCCCATGTAGAGGAATAATTAATCCATTTTGATTTCGGCCCTCCCTTAAAATTTATTATTAGAATTGAACAGATGCCCTCTACAAAGATTTTTTTTTTTAAAATGATGTCAGAGCCCGCAGTGCCACGGAACTGCAGCAAAAACTCTACAGGCAAATCGGGAGGGCTGTGGAAGTCCTTGAGAACATATGCTCTTTTATCTCAAACCTTGAACTTCCAGAATTAAGTTGAAAAATCACATCAGGGTGTTTGCAGCCCCGCATTTTCTGACTTTGAGCTGTGCGCCTGTTCCCCCTCTCATTCAGAAGTGTATGGGAAAAAGCAAAGTCACAGAAGTTACTTGAATGTGAGGGGTAATGTAAAAGATAACCAGGCTAATTGGGAAGGATGCATGTCAAAAGCCTGGAACTAAAAATTAGGTTAATTATATGGTGGAGCTACACAGTGCAGAATGAGCACATTAATCATTTAGCAGAAGCGTTACAGTTCCCGTGGTCACTTCATTTCGCTGCCAGGGTTAGAAACCCAAGAGTTAACAGCTGGCCTGGCAGGGCTCAGACCTTGTCTCTGCCACACCTCTTTAAGTCTTTAAGAAACACATTCATGCCCTGCCCGTGCCTTTGGCTTGTCATAGTTTCAACATGAACAAACGATGCTACAGAACTAATGTGGTGGAAACAAACCCGCAATGAGGACTGATTTGAAGACATACAATGTATGAAGACATAAAATCATGCTTTGTGGTCAGTAAACACTGCGCCCCTTCCTGCCTGGTTCCAAACAGCACCTATGGACCTGACAAAATGCATTTCCTTGTATTCATATATTCTATTTAAGCCTGTTCTCCTTAAATTCCCTTATTTTGCTATTTACTTTCTCCTTGTTAATCATTCCCATAGACTTAGTTCTTTCTGGTTGGTTTTAGGTTTGAAAGCCAAAACAGAAGTAACAATACCCTAACCATTCTAACTGTACCTGGTTTTGCCTCTATATTCTATGTAGCACCCCAAATAGAGCTACTCTTCTACTCAGATTGCAAGAGAACATTTCTCCCTGGGATTGTAGAGGAGAATTAGTTTGGAGATGTTCCTAAGCAAGAACGTGGAGGAAGGACTTTTATGTTTATTCTTCTAATCCAAATTTATTTGATAATATACTAGTTAGTGAGTCCCACTGAATATTCAAATTAGCTCAAGTAAAATAGCAGAATGTAGACTACATAATAAATAAAGAAACATGACATGAGACAGGAGAAGTGATCCCACTTGGACCTCTCTTGGAGATCCACTGGGGGGCTGGCTACTGAAGTTGGTCCTTTGAGGAGCTCTGTTCAAATGCTTCATGGATTTTACTGCCTTTGTCAAAGATGAGGGCTTGCCACTGACCAGGGAACCTGGAGCGCTTTTGTTTCCAGGAATATTTTATGCAAGCTAGAGAGCATATCTTGTTGGTTTGGTTTTTTTTTTTCCTGTTTCCTAATTAGTTTTCAAAGGTAGGATATAGTTTAATAAATCGACTCAAAAATTATTAGCATATGGTAAATGTATACTCTGAGCTTCCTCCTGACTTCATTCATGGATCCAATCTTATTTATCCTCTCTGCAGTCTGCTGTCTACTACCAAGCTCACCTGTCCTTTCTATCTTCTATTCCTACGTTCTCAGCTTGTCTTTTCTTTTTAACCTATTAGTTTAGAGTTTCTTATTGGAGCACAGGTGAGCAGTCATTTACAGGTGCATGTGCAATTTAGCAGTGGAGAATTTGGTTCCATTCCCCAGAAACATTAATACTGGACAGATCCTTAAGGAAGACTGGGGTGTCAGGAGATCCTCATTCTCCACCACAAAACATTGCCAAACTCAATCGTGTTTACTTTATAATTTAATTCACCGAATATAATTTTATTTAGTACATACTAAATTTTGAACATTATTCTGACTGGCAATAATTTTCTTTGGATTCTTTAGCTTATATATCACAATGGTACTGTGTTTTGAGAATGAAAAGCTGCCTCTGCACAATTTTAATAATATTTTTCCACCATAAACTGTTGATGAAAAAAATCGTTTAATGTTCTGATGCCTTTGATTATTTTGAAACTGAAACAATTCTCAGGATTTGCATATTTGAAGGTTTAACCTAGTCTTCCTTTAGTTAATTTGATGTACACTCGGAAACATCCCAGAACTTCATCTCCGTTTTGTGATTCAGTGCGATTAGAATTCCACATTCAGGTGATCACTGGACACCGGACTTGCTAACTTTCATACTTGGAAAGGACAGACAGAGGAAGGTGCCTTTGGCTGGTATAGGTCAGCAATCAACATGAGGCAGAGTTTAACAACGTTTCAATTATGAAGTGAATGAATAATATTATGAAGTCTCAGGAAAATTATAATAAATTATTTCAGAGAACAGGAAGGGCAAGGAAAATGAAAATCTCAGCCTATTTATCCCTTCCCCATTGACTTGCAAGTGCTGAATTTTGAAAAATTAACTTAAACGCACTAAAAAAAAAAGTTCACTCATTTTATTTTTAAAATCCGAACCGAACATGGAACATAAGATAAAAAAACAAATTGTACTCGCCGCTTTGACATCAGTATGTGCATGACGCTCACAGGTGTGGGTATTAGACAGATCACTTTGGAGTGTGTGTTAAAGTCAGCGCCACAAGAAGTCCTACTAATTTTATAAGAGGGAATAAGAGTGTGAGGTCTCTGTTTCATACCACAGCATCACAGCTGGGCCTTCTACACAGCGATCTTTAATGTTTAATGGGAGAGGTAAACACGGGAACATTTCAAGAAAAACCCTGAACATTTCTCTCTGCTGCACTCCAAATTGTGGAAACAATGCTCTCACAGATTCGGATGGGGCGGTAGACGGGAACCCAGCTCTCGTGGGAACTCTGGGAGTAGAGGCTCTAACTTGGCACCTTTCTCCTCTAAGTTGGCAGCCACCACCCCTCAGAGCTGTTTCACCTTCTCCGGGCCCCACCTAGTTTCTGCCAGACTGCAGCTATTGCTAAGCAGAAACATGGAATTTGTACTTCTCAGCAGCAGCCAAGAGGATTCCTGAAAACAACAACATGGCTGGCAAATCTCCCTGACAGATGCTTGGGGGTGGGGTGTGTCCCTTTCCTCTCGTTTCTCCATCTCGTCTTCCTTCATTCTCTTCCTATGTTTTTTTATTTTTCAAGATAGCCATTCATGTGCAAACCGTGTGCTGAATATTGAGCGTCACATTTAGATCACGTGACAGTGCTGCTTCCTGTCGCCTGACCAGTGTTTTCTCCCCCTGGACTCACCAGGCTGACAGTCCTGCTCTGCCCTGTTAGATGGCTAGAGAATAGGAGGACATTTGGGGTTATCGCGGAGCAGTCTGGGACTCACGGAGAAGCGGATTTCTAACTGAAAAACCAGAATAGACTATAGTTCTACCATTCCATGGTGATAGGATGAGGTGGGAAATGCAGCCGGACAAGTGGGCAGTGATGACTGAGAAAGGTCCGTGAAATAAAGGGATGGATGGAAGATGGGGGGATGGGGGTAGAGATTGGGTGGGGGCTGCGGTGCTGTCAGAGCCATCTTCTTTTTAAGCAACCAAGGAAGCTGTCGTGTAATAAATTGTTAGAAAAGAAAAGGTCCCACAGAAGATCATATAAGATACATTCCCAGCATTTGCAAATGTGAAAATAATCACAACAAGACTCATGCATTTGGTAAAACAGCACCTAGAACACAATCATGTGCCCTCCCATGGCAAGTAGAGTCAACATGGAGAGATGGAACTTTCGATCATGGTAGATATCAGAGCATTGCTAAAACTTTCCTCCATGTCCTCAGCCTCATTTTATTTTTTCTCCTCTCTCCCCTTCCCATATCATCCTCTTTCTTTGTTTCTTTTTTTATCATCCTTACCACATTATTACCATTAGTTACTAACCATAACTATTACCTATATAGTTAGCTGTTTATCATTCACCCAAAGCTGCTGCTGCTTCTTCTTCTTCTTCTTCTTCTTCTTCTTCTTCTTCTTCTTCTTCTTCTTCTTCTTCTTCTCTCTCTCTCTCTCTCTCTCTCTCTCTCTCTCTCTCTCTCTCACACACACACACACACACCATAATATGTAAGTTAGCCATGTGACTAGATTATCTAGCATTCACTCTCAAGTTAATAGTCATTCATGACTTTGCCTAATTCTATTGTAGGCATGTAGTTGGAATGGGTGGATCCTACCTAATAGCTAAATAACATGCCTGGTACTTAGAATCCATAAACCCAATAAACAATATCCCTTATTTATAACATCTCATAGAAATACCAAGAAGGCTCATCTTGACTTAGTAATGCCATAATATACATCATGAACATTAAAAATGTTTAGTAGGAATACCCAAAACTTCTACAAGTATCTTCTACACAAATTCAAGCCACATCTTTAGCTGCAACCTCTAGGTAGGAAAGTGTGTAAATGTGTGTGTGTGTGTGTGTGTGTGTGTGTGTGTGCGAGAGAGAGAGAGAGAGAGAGAGAGAGAGAGAGAGAGAGAGAGAGAGAGAAGGTCAAGCTGTGGGTATATAAACAAAGTTTATTTAATGACACTTCCTCCAAGGCTTCCTTCTGATAGGAAAGGTTAGCCTACATTTTGCCCTTTCCTCTTGCTGTAAATGTAAGGAAAGGTGTGTGGCCCGTGTTCCTATTGTGGACCTGATCTAATGCCATGGAATGTACTGAAGGGCTACAACAGTCAGAATGAAATCACGAGACTTCCATGCTCTACCTGAGGCTTACCCTTAAAAGAAAATAAGCTCCTGTGTGCTTCAGTTGTGATTTGTTTTCCTCCTTGGAAATCGCTTATTTAGGGACGAACAAAAATACTGATAGAACAGGAACAACTAAATATAAATAACTGAACAGTATTAATTAGCAGGTTTGTCCTTCTGTTTTTCTTTAATTAATATGAAACCAAATATAGCTAAAAAAAACAAAACCCAGAAAGTCATCTGCTGTTCTGGCTTATTCTATGATTGCTACTACTAATTCTTCATATCAAATGTAGGTTGCTTAGATTAAATGAAAATGTACTTAAATTTGTTATATTTCAATCATGAGCTGTTATGATGCACCACCCCACATTTGAGTTCCACCTTTATCATAAGGTTTAGAAGACAATATTTTTTCTCCTCTAAACTCCAATAGCATTTGAGAAAGCATCTTTTTGGAAGTTTTTATTTAACTAGTTCACAAACTCAGGAATGGAAGGTTTTGTTTTTCATTTTTTTATTTTTTTATTTCATACAGCTCACAGGCAAGTGATTTATCTATAGTGGGTTTTAAAGGGTTTATTGACATTTATGAGAATGTATACATGCTATAATGTTATGGTAAATATAGTTTCCCAATAACTCTTAGAGAGCACTGCTCTATTATTGATAATATAATTATTTCCCTTTCTTTTTCAAGTCTCCTTTACAATCATCTTCCCCAAGAGAAATATATATCTAAAGTATTTGACCTTGTAAGTCAAGGAGAGCAAAATCTATGAATATCTGAAATACTAAAACTTTTAAATGCTATTAATAAAGACATCAAAATTCTGTTTAAAACACTTTGCATATCTAATGTTCTTAACAAAACATGCATTTCAAGCAGAAGTTTTAAGGGTTTCAAATCACAGATTTTCACAGCATTTCCTTCCGGCAGCTGATGAAAATTGGATAATATACAATCAGAACACTTTTTCTACACATTTTAAATTGATTGAAAAATAGAAACAGATTTAACATTCGAAAAAAATACATTTGCAAACCATTACATAAAAATGGCCTGATCTGATTTAGTAGATGTTAGGTATAGAAATTTCGAGCTGAAGAGATCCTTCGCGATGTTTTAAAACAGAGGGAACATAACACAGCACCCAAAGTTGTCACTCTCAAAGCACGCGCCTCTAACAGTTTGAATTATCTATGAAGACTGCCATCAAAGAACATCTTTTACTTAATGGAAGGTATTCTCCATATTTTTCTTTAGGCACTAGCTTGGTATTAAACAGGTTATGAATAGGTTTTCATGTAAAACATACATGTAATAAATTGCTAGAGATGAGCTATATGGAAATACAACGTATTTGCATAAGATTTGAAAGTTCAACACATATTACAGCCTTCCATGTGATACATAACTTGATGATTGAAAAATAAGTGGGTAGCCATTCATGTTGTTGGTTTGTATTAGCTATGTGTACATTCAAAGAAAAAAAATTATGAACAAGAACGTGGTATCACTCTTACTAGGCTGCCGAGTACAGGTAGGACGGTAACAAGGTGACTCACATTTTTGGTCAGTGATGACACGTTTATTCCCAAACATTGTCTTAATGGAACCACTCATTCTTTTGCAAGAATAAGAAAATGCCAATGTGCTTTTCTTCGCGGATTCCTTTTCCTAAGGTTGTTGGAGTGTATTCAAGCTCCAAGCATCTTTCCAGAACCAGGGGCCACCCTTCCCGTTCTTCTTGTACCTCATTTGATGTGTGGATTATGTTTTGGGTATTCCATTTTCCAGGCTAATATCCACTTATTAGTGAGTGCATACCATGGTTGATCTTTTGAGACTGGGTTACCTCACTTAGAATGATGCTCTCCAGCTCCATACATTTGCCTAAGAATTTCATGAATTCATTGTTTCTAATGGCTGAATAGTACTCCATTGTGTATATATACCACATTTTTTCCATCCATTCTTCTGTTGAGGGATACCTGGGTTCTTTCCAGCTTCTGGCTATTATAAATAGGGCTGCTATGAACATAGTGGAGCATATATCCTTATTACATGCTGGGGAATCCTCTGGGTATATGCCCAGAAGTGGTATAGCAGGATCTTTCGGAAGTGACGTGCCCAGTTTTCTGAGGAAATGCCAGACTGATTTCCAGAGTGGTTGTACCAATTTACAACCCCACCAGCAATGGAGGAATGTTCCTCTTTCTCCACATCCTCACCAACACCTGCTGTCTCCTGAGGTTTTAATCTTAGCCATTCAGACTGGTGTAAGGTGAAATCTCAGGGTTGTTTTGATTTGCATTTCCCTGATGCCTAATGAAGTTGAGCATTTTTTAATATGTTTCTCCGCCATCCAAAGTTCTTCAGGTGAGAATTCTTTGTTTAACTCTCTACCCTATTTTTAAATAGGGTTATTTGGTTTTCTGGGGTCTAACTTCTTGAGTTCTTTGTATATATCGGATATTAGCCCTCTATCTGATGTAGGGTTGGTGAAGATCTTTTACCAATTTGTTGGATGCCGATTTGTCCTTTTGATGGTGTCCTTTGCCTTACAGAAACTTTGTAATTTTATGAGGTCCCATTTGTCAATTCTTGATCTTAGAGCATAAGCTATTGGTGTTCTGTTCAGGAACTTTCCCCCTGTACCGATGTGCTCAAGGGTCTTCCCCAATTTCTTTTCTATTAGCTTCAGAGTGTCTGGCTTTATGTGGAGATCTTTGATCCATTTGGAGTAGAGCTTAGTACAAGGAGACAAGGATGGATCAATTCACATTCTTTTGCATGCTGACTTCCAGTTGAATCAGCACCATTTGTTGAAAAGGCTATCTTTTTTCCATTGGATGTTTTTAGCCCTTTTGTCAAGGATCAAATGACCATAGGTATATAGGTTCATTTCTGGATCTTTAATCCTGTTCCATTGATCCGCCTGCCTGCCACTGTACCAATACCATGCAGTTTTAAACACTACTGCTCAGTAGTATTGTTTGAGGTCAGGGATACTGATTCCCCCAGAATTTCTTTTACTGTTGAGAATAGTTTTAGTTAACCTGGGTTTTTTGTTATTGCATTTTCTAATAAAAGTATGGTTTCTGTTGCACAGCTTGTTTAAAACATATATATTTGACCACATTCGAAACTTATTTAAAAGAGAATAGTCAGGTGCATGCAAGGAAGAATCTTATTCTTAAGACAGAAAAAAACTGTGTAATTCAGAAAGAATAAACTGAGTATTTGAAGCTATCCTACAATGGAGATAAAGTTGAACTTTAGGATGTTAACTCTTTAAAAATATCTGTATAACATTTAGTGTTATAATTAGAATACATGGGAAATTATTACAAAAGTTAGGATAGTTTTGAAAGTGACATAGGAAGCCATTTATAACAGGCAATAATGTGGGTCCATCTTAAGAAACTGGGAATTTCATCTGCTTTATTTGTTATTTGTCCAGAGTTGAAGATGATTTGATAGATGTCTTTTAACTTTTCCAAAATGAAGACAGAGCCTCATTATATTTATTTGTCCTAATAAAATGATGACAAAAGAACTTCTGTTTGGCTTGACAGTGTAAGTCCCACTGGACATCCTCTTTCACTGTAAAGAACAATAAAACTGGACCAAAAATACTGTTTTGAGGCAATGATATCATGCAGTCAGGGCTTTGCCTCTCCATAGAAGGGAAGCCCATGAAGAGAATGCAATATTTGTTCTCGCTTCCTGTTTTGTGGCCATTTCCAGATGGCATGAAAAGAAGTAGAGCCAAAGAAGAGAGCTGCGTCATCACCAAACAGAAGCAGCTGATAAAAGACACCAGGTTGCTGGATTGTCTGGAATTTGCAAGGCAGGAGACCGGAAAGGAATATGAATAGGGTAGTGTTGAATTTGAATATGAAATGTCTTCCACATGCTTATGTTTTGAGTGCTTGTTTTCAAGCTGGTGGTACTCTTTTGAAAATCTACTGAAACTATTGGAAGGAAGGCCTACCTGGTAATAAATAGTAGGCACTGACAACAGGCCTTTGAAAGCAGATTTTAGAGGATTTGATGTTTGTTGGACTCTGTGATGTGAAGAACCGCTACTACACACTTCCCACTGCTGTGACTTAAGCATCGCTGCCATGATGCTCCTGTTATGATAGATTGAAACTCTGTAAAACCATGTGCTGAAATAAACCTGCCTTCTCTTTTCTGACAGGAAGTATGGTTCACAGACAGAAATACCTGTAGTGAATACAGGTAGGAATGGGGGAAGATTCTCCTGAGCATGAAGTTTCCCTGTGAGTTATACACATAGTTAGGCAAAATGTGGCTTTTTATTGAAAAGTCAAGTACCAATATCTCTTTATTTTTTAAGTCTATGGTTATACACAAGTTTTAGTGGTAAGACTAATGGAATATCCCATTGTAATACAGGGTTAGACCATGAAGAACTAACATAAATTTCAGATGTATCCACTACTACAGCCAAGAACGAAAGAAGGGATATGCTTGACAACTCTATCTTTAACAATCCTGTATACTTGGAAAGTTTCTTACCAAGAAACCCAAAGCTTGATAAATTTTCTTGTGATTGCTATACAAGTTTTATGCAATAGATAAATCTATAAATACTATTTATGAAAAGTAAAATGAAATACTTCAATACTTTCCAAGTCATTAAATGGACCAGGAGCAGTCTATTAAAAACCAAAAGTATATTTCAAGAAAAGATACTTATTTCTCTTTTGAATAAGTAAATAAAATAAATTATTTAAAAATATCATAAAAGGCAAACTTAGGAGGACATAAGATAGCCATAAATCATTACTAAGTATGGGATAAAAAAGGAGTGTGAGATGAAGTTAGTTATGAAAATATCTATTTAATTCACTGATTTATCAGAAAAGGAAGAAATACCTTATGATCATTTTTGTATATGTAGGAAGAAAATAAAAACCTCTGACAAAAATTTAATATTTGTTCATACAGAATACTTAAAAGCTAGGAATACAAATACATTTTCTTTGCTTGAGAAGACATTTATACAAAGTCTAAAATTGATATCATAATGATAAGACATTGAACATTTTCCTCCAAAGATCGGGAACCAGCTAACTAAGTCTACTTTCAGCACTCCCGCTCAGCATTGTTTGAATAATCTAAGACTGTACAGAAAAGAATAGGAAATCATAAAGGGGGCACAAATGACAATGGAAATTCTCTATAATACTAAAATATCTAATTACATAGTGCAGCAAGCTAACTCTAATTGTTCATTAAAGTGTATAGATTTCTAGTTTGGTTAATTTAAGTGTGTGATGTTTTTACATATTTGCAATTTTTTATAATAAAATTTACTTAACACACACACATACACACACACACATACACACACACACTCCAGAGGTAAAACCACATCAAAACTTCACTGGAAATAATAAGGAGATTTGAATTGTGCATGACACAGGTCAATACTTAATAAATCCATTATGCAGCTATATTCTGTCATCAGACAAGAAAGAAGAAATAAAAGTCTTAATTTATAATACCATACTAGGATTAAACATTTAAGAATAACCGTGAAGGATGAATGAAGGTGCCAGTGGAAAGGACGGGGCATGAAGAGAGATTTGGTGGAAGCAGATTGTCACATGCTCATCATGGGTCCTGGGTTGGAAGAGTAAACCTGTCTGCCATGGCCTTTTCTCTTCTTTGTAGAGCTAGTACACTTATCTTAAAGCACATATGGAAATACAAAGCATGTAAAGCCATCATAAAAATGAAGACAGTTGTAGATCTATGCTATCAACAGTTAAAGGCTCGCTCGTGGTAGTTTAGGCAATAGGGCAATTCACTTGGTATGAGAGATCCATGAAAGAAAACACCCAGTTCAGAAGTGCACATGGATGGTTCGCTGGCTTTCAACCAAGTGTCAAAGCTATTCAATCTGGAAGGGAGTAATTTATCCATAAATTATACTAGAAAAAGTACATAAACATATGAAGATGTACATTAAGTTCTTCCCCACACCACACCACACATGCAATTAAATTAATTCAAGGTAACAGCAGATTTGAAGTTGAGAGCTGGTACTATGTAAAGATGTTTAAATTATTTTTGCATATTCTTCAGAAAGTAGACATCTGAAGTACAAAGTATAAAAGAAAATAGGATGCAATTAGACTTCCTCAAATTATATTCATTGAAGGCATAGTTTAAAATGAGACAAATCTTAGATGGTACGGAAATATCCACAATGGGCAATATGTTGCAAAGAGTCTAGTCTACTTAAGTGACCTGAAAAGCTCAACCAGAGAACTCCTAAAGTTGATAAACAACTTCAGCAAAGTGGCTGGTTATAAAATCAACTCAGGCAAATCAGTTGCCTTCCTATACTCAAAGGATAAGCAGGCTGAGAAAGAAGTTAGGGAAATGACCCCCTTCATAATAGCCACAAACAATATAAAGTATCTTGGGGTGACTCTAACCAAACAAGTAAACGATCTATACAACAAGAACTTCAGGTCTCTAAAGAAGGAAATTGAAGAAGACCTCAGAAAATGGAAAAATCTGCCATGCTCGTGGATTAGCAGGATTAATATAGTTAAAATGGCCATCTTGCCAAAAGCGATCTACAGATTTAACGCAATCCCCATCAAAATCCCAACTCAGTTCTTCACAGAGTTAGAAAAAGCAATTCTAAAATTCATCTGGAATAACAAAAAACCCAGGATAGCTAAAACTATTCTCAACAACAAAAGAAATTCTGGGGGAATCAGTATCCCTGACTTCAAGCAATACTACAGAGTAATAGTGTTAAAAACTGCATGGTATTGGCACAGTGACAGACAAGTGGACCAATGGAATAGCATCGAAGACCCAGAAATGAATCCACACACCTTTGGTCACTTGATCTTTGACAAAGGAGCCGAAAACATCCAGTGGAAAAAGGATATCCTTTTCAACAAATGGTGCTGGTTCAATTGGAGGTCAGTATGCAGAAGAATTCGAATTGATCCATTCTTATCTCCATGTACTAAACTCCACTCTAAGTGGATCAAGGACATCCACGTAAAGTCAGACACACTGAAACTAATAGAAAAGAAACTGGGGAAAACCCTTGAGGACATGGGCACAGGGTAAAAGTTCCTGAACAGAACACCAATAGCTTATGCTCTAAGATCAAGAATTGACAAATGGGACCTCATAAAATTACAAAGTTTCTGTAAAGCAAAGGACACTGTTAAAAGGACAAAATGGAAACCAACAAATTGGGTAATCATGTTCACCAACCCTACATCAGATAGAGGGCTAATATCCAATATATACAAAGAACTCAAGAAGTTAGACTCCAGGGAACCAAATAACCCTATTAAAAAATGGGATACAGATCTAAAAAAAAGAATTTATGCCTGAAGAAATTCGGATGTCCAGGAGGCACCTTAAGAAGTGCTCAACATCATTAGTCATTAGGGAAATGCAAATCAAAACAACCCTGAAATTTCACCTCACACCAGTCAGAATGGCTAAGGTCAAAAACTCAGGAGACAGCAGGTGTTGGCTAGGATGTGGAGAAAGAGGAACACTCCTCCACTGCTGGTGGGGATGTCAGATGGTACAACCACTTTGGAAATCAGTCTGGTGGTTCCCCAGAAAACTGGACATGACACTTCCAGAGGACGCTGCTATACCTCTCCTGGGCATATAACCAAAGGATTCCCCGGCATGCAATAAAGACACATGCTCCAACATGTTCATAGCAGCCTTATTTATAATAGCCAGAAGCTGGAAAGAACCCAGATGCCCCTCAAAGGAGGAATGGATACAGAAAATGTGGTATATTTACACAATGGAATACTACTCAGCAATTAGAAACAATGAATTCACAAAATTTTTAGGCAAATGGTTTGATCTGGAAAAATCATCCTAAGTGAGGTAACCCAATCACAAAAGAATACACATGGAATGCAGTCTCTGATAAGTGGATATTAATTAGCCCAGAAGCTCTGAATACTCAAGGCACAAATCACATAACAAATGACTCCCATGAAGAAGTATGGAGAGGGTCCTGATCCTGGAAAGGATTGATCTAGCGTTGGAGGGGAATATAAGGACAGAGAAAAAGGAGGGAGGTGATTGGAGAATGGGTGGAGAGAAGAAGGTTTATGGGACATATGGGGAGGGGAGATCCGGGAAAGGGGAAATCATTTGGAATGTAAACAAAGAATATAGAAAATAAAAATATTAAAAAAAAGAAAAGAAGGTAACTATATTTCCAAGAAACGTTCTGAGGCAGATGCTCACAGTCAACCATTGGATTGAGAGCGGGTTCCCCAGTGGAGGAGCTAGAGAAAGGACTGAAGGAGCTGAAGGGGTTCACAACCTCATAGAAAGAACAACAATATCAATCAACCAGACCCTGCCCCAGAGCTCCCAGGAACTAAGCCATCAACCAAGGGGTACACATGGCTCCAGTTGCATATGTAGCAGAGAATGGCCTTGTCAGGCATCAAAGGGAGGAGAGGTCCTTGGTCCTATGAAGGCTCCATAGCTGCCCCAGTGTAGGGGAATAGAGGGCAGGGAGGAGGGAGTGGGTGGGTGGGTGAGGGATGGGATAGGGGTTTCCAGGAAGGGTGAAAACTGGGAAAGGGGATAACATTTGAAAAGTAAATAAAGAATATATCCAATAAAAAAGAAACATTATGAAATTAAAAGGAATAAAAACAACGCGTATACCTAATAAGTAATGAAAGTGGGTTCAGGATCAACAGTGCCATGCTTATCTCCATAGTGTAAAGGAAAGCTACAGGGAGACAACAAGGTATATCCAAACCCAGAATATTAATGACATCAGATGCAGAGGATGATTGTAAAGAAATGTAACTGTGAGACTTTCTTGTGGGAGTATAAAATGGGGTAGGCAATCTGTTAAGATGAGATATTCCTAAATAATTTCTGAGTTAAACACATTTGTTCTATGATCTAGAAATTTTCTGATCAGAAATAAACACACACAAACACACATACTCACACAATGCTCCCATACATGCACACACACACACACTTACATACATGCTCACACACATGCACACACGCCTACACACATGCTCACACACACTTATATGCACATGTTCCCACAAAAGGACGTCTTCAAAAATGCTTTCAAGCAGCTTTAATTGTAATACCACAAACTTGGACACAAACCTCTGTCATGTGAAATGATCATTAAATGTGGCACATTTGCTAAACGCAACAATAGCAAACAGTAAAATAACAAACACACAACTACTGCTATGCTCAACATCACAGATGAAACGTCACAGCAAATGACGAATTTCTAAGTAAATAAAGCAGAGGTTGCATCATTGCACAGAGCTGCAGTTCAAGGCCAGGCCAAATGAATTCCACCATGGAATTGAGACAGTGGTTGCCTACAGTGAGTGGGATTGATCCCATCTTTATTATAGAAAAATCTTGTATTTTTACTTATGCACATTAATAGCAGAATGGAATATAGTCCAACTATATTTATTTTTGTAAAAAACTACCATCTTATAAATATAAGTTGGACTTTTATTGTTATCTTTTAACATCAATTTGTATTTTTCAACTTGAATTATTTTACAACATATATACTTTATAAGATATATAGCAATATAGGTTTGCATAAAACTTGATTGGAAATTATAGATTTTAAGCATTCTTATTACATGCACAATTCCCATAGCTAAGGGCAGATTTAACAGATATTTTAAGAACATGTTTCGTTGACATAGAAGGGAAGACTACAGCTGCTTTTAAAGTATATCCTGAAATTTAGGGACTAGGTCGAGCAGTCCCCCTGTAGAACAGATTCTTAGCACTAAATGTATTAGATTGTATCAAGTGCTGCACCTAATTAATGATATTTACATGAAGAGGTGATATCTATATAACATCATTTTAAGAAATTCACTAAAGTAGAAAGTAATAATGTGAGAAGTATCAGTAACATTTAGTGATACTGAAAAATTTCATGATTTATTTTCAGAATTTTGAATAAGGAGAAATCCCAATATTTTTCTATTAAAATATCTGACTAGTCTAATACTGGCTGAATCAGTGAGACAACCAACTGTCAGAATGTAACTGCTATTTAGAGTAGGTCTAAAATTTAGTAAGCATTAGGAGGCTGGTCGTAAGCCCTCCATAGTAAATGACCAGAGAGACAGCAACCCACCTAGACATAAAAAAAAAAAAATGTGATCTCATTTATTATGCTAAATACAATGGAGTATTCAACAAACACATAGAAGCCTTTCCTGATCTTGGGCAGGCTTTTTATTAAACAAAAATGTAAATGGGCATGAACACAGAAGTTAATCAGCAATAACCCTCAATCAAACAATGTTTGCTGGGCTCCTGGGTGACAGAATTTCCAGCCCAACTAGCTGGTAAATCATCTGCCAAACAGGAATTACATAGAGAGTCACATGACTCTCCTGCCCATATTTCCCCCTTTTTGTTTTTAATTTAAAGTCACTCCAAGAACAGTGAAACAACTTTTAGTGTTAGAAATCTGGGTTGTGGGTAATCCTAATAAGAGTGGAGAGAGGGTGGCTAGCTGAGAAGTGGGGGGATGGGGAAGTGGGGGGGAGGGTAGGAAGCAAGGGTGGGGCCACTGGGACACTGGTAAAGTTAATACCATTTAACCTTACTGACACATAAATACTCACTTTGTGAAAATTCATGGGGCTGTGAAGATACTTGCATGTTCTTCAGAATGCATGTTGCATTTCAAAACATTTTATGCTAAGTATAAATTCCTTTCAGAAAGACATGGAATTTCTACAGCATTTTATAAAACTGAAAGATTTTATGTTAATGTCTAAAAACCCTATAATTAATTTTTTCTCTGTTAAATCTATCTTCTCTACAAATAAACCAAGACCTTGAATTTTTTTAAAAAAATCATTTAACTATCTTTCATCTCTGTCTGTCTGTCTGCCTGTCTCTGTGTGTGTTTGTGTTTGTGCATATGTGTGTGGGTGTGTGTGTGTGTGCGTGTGTTTGTGAAATAGGGCTTAAAGGAAAACGAGGCAAGAAAACCTGAAATTTGTGACTGTCATATGATTTAGAAATATGTATGGTACTTACCCAAAAGGTATATTCTTCCTCAAGTTTTGTGGCAGGTCCCTTGAGTCACCAAAGCAAAGATATCAATGCAGCTCAAGCCTGAAAAAGGAGAACAAAGAAAAAATAATGTATAAACCATTTTTAAATGTCTAATCTTTATTATAGTATATTAATTTATATAAGTCATAAAAATAAGTCATTCATTCAAATACTCAGGCAAAAATAATCTCTTGTTTCTTGACCAGGAGATTATAAAAACCATGGAGTCACTTGGCTACGCTGTATACAGTGCTTAATCAGCTGTTTTTCACATTCATGTTCATAGTGCCAGTTTTTACAGACTATGCTTGTGTAAGTGGTACAGAGATGTAGAAAGATAAGAAAAAACAAAACAAAACAAAAAGAACCTTCTTCAAAAAATGTAGGTAAATAAGCCACTGTAACTAACATCCTGGTTGCTGATTTCCTGAAGGAGACTTAGAGGTTATGAGATCAGAGGGCAGAGAAAGCTACTTCCAACAAGGAGAAAGGATCACACTTTAAAACATAGGTGAGATGACAGCTGCAGTGTGGAGGCTTGTGTGGGATAGCCGTTCAGACACATGGGACAAAGTAGTCACATTAGCTTTTGAACATAAGGACATTAAAGGGAAAGGAAACTCAGTGCATTTCAGTTTGATAGATGCTGGGTTTTTTTGAGGTATTAGAATGAAGGAGAATGTTAGCTCAGATTTTTTTCCCTAAAACTCTTCGACCTCCATTTTAGCCCACCATCCAAAAGAGGTAGTGGAAAAGAAAAGTTATTAGGGGAAGTAGACCTCTTTAGAAATGTTTGGGGGGAGAGTTCGATTCCAATCTTTGTCCAATCAGCATATTAGCAGAGCAGTTTATGAGAATCAGCAGCTTGATACACTTATAAATACCATTTGTAAATCAGCAATGGCAGTTCGATCCAGAAGAAATCGAGGGGGCTCTGCCAATTGGCCTGAATCTGAGGAAGGGACAAGAAGCTGCTGGAATATGAGAAGTCTTTGGTGCTTTTCTCTCTATGACATCACATCACAACAGATGATGATCAGTGCAGAAGGTAAAGTTGGACCAATGCCACAGCATCAGCAGCAAAAACCAGCATCAGCCAAGTCCAACGAAGACCAGCAAAAGGAGGCAAGGCGAACCGATACCACAGTGTGGTCCACTCTCGGTTGGATTATACTTACACCCTTTCCAAATATCATGTGTCCTGTCACATGCATTTTCCCTAAGCTGCTTCCAGAAAAACAGCACATGTCTGTTCTCCACAAAACATCCTCCCACATGTCTGCTTCAGCAACACATCCTCTCATACGACAGTCTCAAGAAAAACACCACATGACACAACTGAGCCTCCAAAGACACCAGACATTTTTACTTCAGAAGAAACTTTTCACATAGGAGACTGTATTGCAGACACCTTGGTAGCAATGTGACTGAGGCTTACCAGTGAGTAAGAAAGGGATAAGACATGCGGTCTGTCCCCACTAGGACTGACTGACACAATGGATTATAATGACAAGGGGCAGTGGTCCCTGGAGAGTCTGTAGAAGAGGAACAAATTTGACCCAACAGGTAGAGACAACATTTTGAGTTGCAGAGGAAAGATTCTTAAGGCATTGGCATTTGATGAAACCAGGAGAGACAGCATAATAGTAGTATGTAAGGAGGAGGAACAGGACAGCCTCACTTATGGGCAGAGAAAGGAAGTTATTGGGAACATGACCTTCAGGAGAGCCTGGTATCAGGAAAATCAAGCAAAGAATTTTAGAAGAGAAGAGTGGAATGCATTGAAATTCAAGCAGGGTTCATGTTGCAAAGTAATTATTTTTCTTTTTTTTTTTTCTTGACTTGTTTAGATTTAGATCCAAAGTAATTATAAATCTGTGGAGCAACAGAGCCTGCATGATACTCAGTTTTTGCACATATATATTACTAACAAAAATCTGCCAGAAGCTGTGTATTTTCCTGTGCCTTCACAAACTAGTTGTTAAGAGTTTTGAAGTTACCCTAGCTGGAGATATGCTATGCCACGGTGGGTAATTATTCCCATGAATGGCTCTTTTAAATATTCTTTGTGTGCCAGTGATACTTAACACACTAGGAGTACTTTCCAGTGATAAAACTTAGCATACCAGAGTTCTGTTGTTTCAGGTAATTAAATTTAGCATACTACAAGTCTCTGTAAGTGATTAAATTTAGTACACTAGAGGTCCCTGTAGGTGATTCAAATGTTTCCCTTCTTTAAGTAACCTCAATATTTGTGGACATGAAATACCCCAGGGCTCAGAAATATGCCATGTTACACTGTCATATCTAAGAAAAGGGACTGAGGACAATATAATTATCTGAGCGCTGAGTTCTAAACTCTGCAATGAATCTCAGAGCTCAGTCTACTTATTAAGTTTGGGATTCCCTTATGGCTTGAGTGTGCACCCAGAAGACTTAGTCTGATGCTCGGCGTGAGGTGCAAACCTGCAGGCAAGACAAACCCTGACTCCACAGTTCACTTGGGAGCTGACAGAGATGATCACAAGTAGATGTTTATGGGGAAGCATGAAGTGCTATTCTAGAAGACTCATGATTATTAACTCATTTAACCTTCCTGTCTACCTCAAAAGACAGACACTTCCTGGTTCCAAATAAAATGGATCAGGTAACAAAAATTCAGAAAGTTCCCAAAGATAGAAATTACATGTTAATGTGGGGAGAATAACTATTCATGTGTGCTAATATATTTAGCCATGCCATCAAGACTAAATATCAAGTGACTTAAAATAATCACTTGCTATTACCTTTTATTTAGGAAAAAAAATCTATTTTTTTTCAGCCTTTAGCAATTTGATCTCCCTTGTAGATATCTAGAAAAAAAACCAAAGATCTACAGCAGTGGTTCTCAGCCTGTCGGTTGTCAGATATCCTGCATATCAGATATTTACATTACTATCCACAACAGTAGCAGCATTATAGTTATAAAGTTGTAACCAAGTAATTTTGTGGTTTGGGGTCACCACAAAATGAGGAAGTGTCAGAGCACCAGAAAGGTTGAGAACTACTGCTCCAGAGATTTAAAGAAATTTGTTGGGGGCAATTTGTATTCTATGCAGTTTCATAAACAGTCATAGCCAAATGGCCTCAGATTGCCCATTTCCAAAGCTGCTAGATTTTTTTCCCTATATTTTGAGGTTGGCCCAGTCAGTTTGCTTGCATATAGACTTGGGTTGCATTGGGAAAAGAACCATAGAACAGACAGAGGCGTTCTAACTAGATTCCTGAAGCATTACCTTGGAATTTGTATCTGAAGATCAGAGGGAAAATGTCTATGATGAAAATAGACAGAGTGGAAAAAATGGCTATTTCTGTCAGTGCTAAAAAGCTGAGAGAGTCACTGATTAAGGTCACTGCCAATTTCATCAATGAGGAAAGTGCTTTAGCAAGCAGTCAGAAAACCCTCATTTTCACAACACTGTGTAAGCCGGTGGTGATGGGACTGTCAGTGTGTCTATGATCAAGCACAAAGAAGATCCAAGGGTTAACTAGATGGGAATTTTTTAGCAGAGTGCCAAAGCTATCCTAAACCGACACCACATAGTGCATATATGTCTTCCTGTCCCCTGATACCTTCAGGGCCATCACTATCAACAAACTGACAAGAAAAAGAGGACAAAGGGGGGAAGAACACTAACCAAAAGCCAAATTAACAATTCCCCATGGCTTCTCTGGAAATAAAATCTCAAATCTGCAGGTGGAGTCTTTCCATTAAAGGCTTATTCTAGAACAACCTTCACTGATAGAGGATATTAAGATGTAAATTCTTTATCCCAAGCTAATATCAAAAACCATATTGCTAGTTATCAACCAGAATGGCCTGATTTGCAACTCAAGTGAAATATATTCAGTGCTTTTCATAACTGCAGGCCTCACACACGGACAAAGATACTCGTTAATTGACTTTAGTGGCACTTGTTAACAGGATGAAAATGTAGCAATTTCACATTAGAGCACACTTCCCTTCCTACAGACAGCTGGCATGTTTGGACGTGTAGATGTCCCAGGTCCCAGTGTGACACATCAGATCACTTCACTGGAGAGAAAATGGAGAACAGTAAACAGAAAGTGTGGCCTGCTAATTTGGTGTTGTTAATTCCTGGACCTTGGAAAGAGAGATGGTCCTCTGAGAACACAACAGCTTAAATAAGCAAGAACAATATAATGCTGTGAGTCCTAGTCAAAGCTTCTCTACAAGTCAAGTTTGCACCTGGGAAGGTTGGATGCTAAGATGCAAGTTTAAACTTGTGAGGATAGTTTGCCTACCCTATCAAATTGGAACTCCTATAACCTCACTGCTCTAAGTCTCTTCTGACTGTTCTTAACTGAACTAAGCAAGAAGATTCATTATATTTCCACACATGCACATAATAAATATTATTTGCCCCAGGTTTTATGCCTCTTTCCCTCTCCCTTTCCTTTTTTACACCCCCAATAAGTCCCCCTTTATACTAATGTCCCCCTACCAATTTTACATCTGTGACAAAGTATATAGTACTTTGCCTTGGGGATTGGCTTACCTGATTCTGAAGTAAGAAGATTCATTATATTTCTACATATACACATAATAAATATTATTTGCCCCAGTTTTTATGCCTCTTTCCCTCTCCCTTTTCTTTACTATACCCCCAATAAGTCCCCTTTATACTATGCCCCCCACCAATTTTACATCTGTGACAAAGTATATACTACTTTGCCTTTGGGGACTTGCTTACCTGATTCTGCTACATGTCTGGGTTGAAACAATGCCTCACTACACTGGTCCTCTCACCAGTTTCCCAGGTGTTGCCTAATTAGTTGTAAGGTTCATATTTGAAGGGGAGATAGTTCTCAGTTGGATCCTCAGATGCAACCGACTGTCTTTCATTCTCTCTCTATCTCTGGTCTTCTCTCTCCTCTCTTTTCATCTCCAGTAGCCTGGGCATTTCAGTTTTATAGACATTAGTGTCAGAGGGCACAATGGTGAAGGTGTACTCTCCTGAGAAAAGCTTCGCATTCTCCAGGTCATTATCAGTGAACCCATACTTAAGTCCCTCAAACTCAAGCTTGCCCTGCGGATGCTAGTGCCACTTGAAGGTTCTGCTTGATGGTTAGAAAACTCATTTTTTTCTAGGGTACTATATGCAAACACAGCAGATAATCATTACTACATCTCAGGGGTTAGCTTTCTCAAAAGGAATGGGTCTCATGTTGGGGTAGTCATTGGTTGGAAGTTCCTTTAGTCTCTGCTCCATCTTTATCCCTACACATCTTGTAGGCAAGACAAGTTTTTGGATTGAAGGTTTTGTGGATGGATTGATATCCTTCTCCCCCTTTTGCAAATCCTGCCTGGCAACAGGTGGTAGCCATTTCAGTTTCTAGAGGCTTCATCCAACAGATAATGGAGGCAGATACAGAGACCCATAATCAAAAATCATGTAGAGCTCAGGGAGTCTTGTGGAAGACTGGGGGACAGAAGTGAGCAAGTCAGAGTGGTTGAGAACACCACAAGAAGACCTACAGAGTCAAGTAACCTGGGACCAGACCATGGAGGCTCACAGAGCCTGGTCTACCAACCAGGGAATATGTAGGAGCTGGGACTAGACCTCCTACACATTTAGAGCAATTGCACATCTTGGTGTTTATGCAGTCCCCTTAGCAAATGGAGCGGGAGCTATAGCTGTCTCTGTTCCCTGCCATTGCTTTTCCTTCCCACCTACTTGTACTACCTGCCTGGGTCTCAGTGGGAGAGGATGTGCCTAGACCTGCTGGGACTAGATGCCCCAGGGTGGGGTGGAACCCAAAGTGAGGGTTTCCCTCCTCTGAGGAGAAGGGGAAGGGGCAGTGTGGGAAGGGATTTGTAAGGGTGGGACTGGGAAGAGAGGAGGGAGGAGGGTTGTAATAGGAATATAAAGCAAATTTAAGGAAACTAATGAAAAAAAGAAAACTTATTTTGATGTTTGATGTTGAATCATGTACAGTTTCATAAATGATAATGAGTATTTGCTTATAACTCTAATGCTGAGGTTGTAGGTGTTGCTCCTGAACTCATACTAGTACATTAATTGTGCTAGACAATTATTCTGCCAGGACATCTGCCTGCAACCAAATTCTTGAGAGCTTAGCTTTGTTCCTTCAACAGAGGTTCCCATGAAAATCATCAGAACTCCTGATATCTAAGGAGGGACACATGACTAGTATTGCTGCTTTCAATTTGTCTTGCTTTCAGACAAATTTAATTGGATTAACATATTTATATCATTATCATCAGGTTCTATATTTCATCATCATTTTGGTTTATTGCACAACTGATAAACTATTAACATGTTAGGCATTGTGTTGTTCCTGCTAAGGTATTTATTATTATTTTTCTTTCTGAGTAGAAATAGATTGAGGTATATCTATTCCTGCAGCCCAAAGATTTGAGTCCTATCCCTTTAAAAATATGGAGATTGGTCACAAAACGTTTCATGAGTTGGGCAATTAATAAAAGGATTGTTGGCTGTTGTAGATACTTTTAGATCTTGTACCCAGAAGAAAGGTTTAGTGGGGGGGGGCCTAGATACCCCAGAAAGAGATGTAAATAGCAGACAATATCTTGACAGCCTTGCCAAGGGTCGGCTTTATTTGTACACTAAAGGATCCAAATCTGTTTCAGTTTTGACTTCTTACCCAGACATCATGAGAACCATTATCATCTCTGTTTCTAATCCATTCTTTTGCCCAGGTTCAGACATTCATTTTGTGCTCAGAATGTAAATTACATTTCCTATTTGTCTTCAAACCAATGTAGCATTTCTTTATGCTTTTTAGGCATGATATTTACTGTGTCTGTGACATTTTTATTTAGTAGTCAGAATTAATAAATCATCATGAAAGTAACAGCATCATTGTGATTTTGTTGAAAATGAATTGCTTATGGTTCTTTGAAGAAGCACGAATGTTCAGCCACAACAAAAACCAATCAAAAGAGAGGAACACAGCTATTGATGGCATCTAATTCATCTTGGAATTGGTGAAATTAATATAGTTAACAGACTGTTACTTTCTTTCAAATTCCATTCTTTTCAGCTTATGATTAAAGAAGCATTTTCTTAAAAAAAATTATCTAGGCAAGATTCTGTAAAAATTTCACCACTCCTGATCCCAATACAGTCATGTTTCTTTTTATAAAACAGACACAATTTACTATCATTTGCTCCTGATGTATTTTGGAAACTTCTGTGTGCATTTGTTCTGAATGTCTGAATTGAACTTCTCCTGTTGGAGCCTATTCTCACGTCTATGGATAGCTTCAATAAGAACTGATGTATTGGCTTCTTATAGCATCTTACCGTCAAAATGCATGACTGTGATGTTTTCTGAGTTGTATATTTTATCCCCGAAAGACACTTTCTATTACATTAAACTGATCATGTACTTCCAATCATCAGAACAACCAAGTGATAACAGTAAAAGTAGTATAATACAGTTCCATACACAATGGAATGAGACAGCAATTCTAAAATAATTTCACTTTAACTAAGAAAACATATAAAACAAGCTACCTCCAACAGTATCTGGCACATAGTAAGACCTAAAAGTATGTTGCCATTTTTTTCTTTACCTTCTCATTTGCTTTTTGTAGCAGTTTAGTTTGTGATAAAGCTTGTTTCATGTCCCCACTTCCCAGGATACATTTCAGCTCACAAACTTTAGCAGATTAGATTGGATTGAGAGCAAAAAAAGAAAGGTAAAATACTAGAACATACATAAAAAAAAGAATGAATGCATACTTTCAGTGCACCAGCTATATTTATTGCATGAAATTTAGAATTTTTGTTATATTTCTTAAAAATTTAGGACTCTATGAAAAATTATGGTGTTGATGTGTGACATACTATGCCCTTCAGCTATTCAATACAGTTTTTTCTAGCCTAGTGAAATACTTTCTCTTGGCGCATATATAGGTGGCTGCATGGGTCAGTTTGTTGAATCGAAAGTCATTGTCCTGCTATTTTTATTTTTTATTACAGAGTTTAAATGTCTACTTTGTCATGAATAAAGCATTCAAAATGTCTTTGCTTTATAACATCTGACCAAGTAATAATACTCTTCTTCAAAACACCTTAAAGAACAGCACAAAATTGAAGAAGTCTTCTTACAAACAACTCAATTTATCACTAGTATCACAATAAAGCCATTCATTAAACAGATATGAACCGTGCTACCCAAAACCAGTCTTCCCTTAAGCCACCAGTGAGCTATCCAAAGAAAAGATTATGGGGATGTTAAATATTGTGAAAAAATTTCCCCAAATTGAAAAATACCGAAAAAAGACATTTGACCAATCATGGACTTTGGAAGTGCTAGGAGCTTTGATGGAAAGGAAAAGAAAGTGAAGAAAAGAAAAACCAAAGGAAAAAACCTGGATAAAACCTGGCTGACCCCCTTAGTGTTCCCAGCCTTGCATGCGTGTTGCCCGTGTAATGAATATTTCAGTTGTGTCTCAAGTTTCTTACATTTTCAAGAGCAGTAAACACGATGAGTTTTACATCTGTTAAAGACTTCTGATTGGCAGACACACTGAAAGATTGCCTCACATTTAAAAGGCGAATGCTTCTTAGAAGCCGTAGCCATGAAATATTTATCACACCTTCTTTGATAGAAAAGAGCTAGCTGACTTTGTGACACACAGCTTACTATTAATACCAACAAAATTACACGTCTCCTGTTAAGTATCATTCTTAGGAGATGAATGAGGACTTGTTTGCTCTAGATGATCAGAGAGAATAATGCAGGTTACAGTTTGTAGTTTTCTTGTAAAGTGTAATATATGTTTGAGCTTTGTAGCACAGAAGCACATAGGGCTTGATAAACATTTCTTCAGAAGACAATATGAGATGATTTTCTTTCTGAACTTGTGTTCTTTTAATTGCAAAATTACATTTTTATCAATATCCACTCCTTTTGTGGGAAGTTTTTGGATATAAAAAATGCTGTAGCTATCTATACCTTTGAGTATACTTTTATTAAGTGAAGCAGAGACTCACATGTTTCCAAATATTGTTCAAATCTCCAAAGCCAGCTGAATAAATAAACATTATGTGAGCTGTAGCCCAAAAGTCTGCGAATGACTCCTTGGGATGTAAAAAATAACTATGATTCCTTCTAAGTATTTCTTGGAGCCAATGATCAGCAGTTTTGTTTAAGTTCTGGGACCCCTGAGCCTCCATAAAAATAACTTTGAAATATTATATTATGTGTGAAAATTTTACACACATGCACATTTATAATCAGCAGACAGGGCCCCTGCCCTTCTTCAACCTGATAATCAACCATAGGACCTACTCAAACATGAAAAAAGGGAGAGAGATTCAGAACTCCAAAGCATATAATCTCAGTGTCATTTAGAACCATGTGTCTTTCTGAAATCACCTATTACTGCAAATCTCCTGGTTATATTTCTATGGAAGTATCTGTTTCTCATTATCAAAGTCTAAAGAAATTGGATACAGTTATGTAACACTTGGCAAAGGGGGTCTAAAAAAAATGCATCCTGCAGTTTTCAGCTTATCTTTTCTTTCCAAAGCTGTAACTTCTGTCTGACTTTCCTACTTGGGAGAAGCCAACTGGAGCAGTGAAAGGGAAATAAAAAATCAAACCAAAGTAAATAAAGTGATGGTCCTGTGCTCGAATCAATCATAGATGTCAGCTTTCAAACAATGATTATAGTGAACAGACACTAAGATAATGTGGACAGGAAGACAGGTTACTTCTTAAAGTCACCTTTCCCTTGGAAGATGACACTGAGCATTTTTATAACAAGATTGCCAAACACAATAATATAGGGCCTGGGGAAGTTGGCTGGATTGGGAAAGTATTCATGGTATAGGCATGAGTACCAGAGGTCTAATCTTTAGCACCACCATAATAGCCAGCTCACTGTTATCTATCTGTACTTCCACTGTGTTAAGTCAGAGACAGATGAACTTCCGGAACTTATTGGCTGACCAGCCCTGCTTAATGAATGAGCACTCCAGTGCCAAAAGTTAAGGTAGAATAATCAAGGAAAAGACTTAATGTTGATCCCTGGCATCCATAGGCACCCACATACATACACCTATGTGAATGTGTACACAGGCACACAACACACACAAACACACACACACACACACACATACACACACACACACACACACACACATACACACACACACACACACACACAGAGTCCACACAGTCAAAAGGATGATGGTGCCAGCAACATCTGAGATTCACCATGTTCACAAGTATAATAATAATCATTAGCAATTGATTTCTGTAAACCAGAGTAAGACCTTGCAGAGAGAGCCTATGGTATGGTCCCATTCATGGCTTCAGTCAGAACCCAGGGCTACACAAGTCCCTGCCCCAGCAGTGAAGAAGAGAAAAGAGTCCAGAGACATTTTGTGAGGAAGAAGTCCAAAGGGTCTCATTTCAACAGGTGTGCTCTCCAGTACCCAGTTCCCGTTACGTCGGTTAATTTATAATTTCTTCAGATATTACACAGTGTTCAGACAACTCGAGATGCACATCTGATCAATTAAGATGGAATGCTGTTTTTGCAATTCAAGCTTTTAAAAAGCATTATAGTTAAAATACACTGTGCAGGCCTGCTGGGATAATTGGTTGTCAAAGTACACGGGTACCAGTGAGTAGCCTTAAAATAGCAGGAAATACAACTGCACACTAGAAAAGAAATCACTATTTCACTTTTTCAAATAAAACATATTGCACCTCTGAGTTCACAATGGGGTATTTGCTGAGAGCCTGTAATTAACTCATAATGACGAGAACCGCAGTGATAAACATTTCCTTCGCCAAGCGCTCGCTTGTTTTCCTCATTCCCTCAGACGGAGTTTGCTCTGTCCTTGTCAACTCTTCTAGTTAGCTTGTCACTACCAATCAAGACAATAACAGAGAAAAGGGCAAATAGTTTTTGTCGAAGGGGATTATTTGTTTTAATTTTTACATAAAGGACTTGATAGAAACAGTGACTTTATTAGATAGCGTCCTGGCAGAAGGAGCGAGTCGGGGAGGGAAGAGGGAGCTTTGACCTAGTCCTACAACTTTGGAAAGTCAGAACCAACCACATCAGACTCTCAAGGTCTGGTCACCTATCTGGCAGCTGTTTTCTGAGTCATCTCCTGGGCTGCACACAGCTGTTGAATTAATCTCCCCAAATACCTCTCTATCACGTCTCTCCTTCCCTCCAAACTCTGCAAGAACCGCCCAATACCAACAGAACAAAGCGCACATTCCTCACCAGGCATTAAGCCCTCTACAATCTGCTTCCAATTTTCCTGTCTTGCCTCATTTCCCACTGTTCCATTATAACAGAGAAGCCCATGTGAATTCTCCGCTCCGGTCTGTTCCCTGTCCTTTGAAAGGCTTTAGGCTTGCTTTCTTTCTTCTTCCCCCCCTGTTCCATCCCTCTTCCCTCGCGAGTCCTTAGGTGCTGGTGTGGACCCGGGAATGCTGCCTGGTCTGATTATCCAACCTGGAACATGTCCTGCAAGCTTCACAGGAGCGGGAGTTGGCTGCTCCTTCCTTGCACGCCCTAACATCTTTAAAGCTCAGTATCCTGTGTTTTACGGTACTTTATGAATCAGTCATGGGTAGGGCAGCCATTACTGTAACACCCAGAGCAATGGCCTAGCATTTAGTTGGCCTCATCAGTATCCTTTAGAAATAACTAGGTGATGATGCGAGTCCCGAATGATTTCTCCGTGGTTTCTCTGTGACCTCCCGAAATTGAGAGTGCTGAAGAGGATGAAGTAAATAAACCACACAACTGTATTTGGACCGAATCTATGGAGCTTATTAATATAATCACAATGCATTCCATAACCAAATGAAGGCCATCAGTGCATGCAAGTGCTAATCCCAAATGTAAAAATACTCGAGAAAGCCAGTATCACCAGCCCAGGGTACCATGTTACCAAATCCCTTGGTTGTTCTGGACTTAGTACAACGTCTTGGCCTCGCCTCACTACCTGCAACTGCCTGAGGGCAATCGGTGCTTCTTACAGTTCTCACTGTCTTCTTCTCCCTCATCTGATAGCCATGCTTCTGCAACAGTTCAATCAAGTTGATCGGCCTTCAGCATAGCTAATGGGTGCCCTGTCTCACACGAGGAAAACCTGCGTTCCTTCTGTGACTCCCGCAACCTCTTTCCCTCTAATCCTCCAGCCACACTGCCTTTCCTTCCTCCTGAAGCACCATCTTCACATCTGCTATTCCTCTGACCTCCATGCTTTTCTCTGGCTGGTTCCTAAGTTCATCTCGGAACACGTCTTTTCAGTTATGTCTTCTTTTCTAAACTTCTGAATTTAATTCGGTGACTCTTACGCTCCCTCAATTCTCCCTCATGTCACCCAATTTTCTAACGGGCGTTACTGATATTTGAAATAAGCTTATTTACTTAGTTTATTCCTTGTCCGTGTTTATATCTCTCCACTAGGAAAGCAGGGTGTCTTTAAATGCTTGTCAAATGAATATTTTAGCTTGGCATACTCAGGACACTATTACCCCTGAAACCCAGGCTTCTCTATAGCTACCTTGGTGTTGCCTCCTATTCTACCAAGGTGCTGATGGCCCCATAAACACCAACTTTGCCATTCACTCTTGAGCACTGACTTTCTCTAGTATGGCCAGAGCAGAGATACTAGATTCAAGATGCATTTAACAGACAATAAGGTACCTGCCAGTCCAGGAAGAAAAGCTGTCTGCAAACTATAGATAAGAATATGACTGTAGAACTTCATCATGCCGGCAAGCTATCAAAGAAGGGCCAGTTTAGGGATCATGGTACCTATTGATGAGCCACTTTAAATGTATTAGGGATAATTCTGCATTCATTGTCAAGGTATCAAACATGGAGAATTGATGGAATTCTAGATCCTCTTTTATTGGCCAAGGTTTCAATTAGTTTTTTAATCCATCAAAATTATATTTTTCTGTATCAGCCCATCTATCCCAACAGAAGTGGAGAAGCAGCAAATTATTTCAGTTTCCCACAGAAAGAAACAAAAGTGGAAGCATGCTTCCTTTCCCTCCCTCCCTCCCTCCTCTCCATCTTTCCTTCCATTTTCTCCTCGCCCCTTTCTCATATTCCCCGGTACAAGCTTTTTAGCACAAGGAATCCTCCATAAATGCCCAGTTATAGCAACAATCCGAAAGGAAAGCTCGTCTTAAATAATTTTACTTCCAGGACTTTTTATGCATAACAAGAATAACAATTTTAAATTCAAACATTTCTATCAATTTCTGATGGTAGGCAGTTCTTTTTCTTTAGTTTAAATTGAGAGGCTAAACATTTCTGTGTTAGGTTCACATGAAAGAGAGACCAAAACAATGCATCATGACACTAGATAAAACATTTGGTTCATAACTGATACCTTAAATCTTTATTAATATTAATGTTTCAATATTACATGTATTCAAGTAAGACTTGCCATGTGGATTGAGAGCGGTATATGCCATTTGATTACTGATCATATCTTATTATTCAGAAAAACATCTGGTAAGTGTGATTACACGTGGAATTGAAAGTAATACTATGTAATTGAGGACTAGTGGTAAAACATATTGTACAAAAATTTTTAGAGAATCAATAAAAATGTTAAAACATTAAGACTAGTATTTTTATTGTCAAACTTTTCAACAAATACAAAGGAAGCTGTCATATTTTATAACCCTGTAAAAGGCTACAAAATTTCACATTAATCCACTTTCACTAAGCCATTATACAAACAGTTTTTAACTGAGTTTAAGGGCACAGTCTACTCTTTCAGGGGATCTCAGTTTGGTCCCTTGTATTCATGTCAAATAGCTCACAACCCTGTATAGCTACAGTTCTGGAGGGCCCAGTGTCCCTGCGATCCACAGTCACAGATACGTGCACACCCCCAGTCCTATACAGATACACATAATTTAAAAAAAAATTCATTAAAGTTAAACACAAAATTAACATGAATTTCGGCATTAACATGTTTGTTTCCTGTTATATAATTCTGCATCCATTTGTCTACCCCAACAAAAATGGATAAACACCAGATTATTTCAGTTCTCATGAAAAGTAGCAAAAGCTGAAAACGAAGCTTAACAAACCCCATTTTTTCTATATTTAAATAAAATCTCTGTACCTGTAAAGCAGGCTGTACAAGAGATAATATTAGTCTGGGTGGGCAGGCTTGGGGGGCGCACTTTTTCTTATATCCATTCATCATTAGCCTGCATTGGCATAGGTTACCTTGTGACCCTAATATATTATGACTAACTTAAAAATTAGACAAACAGCACATAATATACTGCAGAGATTGATTGCTTGGGCCCGGCTGACCTCAAATGACTTGAGAGGTTAAACGTGTTGGAAAAAATAATAATGAAACACCAGCAAGTGTCAGACAAAAGCACGGCAAGTCATGTTTCCTGTTACCTAGATCAGTTTGAAGACATAAATGCCTATCATGCCATGATTTCGCACCAATTTATTGGCAGTTTAATGGCTTAGTAAAGTCAGGCATCATCCTTTATTGCCAGTTGGAAAAGGCAGAAAGGAAACCGTTTCTAAGGAGGGATTCTGTAGCCTGCACGTGTATTGGTCCTTAAATTAAGCTGCTTTTCTCCACAGATTCGCCTAGGCCTTGTGGAGTAGCCCGGTGTTCTCACTAATTTGGATTGCTTGAGGCCATAGACTCATTGAGTGGTTCCATTCATGGACAGCAGATGACGCACGAGAAATCAGGGATGCTCTTCTGAGGAGCTGCGCTCCAAAGAGCTCTACTCCACCACAGGGCTTTTGATAACACTTCCCTCCAGTCAACAAATTGTAGACATTGATTTGAAATAAATTGTGACTGATGATGTGTCGATGACGATTTACATAATCATTATGCCGTCAGTAATTTATCAAGGTAATGATATTTGTGCCCCTGATGTCACATTCATCCTGTACTGGGGGACTGAAGAACACGCTATGATTTTTAAAGCCCTTATTAAGACCTGCCTGGATGTGCTACACTTCAGCCATACAGTGTGATAGCTACAAGGGAATAAAATATTTTAAAAATCCTGATAGATTTGTAATAAAATTGTTTTGACAAAAATCCTCCCTTGCACAAAGGCAGAGGCCTATGCTTACAAGATTTTTTAATTAAATCAGCCTTATTGAAATTGCTTGGTGTACTTTGCCAATATGCTTTGGAAAGAGATATTAGAACATGCTGGCCAAAACAATCTGCCCAAACACCCCCACTTAACCCTCTTGGACCATTTCTTCCCAGCACACCTCCCTTCTCCTTTAGAGGACTGCTATCTCCTAGCAACCATGATTGTTTAGCAAGCATACAGTCAACAGATGCACCTATATCCTGCATTTACTCGCATCAGGTTTCAAAATTCCTGAACAATATTCCCTCCCATCTCAGAAAGAAAGCTAATGACATTAAACACTAAATGTCACAAGTGTCTCTTCACCAAAAGTGAAAAGTGAGCTGAGAAAGTCAACGAGAGAGTGATATAATTAACAAAATTAGCAAATGTGTTTTGAGATTGCCATTATAAGATGAATTCCGATTAGACTGCAAATGTTATAGGATCATTTCTATTTTCATAGAAGATGGCTTACCCGCATATACTCCAATGCCATTTCAAGAGGTTCATAAATAATTCTAGTTTGGCAACTTCTAAGGCTCCACAAACGTTAATACAAAGCAAAAAACTTTGAAACTAGAAACTAGAGTATTAGCTATCTTCCTTACTGTGTTTACTCTGTGGACACATCATCCTATTAGAAGATTCTGCAAAGGTCACATGTCCAGGAAGTCTCTAGCTTATGATCAACCAATCAATAACTTTGCCTGACATGGAGTTTGTAAGCTTATGTTTCTAGTTGCATAAACATATGAAGGTGACAAACTGCCCCTTGTTTTAGAAATGGTTCTTCGTTCACTAATCTGGATTAATTACCATAGTCCTATGACTTTAATCATTAAGATATCTCATACTGTCTGATTGCTTTTCCTGGAATTATTTATTTATTTATTTCATGGATTGATTATGTCATGGCAAAATAAATATAACATGATATTTGACATCTCAGATAATAAATATATGAAGCATATTTTTATTTTTGTATATATATTTATCTGTTGTGCATGGATCTGGGGGGTATGCAGGTACTGAGGAACTTACCTGGAGGTCAGTGGACAATTTGGGTGAGTTAGTGCTCCCTTACTCCCTTACTCATAGGTGGGACCCAGGTATCAAACTCAGGATGTCAAGCTTTAGAGCAGGTGTCTTTACCTACAGAGCCATCTTGCCTATCCTTAACTATTTTAAGAATACAGTTTGGTGGAATTAAAAATGCCCATAATGTTCTGTAACCATTGGCACTATCCCTGATTTCTTGGCCTTTAAAACCATTTCTTTTTGTTAGCTCCAAAACAGGAAAGATTATGACAGTAACTTCATATTATTTGGGATAATTAAATGAGATGATATGTCTGATACATAAGAAATGGTGAAACATATACTCTAGTTCTTTTGTATGCATATATTATTTAACTCCTTTTAAAAGAAAAGTGTACAAGTATACACAGCATACAAGTGTACAAATGTGTACAAGTATACACAGTGTGGACATAAGAAGACAATTTAGGGGAACCAGTTCTCTCCTTTCACTATAGGATCCAGGGGTTGAACTCAGGTGGTCAGGCTTTTGCACCAAAACCTCTTTAAAAAAAACCATTGATCTATCATATCAATCCCTTAATTCAAGAATCAACTACTGGAAAATCACAACAGAATAGTCTTCATTTTAACAGAATATGGACAGATTGTTCAAGGTCATTCATTGGTGGCTCAATAACCAAAAGTTATCTATACATTCAGTCCAGTTCCCACTAAGATCCTAATTACATTCTTCACTCAAACAGAAGAACACAATCCTAAAATTCACATGCATGAGCAAAAGATTCCAGGCAGTAACACAATACCATACTTTCAGTTATAGTAGAGATCTATAGTAACAAAACAGCATGGTACTGTACAGAAAGAAATGTCCATCAGATGAACAGAATAGAGGACTGGAAAAGACCCACATGGCTATGACTACTTAAATTTTGAAACAGAAGCTCAAAATATGCATTAGCAAAATAATGGTATTAGTATAACTTGGTATCCACATGTGAAATGTTAGTACTAGACATCTATCTCTCACACTGTACAGAAACCAACTCCAGATGGGTTAAAAAACTTAATACTGATATCTGAACTTTTGAAACTGTGGGAAGAAAATATTTTGAGACAGTTACAGGACAAACTTTTTTTCTAAAAAAGGTTTCACTGACTACAAAAAAATTAAACAAAGACTTAACACATGTGGTTCTATGAACTTAAAAGCCCTCTGGGTAGTAAAAGCAATGATATTGAGTGAACAGAGCAGCTAAAGAATGGAAGAAAATGTTGCCAACTATGTTTCTGACAGAAGATTAACATCTAGAAAATACAATGAACTCAAGAAAAATAACTAATAAATAAGCCAATCAATTAAAGGATTAAATAAACAAACCTTTTTACAGATAAAGCCACTTAAGTATGTGAACAAATGCTTAACATCCTCAGCTATTAGAGAAGCGCAAAGCAGACTATAATGAGAGTCTATCTTCTCCCAGTTAGAATGGCTATCATTAAGAAATAAAAGAAAACAAATAAATGTTGGCAAAGATGTGAGTGAAAGAGATTAATATTGTTATAGAGAATGCAAATTGGTCTATCCATTACAGAAATCAGTACAGAGTTCCTCCACAACAAAATAACCAATCCACCAATTAACCAACCCACCAACCCACCAACCAACCAACCAACCAACCCACCAACCCACCCACCCACCTACTAACCTACCAACCTACCAACCCACCAACCCACCAACCCACCAACCAACCCACCAAACCACTAAACCACCTACCAACCCACCAACCAACCAACCCACCAACCCACCCACCAACCTACCAACCCACCCACCCACCAACCCACCAACCTATCAACCCACCAAACCACCAACCCACCAACCAATCCACCAACCCACCCACCCACCCACCCACCCACCCACCAACCAACCCACCCACCCAACCACCTACCAACCCACCAACCCACCCACCCACCCACCCACCTACCAACCCACCAACCAACCAACCCACCCACCCACCAAACCACCAACCTACCAACCCACCAACCCACCAAACCACCAGTCAAACAACTCACCCACCCACCAAACCACCAAACAACCAACCAAACAAGCAACCCACCAACCCGTCAAACAACCCCCCAAACAACCAACGACAACACCAAAACCCCCACCAACCCGAAAGCAGAACCATATTACAACCCAGCTGTCTTATTCCCTGGTATTTGCTAGAGGATTCTATGTCAGCATGCCATGTAGGGCTCTTCTACACTCATATGTATTATAGAACCATTTGCAACAGCCCCTTTATAGACTCAGCTTAGCATCCCATCAACAACTGAATGGGTAGGGAGAACGTGGTATCTATAACTATGGAATTTTGTGCAGTCAAAATGAAGAATGAAATCGTTCCATTTCCTGGATAATGGATGCAACCTCAGAACACTGTATTGTACAAAATAAGCCAGTCTCAGGACGACAACACTGCTCACTTTCTCTCATTGTGTGTGCTATTTTTATGATGTGAATATGGAAGTGACTCTCTCTAGGAGTTGTAGAGATGGCTGTAGAAAAGCCTTAGGTTTGATTTCCAGAACCATGTGGCACTTCACAGTCATTAGTAACTACAGTCTGCACATGGTACACAGACATATGTTCAGGATAAACAGCCATCAATATGCAAAAATGAAAGAAAACACCTTAAAAATAAGTGCAATAAATTAAAAATAAATAAAATAAAAATAAATAGAATAAAAATAAAATAAATAAATAAAAGAGAATTATAAAGGAAGATATCTTACATCAATTTTAGGACTCTATGGGCATGGAAGGCATGCATATCTGCACATGTATGCATGTGGACAAGGATACACACTCACAGGTACATGTACTAGAAAACAAAGCAGCGAGACCATCTATAGACAGGAAGATGATAAGGAGGGGAGGAGTCTCAAAGTTATAGGAGTGGGTGTGGCTAAAGTATGTATTATATTTGATAGAAAAGCTTTACATAACTCACTACTACTTACAGTGAGTGTACACTCTTCTAGTTTGCTCCTTGTTACAGTGATAAAAAATACTGAGCCAAAGCAATGTGGCATGAAAAGGTTTATTTGGCTTACAGGGCCATCTCCAAGAGATGCAGAGGCAGGAAATCAAGCAGGCCCAGGAGGAATCCTGCTTAGAGGCTGGCCTGATTCCCCTGGCTAGCTCAGCTTCCCTTCATTCACAAGCCAGGCATGCCTGCACAGCAGTTCACTAAATTGGGCTCTTCTATGCTAACGACTAATCAAAGAAACACCCACAAGCATTCACATAAGCCAGTCTGGTGGAAGAGATTCCTAAGTTGAGGTTTCCTCTTCCCAGGTAAGTCTCAGTTTGGGTTAAATCATTAAAAAATTAAGCAGCACATACACTAGTAGAAAGTTTTCAAGGAAAAAACAATGACAGTCTACAGGGTAGTTATAGAAACAGCACACACACATATTCCTCTTGTCTCTGAGCTGGGAGAACCATTTGTGCTGCTGATGGAGTGTCAGGCCTTGCTAGGTATTCTGTTTTACATGTGTGGAAACTACCATGATCCCAATTACTGGAACTAAAACAAAACTCTTGGCTCTTAAAAAAATGTTTTCTATACAAAATTCTGAGCATTACCAATGATTCTAATGATTTGATAACCATGTCATTAGATACTTCACCCCAGGCAACAAAAAAGAACTTCAGGTTTCGGTTTTTGATTGTAAAAACAGGAAGAGTGAATCTCGGAAAGCTAAATCACCAAAGAGCTTACAGTCAGAGAGTGTGGAGTTAGAACCTGAACCCAGTGCTGACCGCTTGGGAGGCACCAGATTACAAATGCCTGTTGACAAAATGAACATGGTCCAGGAGCTGAAGGCTTCTGACTCAAAAGCACAGCATAGACTGAGCTATCTGGCCAATCCATCCACACCTGGATTCCTCTGTTTCCTGCCTTTATTCAGCATCCACCTTGCTACTCTTGTAAGGGACGGAAACGCAAAGGGTTCATTGTGAACGCTGGGCAATTACACTTCTTTGAGATTGACTTTCTCCTTGGTTTGATTAGAAAGGGGTGACCTGGGTTCCTAAAAGCCAGAGCTCTGAATTTGACAGGACACTCAATAAACAGACGAGTGGCTTGAGAAGTCGTTTTGTTTTAGTTTTCATGAGTTCTTTATTTTTATGTGTGGTTTTGCTTGCATCTATGTATTGAGTTTTGTGTCTGGTGCCTAGGGAAGCCAGAAGAAAATATGTGCTCTGGAACTAAAATTGTAGGCAATGATGAGTGATGGTGTGGGTGACAGAGACTGAATGCAGGACCTCTGCAAGAGTATGGAGTACCCTTCACAGCTGAGTCATCTCGCCAGCCCACTAGAGGTCCTTTCAAATCTATTGGTTAGATGTTTTTGATGCACAGAGAAGAGCGTTCAGTGATACTCAAATACATCTTAGCAGGCCTTGTGTTTTATGTACATAGTAGGCCTTCGAGCAAGGTTTAGCACTCAGAGACAGATGACAAGGGCTCCAAATTTGCATTGTGTTTATGCTTCCCCAAGCATATCTTTAGTTAGGCAAATATTTATTTTCCTTGCATTAGAGCTGTAATTTCTTCAGAATATTATTATTGTCTCTGAGTCATGTGTTTGCCCCATATGTTACCTGTATGTTTGGCTTCGTTCTCAGTCATAATGCTTGGCCAAACAAGATGTACCTATCCTATAGCATGGAAGAGATAACCTTAAAAAGTTCACCTATGAAAGAACAGCTGTCTTTAATGTTTTGTATGTGGAATGCTAAAATTCAACGTGGGTTCCTCCAATCTATTCCTTTGTATGATGATACATGGTCAGTTTGGATAAGTGAGGGTTGGAAGAGAGACCACTACAGACATGTTCTAGGGCTGAACCATGGACTTTTGTGGAATGTATGATGCATGAATGTTAACATGAGTTAGATGCCATGGAGAATTGATGGATTTTCCTAAAGAAATTAAGGAGGTTAGCTTATAAAAGAAACTATGTGTGTGTGTGTGTGTGTGTGTGTGTGTGTGTACATAGAGGTCAGAGGTAAACCTTTAATGTTGTTCTTTGGAGGTTGTCTACCTTATTCTTTAAGACAGTCTCTCATTGTCCTAGAATTCACTAATGAGAGAAGTCTGAATGGCTAGTGAGTGCCAAATGTTGACCTGTCTCCGTCTTCCCAGTACAAGGGCATTGTGTGTAAAACGGTCACCATGTCAGGTTACTTTACATGGTTTCTGGGGATCAAAATCAGGTGAGTAAGTTTTCAGTAAGCACCTTAAGTGTCTGAGCCTCTGCCTACCCTCAATAGACAATTGAAAAAGCAAGTTGATCTCACGCAGGGTGCAGAGCCAGCTACTAAGGGACCGTCATAGTGGGTAGGTTCCTGCCACTTAGGTCTCACATCTTGGTGAGGCGTTTCTTGGGGAGGAGACACAAGAGAGGCTCTGAAATCAGCTCAGTGGCCAGTAGATCACTAGCTCAGGAGAGGTGTGCAATGCAAATTAGCTGGCTCTTTCCTGAAGGCTCTCACCCCAGGTTCATCCTGACTTCCACCTCCTTCAGCAGAAAACCATATCAGCCTGCACTTGCTTACCTTCTCCAGCAATGAAATGTGGAAATTACATAATTCTGGATGTGCGGAATTAAATTAAGGAGAACATTGAATATGAGTGTTCAAGCACTTATACTATTTTAAGGAAAAACCATCAGGTTCTATCTTTTAAAATATTCCAAGGAAACAAAGAGGGAAGCTTTCTATGAAAAACAGTTCACCCACAATGTCTGTAATGGTTTCATAATACAATTTCAAAGGTATGATGGCATATAACAAATTTCAACTTTTCTATTTTAAAACAATTAAATTGGTAACGTAAAAGTGGATAGATCCTGTGACTTGGTCTCTTGCTGATATTGAATTGCAGAGGAGTAGAGAACATGAGTAGAAAATGAGTAGATCATTAGGAAGTAAGGACAAGGATCCAACTACAAAATGTCTCTACTAAGGAAAGTCCAGTGTCACTTCAGTCCTGAATTTCATATAGTCTGTGTACAGTGTATGTATGTATGTATGTATGTATGTATGTATGTATGTATGTATGTATGTGTGTATGCATGTTTGTATGCATGTATGTATGTGTGCACATGTATGTATATATGTATGTAGGTATGTACTTATGCAAAACCATATATATGTATGGATGTATATGTATGGAGGCCAAAGTTTGAGGTTGGTGTCCTTCTGAATGACTTTCTGCCTTCTTCCTTTGAGACATCGTTTCTCACAAGCCTGGAATTAGGTTGCACCCATCAAGCAGTGGTGATCATCCTCTTTTTGCCCCTAAGAGTGCTGGTCTTACACTCTTAATACATAAAAGTGCTGGGTTACAGGTACCTGCAGACAGCTTAGCATTTACATGGGCTCTGGGGATAGGAAGTCCGGTTGTCATGTTTGTGAAGAAAGCACTCTTACCTCTATAATTTGACTCTAAAACCAGATGGGGACAACAAGAAAACAAAGTAACAGGCTAATATTCTTGACAAGCATAAGCAAAAAAAATAAAAAAAAAAATAGAATACTAGAAAACCAAATCCAACTTCGAGCACATGAAAATACATGCATGTGAAATACTTAACACAATTCAGGAAAATTCATCACAAATATTCAAGGAAGGTTCAAGGTGGGAAAATCAATAAATATCATGCAATGTGTTAATGGAATGAAGAATAAAGAAAAGGTTTTTTGATATAATTCAACCTACTTTTTGATAAAAATGCCAAATATGTTGGGCTTGTAGGGAACATACCTCAACATAATAAATTTAATAAATCAACAGTGCCACACCAAACATGGAAAAGCCAAAAATTCTCAAATCTCTAGAGCTAGATAAAGATGTTCACCTTATCACTTTTATTCATCACAGAACTAGATATCCAAACAGAAAAACTAGGCAAGAAAAGAAAAGAGCTTCTAAATGAGAAAATATGGCAAATATCCTTATTAGCACATGACATGACCTTCTATATAGAAATACCAAAGAGACCAGAAAAATCCCATCAATCTTAAGACTCAACAAGATTGTAAGAAAGAAAACTGATATGCAGCATTTACTCATGCCATACTATACGAAAGCCAATAATCACAACCAGAAGTGTGATTTCATGCATGTTAGTTAAAATAAATGACTAACAAAATTTAACCAAAGAGGTAAAAATTTTGTATAACAAAATTTGTAAATATGATATAAACTATGATATAAACTATGATATAGACTAATCAAGATGAAACATACATAGAATAATGCAAAAGAGTAAAATAAAGAAAAGGAAAAAGAGAAGAGAAGGAAGAAGGAAAGAAAGACATCCATACATTTGAAAAACCAAGACTGTTAAAAACCACTAGTATTACACAAAATTTCTACAGATTTAGTGCAACCTCTGTTGCAATATCAATGCGCTTTTTCCTAGAGCCAGAAATACCAATTCTAAGATTTGTATATAATGCAAAAAGTTCACATTGTCACAAAATAAGCCAAACACAAAGGGAACAGGACAGAAGTGAGTGCATGCATGTGGAGCAAACTGATCTTTGTCCAAGGGAGCTAAGAACACACTTGTGAGAAAGCAGCCTTCTCAGATGGAGAAGGAGATTAGACACCATATGCTGAGAGGCAGACTAGCCGCTATCACTCACCCATGGTAAAACGCACCCAATGTGGATGCTAGATATTGGGATGGGTAGAGGGGTGTGTGTGTGTGTATGTGTTTGACAAAAACAAAAGCAACAAATATCAACAATAACAAATAAAACTAGATGACTGCAAAATAAACAACCAATAGGATAAAGAGACAACCTGCCAAACATGAGAAATTATCTCCAAAACCCACATTTGACAAATGGTTGATGTTCAGAATGTATGTGGAACTCAGAGTCAATGGCAAACTTTTAATAATAAAAGTGATCAATATGGACTGAATATCTAGCTCCATACTGTAGCCCTTCACTAGCATGTTCTATCTCCTGGTTCTATCTCCCTAAATATTTTCCATCTGCAAGGAAACAATAGATCTAAAAAGGACATTCTCAAATACAATGTATACCTGGCCAACAGGCATAGAAAAAATATCCTCCACATCACAAATTAGGAAATTGCAACTCAAGGCCATAGTGAGATAATATCAGAACGCTACACCAGCAGAGAAAACATCAGCAAGAATGAATAGTCTATAAAAAGACAAAGTTAACAGTAAGCTCTAGTGAGCATGTGGCTATAGCAAGGTAAAGTTATATAGACATTATGGAAGCCAGTATCAATGTTCTTCCAAATATCTAGGCATAGAACTATCATTGGATCCAGTAATTTCTATTCCTAAGAAAATATACAAATGGAATGAAATTCTTATGTGGATGAGATATTTGTACATATATTCATTTGTTATAGTCATTGTATTCATAAGAGCTATATATTCGAGACAAAGTTAATGCCCATCAACTGATGAGTGAAAAAAGACTATGTGGTACTCACGCATATACTATTCAGTCGTAAAAAAAAAAGGAATGAGATCTTGTCACTTTCAGCAGCACAGAACTGGAGATGATGTTAAGTGAAAAGAGCTAGACACAGAAAGACAAGCTCTGCCCGACGGCACTCCTAAGTGGAATATGTGACAGTCAATTACGCTTGAGTCATTATTGCTAGGAAGATGATTACTCGAGGCCAGGGAGAGTGGGGCTTAGGAGGGAAAGGAGTGGGCATGAGCTGGTAAGTAGACAGAGTCCAAAGTGTTTTGTGCATGGCAAGGGGGGCATAGAAAAATATCGCTGTTGTCTACATTTTCAGAAGGCAAGAAGAACGTAGCTTGAATGGTGTAACCACAAAGGTTAAACGAGATCGGCATATTTAACCTCTTTTAAGCATTGCATAACAGAAACAGGCATTGAAGCACCACTTGAGGTCAAATGAATTATTTTGTAATGCTTTTATGTATCAGTTAAAAATAAGTTTTATTTAAATGCAAGAATAATCAAGGAGAGTATATGTTATTTATGCAAACAACACGTAGGCACACAAGTCCCAAGTTTTGTTTACTGTCGTGGAGGATTTTTAACAATTAGAGTTAAGGCGATTGAAGAGATGGCCCAGTAGTTAAGAGCACTTGCTGTTTGTCTGGAGGACCTGGGTTTGATTCCCAACACCCACATGGTGGCTCACAATTAGAGTGGAAAATCTAAAAGCTTTTCAGTAAAAAAAAAAAAAAAAAAAAAAAGAAGAAGAAGAAAAAAAGAAAAGAAAATACTGCACTTTAGAAATATGGATTTTTGTTACACTCTGAAAGTTATAAGAAATATAAACTTCCTATGTAGCTTTTTCAAACAAATGTCACTTAAAAAAACTTTAAATGTCATTTGAAAGAAGTAAATACCAAAACTTATTTCAAACCATATTTGATAGAAAATGTATCAAATTTCTATTAACAACATATAAGATGATTTATTCTGTGCTATTAAAATTTTATCTCTTGTTAATCAAACCATATTGACTAACAAAATATAGTTAAAGCTGTTTGAAATGTATTTGCAGTTTTGATAGAATGTGGGAAAAAGTTACTGAGAAGCAAAGGAAAGTGAAACTCAGAACTAAGGAGAACTAAAGGAAATGGAGGTAAGTATGAAATGTCAATAAGGAAGAAATACAACACCCTGAAGAGAGATGGGAGGAAAATGAAGAGAGAGAGAGAGAGAGAGAGAGAGAGAGAGAGAGACTCAGTTCCACGCATAAGATAGAAACTCTGCCTTGTCAAGATTTCTTTTAAAGTTACAGCAGAGCCACATGCAAATTTTTCCAGTATCTGTCAAGAGAGCCTAATGAGAAATTCAGAATTTTCAAAGATAATTCAGAAAAAATACCAACAATGTCTGCTTAATGTCGTACATAAAGACCTAGGGAAGCAGCATACATCAACTTCAAGGATCACACCATATTCCATTAGCTAGCTTTGGCTTTGACTTTTTAAGTGGCTTTTAAAAACATTTTTGAATTTTTAAACACATTAAAGAAACACCATAATGCTTTTTAGTGTGAGTATGTAAAGCACATTTTTTTTCTGCAGCATAATTGAAATCTAATTAATCATTTTCTCTAGAGATTTCTTTCTTTTTTTTTTTTTTTTTTTTTTGCACGAGACAACTTACTGTGACAACAGTAGGAAAATGACTGCTCATTGGCACTGGAGATGTTTTAGTTAGGGCAACAATATAATTTTGTAAAACGCTTGTACACATTTTTATTCGATACATTCATGAAACTTCCAAATGAAATTAACAGTCCAACTAAGAGCACTCCCATCACTCTCAGAATGTTCTTTTTCTTTCTTTCTTTCTTTTTCTTTCTTTCTTTCTTTCTTTCTTTCTTTCTTTCTTTCTTTCTTTCTTTCTTTCTTTCTTTCTTTCTTTCTTTCTTTCTTTCTTTCTTTCTTTCTTTCTTTCTTCCTTCCTTCCTTCCTTCCTTCCTTCCTTCCTTCCTTCCTTCCTTCCTTCCTTCCTTCTTTCTTTCTTTCTTTCTTTCTTTCTTTCTTTCTTTCTTTCTTTCTTTCTTTCTTTCTTTCTTTCTTTCTTTCTTTCTTTCTTTCTTTCTTTCTTTCTTTCTTTCTTCCTTTCTTACAATAAGAAACTGATTCATACCATGATTTTAGTAACATAGATTCCCAGTCCATTCATCGGTTAGGAGGGCAGTGCGTCCCCTTTCTTTGCAGACTCAAGAATAAAGGGGTTTTTTCTTATAACTGCTCGGGTGTTGGTCTCCTTATCCAGATGACCCCCGACTACAGCTGAGTTGTGAATGCTTGCTGTTAATCTTTATGACTGAACTGTAAATTTTATGCCAAACCGTTATTTCCTTCTTATTCATCTGGGTCTCACAAAACAAATGGATGTGTGGGAAGTTCTCTGTGCTCAAGCTCGTTGTCTCATAAAGGAATCTGCAGTTTTTTCAGCTGTGGATGAGCTTGCAGACGCCTCTAGTATCTAAGATGTTTCAGATTCAAGCAGGCTTTGAAAATCAGCCTTGGTGGTTCGGCGCTGACCCTCATTCATCAGGTCTGGATTTTTCTAGAGATTCCCTCCATCCCTCCCTCCAAGTCACTTTCTCCTCATCAGACTCAGCCATTTGCATTTTGGTGCTTCCAATTTCTATAATCTTATTTATTCACTTCCTTCAAGCGCGGTGACAAATTTTAAAGCCATTGGTATTTACTTTGAAGTTTAGATTGGTTTGTTATATTTGACACAGGTCACGACCGAAACCCTTAGATTTTCCTGGATTCTCATGGTTAACAAAGGCAAACTGAAGTTTATTTGGGATGAATCTACACTGAGTTTCATAGTCCACACCCATTTTCTCTGTCTCTTACTGTAGGAAGGCCGTTCATGAAGACTTAAGACACCTCCCCAGGCAATTCACCTCTTCTGTAACATGGAAAGACTGCATTCCTGAATTCACCTTCAACCAGCTGTCTCACACCATCTCCCCCAACATGGCGATTTTATCCATTTTTAGTAAAGCAAGACTAACTAAAACAGTTACACATTTTCTGGCTTACATTCTAGTTCAAACTATATGGTCCTGTGTACTTAGTGAATGTAGAGTCCCAGAGGGAAGCTCTGCAGACATTTACAAACCGCGTGCTTTCTTACTTCATATAAGTTTTCAGATGAGAGTCTTCTAAACCCCATGATTTCTAAGAGCAGTAAAGTATTAGGGTACATATTGGTAAAAGAGGGATAAATCACACATTTTAAAAGCACTCATACATTCCATTTATGCTGTGTACCCAATTAATGTTTTAAAAATAACTAAGACAATTTTCTAGTTTTAAAATCCAGTTGTTAATGATATGCATTGTGTAAGGACTGACATTGTGGGTTTTGTTTTCAGTTTTTAAAAAGGCTTTGTAATTATACATAGAGCAGTTTCTGACAAAAATTATAGTCATATAGAGGATCTTTCTCAAGATTATTTTTGAATAATACTTGAAGGAAATATTATAATAAGTTCTAACTTTTAAGCTTGGGAAGTTAATAGCCCTGAAAATATTATAAACTAATAAAGTTATTGCATGCTATATATAGAAAATGATGCTTAGGGAGAGTGTCTCTTTCAGTATATTCATAAAAATACATGCCATTCAAATGAAGATACATAATATATATTCATTATGTCTGTAAATACATATTCAGCTATATATGTGGTCCATATAATAAATACTGTAGTCAATAGTAAATATTAACCTCTCCATCAAGGGAGAAAGATAATGATTTGGTTACTACGTGGATTTAGCTTACTCTAGAAAGGAGAATGTGTCCAGTGCAGTCCATGAACAGGGTAGGGCTGAGGACAGATCAAATGATAAGTTGTTCAATGAAACCTCCTTTGTTTCAACTATCACCCCTCAGAACAAAGAAAATAAAAAGCTCTTATATTTTCTAAATTTAACTAGTGAACGTGATGGCTAAAGGTTTAGGAGTACAAAGAGCGAGATTACTAATCCATTTGTATTCCCTGCTACAATACTCTCCACATGGAGAGGATATTCATATCTAACATACATTCATATGGAAATTGTGGAGTCACAAATTTCCTCCTGATGAAGCAACTGCGCTTCCAGATGCTGGTGTTCTCAAACCAGCGATGGCTTGCCACAGGACAGCAAGGACACTGTGATACATGCTAGTCTTTGGATGGAGGATGTAGCAGTCAAGAGCGTCTTATACAGGATACAGTGGATAAAACTTAATTTTGATTTCACCTGTCATCTGACGTATATAGTGATTTCCTCTTCAAACATATAATTTTGTATTCAGTGTTTTATTAGTTCTGCATTTAAAGGCACTTCTATACTGAAACACTGTTTCTTAAATATAGACTACCGCACACACCAAAATCATAGGTGGCAATAGTTCTAACAGATTTCCAGGCTCAAAGGCAGAGTACAACACAGAGCTTATGTGTGTTTCTTGTCATTTATGTTTCTGGACTTTTGTATAAAATGGTTGGCCAAAAATATTTCTTCACAGAATGAATTACTGAACATTATAAAAACAATGAGAACTGTTACTCTACAATAAAGAGGAACTCGAAGGTGAGTAAAGACAGGTTCAGGCAAAAATAGTTTTATTACTCTCCATAGTCCCTCAAAAACTGGACCAAAATAATTCTGGGGAAATGATTGTTGAATCTTTAAGTTGAGTCAACAGGAAGATTAGATTTATTTCATACTAATCTTGCAAGGAAATGACTTTACAAGGACACTGAGTATTCTATGAGGAGTCTGACTCTCCTTAGAACTCTTCATTATTCACCAAAGAAGCAATATTCAGCAATATTGTCTACTTCCTCAAATATGGATTTGTAAAAATGTTAGATAGCATTTTCAAATGTCAAAAATTTTCATATGTTGTTTATTCTCTATTATTTCTACGAGAACTCAAGTTTTGGACAACACACAGCTCCAAGATTGTAATATTATTTATATAAAATCACAAAGCCAGGGAGATGGTAAAAATTCAGGAAAGTGAAACTGAAGCATGGTGGAGAATTGGGGTTGGAGCTCAATGATCTAGCACCCACTCCGCATACACAGGGCCTTAGTTCAGATCCCCTATATTGCAAAACAAGTAGAAAAACCATGTAAGAAAATACCTTTGAATACCTACAGATGAATAGCACACTGAAAAAAAGAAAGAATTCGTGTGAGATAGAGCACACCGGAATTTTTCATAAGTAGTGAAAACCTACCTAAACAGAAATAACCAGAATCCAAAATCCTGTAAGAAATTGAAAGAAGGCATGAGTTGCCCATAGGAGAGAATGAAAGGCTCTTTCCATAGACAATCTTCCTCTAGGGAAGCAGGTTTGTTCTCCTATGGTCTGAACAAGAATGGGGAGCACAGTGTGACATCTACAATGATTATTAACATGTCTTTGCAATAAATATAATAAAGGTTTATCTTTAATATGAATCTAACTGTACTTCTTGCTGAGATAAATCTTATTTTAAAGGCACATGCATTCACAGATGTGTGAACCCAGGTAAAGAGTTTATAACTTGATCTCTGTGCTTTCCCTTACAGCTTGGGGCAAACAATGAAAAATATTAAGGCATGTATGCTAGACAGAATGTTCTAGGCTGAAATATTGAATATGTGCATATACCATATGCATCATACACATCTTTACCACATCATTAACATATAAGTCTGAAATATAAAGATGTATCTAGCAGAGTTTGTATTGCAATATCAAAATAGTATCTGGGCAGTGCAGGGATATGACAAATGAAATACACATAAACTACTGATTTCCTAGATATCTAGCAAAATTCATGAAAACTCACTCCACTGACCTACATGTTTTTTTTTTATAATTTCAAGGCACAGTATACTTTATCATTATATAGATTTGTAAAAACTAGCCCAAAATTGTTTTAAAAATATAGATGATACATTTCATAGACAAAGATCACCAGAACAAAGCCAATGTAGGAAATTCAACCAGATTACTCTTTAATCATACAAATTTATAAACACCAGACTTATTGATCCCCGATACTTAAATATCACACTACGTGAATAGCAAATGGTATAAAATATGCAAAATAATAGTACATTAGCCTAAATAACACTAATAAATTGCAAAGCTTAGCATGGAATTGAAAATCACTAATGGAACACTATGCAGTTTGCTTGTGCAACAAGCGAAGACTCATACATAATGGAAGAGTACCACTGTTAGCAGCAGGTCGGGGAGGAAAACTTAAGTGTGTTTTTATGGACAGACTGGATTGATCTGGGAAGTGGTTCCCGAGGAGATTCCACTTACCCCGAAGAGCATCTTGGGAGACTGCCACTACTTCCTACTGGTATTTGAAACTCATAGTATTTACATCAGTTGCCTCCTTAATACCACATTTTAAGCATTGGGAGAAAAGAAAAAACCCAGACTTAAGCTAAAGAACTATCTGAAATAACTAGCAACAATAACTGTATGACACAGGGCTTTCTTCAATGGCCAATTTCCATTTACTATTCAAGTTAGTTGTTCTGTAAATTTACAACGACCACTCTCTTCATTTTGACGAGAGAGGCCAATAAGTAAAATACAAGCTTCAAGCCCTGAATAATATTGGAGTCTCACAAGATCCGAGATTCACTATCATGCAGAAGTTAGTCAGAGAAGAAGTACCTTGGACCACATTCAAGGAAAATGAGTTATTGAACGTATCAGAAGGCGCTTGTTAGGAACTATGTTCCAACCTTAAGTTCGTTCCGAGGCATGGGGATTGAGAATAACATTATGAAGCAAAGCTATAGTGTTTTCTACTTTCATTTTACCTTAGTATCACCTCTAAATCTAATTGGTATTGCAACGAAGGAATATGGTTTGAATTTAAGCGTTCTGTATCTAAAGGTGAGCGTAAGGATGATCTTGAAGGTGAGGTGGACTTGTCAAAAGTCACAAAGCTGCTACTAATTTCATGATAAAAATAAATTGTGTTACTGAGGGAAAGGCTTAGTTAATGCAGCGGGGAATACAGTAACGAGTTCATCTAATATAGTCCCTGAAAGTGAAGAGAGGATTGTAGTCAAAGGAACTTGGAGAAGATGAAATCTGTTTGTAACAGAGCACCCTGGGGATAAAGAAAAGTTAAAAATAGAGTGTTGTCCTTCATTTGCTTGTGTTCAGTGCCTCATTTATGAACTTCCCCTTCCTCATGATCTGCTTAGGAATTAGGAATGATGTAAATATATACCTACTGTGCCTATCTGTCATATGCTATAATATATTTATGAACAAGAAAAAATCAATATAAACAATATCATTGTTGATATTTTGTTTAGAAAATAGGTTGGAACATAGTGAATGTCAAGATTTGTGATATATCACAGTGTCTGATCTTGATCAACCAAGGACAATTGCAACCATGCTGAGGTGACATCTTAACTAATAAGCTACTTGACCAGCTATGTAATGGCCAGTCTGAGTACATTTGCTATTTGCATAACATTTGCTAGCACTGAACATTAAACAGTAAATAGATTAATTCAAAGAAAGTTGCACAGAAATTCTTAGTATGTGTCACAAATATTATATTGAAGAGACTGTTTTAAAACCCATATATAGGGAATGAATTAGTGGTGCACTTTGTGATATTCCTAAGGCTTGTTTTTAAGATAAAAGATGAGAATAAACTAAACAGACAGGTGTAGAATTATAGGCTCACTATGCGATGGGAACATAGAATAAAACATGCTCAGTATGACATAGTGTGAGATGACCACCTGCAAAAAGGGAGCTGTATTTTCTGTTTGATTCTAAAGGATAATAAAATCAAAATTTTAAATTCTACTATCTTCATTTTGGAAGACCCATAAATAATTCTTTAAATAATCTTAGCTGGTATTTAAATGTTTTTTCTAATTTAAAATGTGTTATATTTGACTAACATTTTATTTAATAACAAATTTTAAGATATCAGCAGAATATGGTCTTCATTTTTATATGTAATCAGAAGTCTTCAATTAGAAATCTATATGTTGAGATACCCTATCCTACCCTATCCTATCCTATCCTATCCTATCCTATCCTATCCTATCCTATCCTATAACATCCGAGTGTATGAAAGGAGTACCATGAATATCATGACAACAATACAGAAAACCCTGAGGACCAAAGTTATCTATAAAGGTTCCCTTTGAGTGGATATATAGCCTTACTTTTTTACATTAGTGGACTCAAGTAACCTGCTACTAACATTTAAAGGGCTTGAGTTTTGCAGATGTCAATTTTTTGGCTACTTTCCAGAAAGATCAGTAGGTAAACTTAGTATCACATATGATTATGGAGACAAAAGTAACGACAGAAACGTGTGGATTTCCATTGCTAGGCGCCCATTTCTACATGTGAAAAGAGTGACTCATGCCACGCCTAGTCTCACTCAGAGGGTCTACAAATCTAGAATAGAAATTGATCTAACTAAAATGACGATTTAACCAGAATTCAGTGCTGTTGCAAGACAACAGGGATTAAGCCTGTTTATAAAGGGAAACAAAACAAAATAACAAAACAAAACAAAGCAAAACCAGCCTAACTCCAGGTTCCCCATCCCAAGGGCAGAAAATGGAAGTCATGGGGCAGGATACCTGCTGTCCTCCTTGAATGTCTTACATGAACCTGAGTGCATGCATGTTCACACACACACACACACACACACACACACACAGAGAGAGAGAGAGAGAGAGAGAGAGAGAGAGAGAGAGAGGGAGGGAGAGAGAGATGGTAATAGAGTGGCATAATCCACACTAATGGATAATTATATAAAAAAATCAGAGATAGATATAGAACAAATAATTGATAAATAGAAACATGATGTAGAAAATGAAAGATCAAAGTTGAACGTTTCAATCAGTCCTGTGATGTTACTCATATGTATTTGGATTCACTCACTATACATATCACACAAATTCAACTCCAGATTCATGAAAGAGGAAAATTCTGTATGTCACATGTTATTTAAATGGTTTACATGACTATGATTAATTACAGTAAACCTTGAGAAAGGATTAGGAGGAGAAGCAATATGTTCTCTCTCTCTCTCTCTTTCTCTCTCTCTGTCTCTGCATATGTATATGTATAAAGAATGACATTGCTACTTTTATTTATTTAATGCAATAATAATCCAAGACACCAGTATTGTGACTCTTTTCTTATTGTGCTACCCACAGAAATTGTAAATATAGAGGCAATACACATCTGTAAACATGCTTGTGTTTATGTGTGCAAATAAGGACAAATCAGAATGGTATTGGAAAAAGAAAGAAAGATGAATGAGAGGACTTTTTGTCGTCAAAGAATTCAGTTTATCAGATGGTTCTAGTGGGACTTTACTGTTTGTCTCTACCAATGCCAGCATCCCATTTCCTGTGACTGTCTAAGATGTGCAGAAAGTAGAGACAGATATGGTTATATAGGTCAAGGTGTTCAGGAGTTTGGGGTCAACCAGACTAGATCCCCAAGAGTCTAACCACACATGGAACCACTTTGGGGAGAAAAAAATCCATTCTTGAATTCTTAATGAGACAATTAACTAAGTGTAATTACTGACTAGTACTCATAGTATTTATATCAATTACATGCACATCCTTTCTTTGGGATCCTTTTAATTATATACCTTGATGGTCTTACTACTGATAACTAGAAAACAAGGTTTAATAAACATGTAAACATCATCACATTCTTCATTGAATAACTAGAGCATTAGAACATTTTAGTTGAGTAGTCAATATATTTTCTTAAACCATAGAAAACCATCTTTAAAGTCATATGACGCAACCTAGAACTGATTATATTGGTCACCAAGAGTGGTTGACTTTGCCCATCACTTAACAGTAAGTTGCCTCTCTATGATTTCTTGAGCCTCATTATTCATGTAATTACTGTAATTATTATGACACTAATCACTGTTGAAGTCTAAATGTGTGAAATTAATTCAGTAAGTGTAAATATGTGTCCATGAAAGAGAAGTATACAGATGAAAATGAAACTGGGATATTCTGTTACAAATGAGAAATTAATAACTAGATCAGAATCTCAACAGACCATATGCAATGTTTGGGGCTGAAACAATAGGGTGAGCATGTTTGTAACCATTTAGTTATAATGAATACAGGAGGGAATGAATTCACAGACAGCATACCTATCTCTAATGTACTACATTTGAAAACTTACTTCAGGTTTTTGAGTCCGACATCAATTAATTTAGTAAGGTGACCTAATGGCAGACACAATTTTAGAAGTTGAGGGTAACCTGGCTGTGACAAGCTACCCCACAGATCACCTGAGTGTGTGTGTGTGTGTGTGTGTGTGTGTGTGTGTGTGTGTGTGTGCGTGTTGTACATGTATGTGATTCATAACATGATAGAACTTCCTACATCGATGTCTGTTCAGGTTAATATTAACTCTTTAGTTTACATGAACTTCCTAGAGTTGAAAACTTGCACATAAAATTCATAATAGCAATAAGATATACTCTTGTTTAGAACTTAAATTCATTTAGAAAGCCTGTTTGTACTATCAGTCTGACAAATTCTGCCTCAGCCCACTGTAAAACATGTGGCCTCTATTCTCTGATTAAAAGGACATCCAACCGCCTGTCTCTCTCTCTCTCTCTCATGTGTATCTCACAGAGCTACTGGTTTTTGAAAGTATGACAGAATCTCCTACAGGTTGGCTAAGAGGCCTGGCCTCCCCCTCCCCAGCTTGTGCCAAGGCGGAGGGCAGGAGCTTGAGATTGTCCTGGTGAGGTGGGATCCCAAGTGCAGGTGCACACCAGCTGGAGGCTGCATGTGCGCCAGTTGGCGCCGGGGAGCCCACGTTCACACTTGCTGGGATTTCTAGCTCTTCCATATCCCAGCTCCTGCATGTGGCAAGCCCCCTGGAATTCACTGGTGATTAGGCCCATATTTTAAAATGCGTTGTGACTGACAGGGTAGGGAAAAACAATGCATTTGCAATAGCAGTACAACCCTTCTTCACAGATTTAGTCAAGTAAGTTGGGCATCTCACTTTCCTAAAAGCAAACAAACATGACACAGGAATATGTTATTGAAAATGCCATATGTCTGTGCTGAAGAATAAAAGGCTTGATTTGACGATTTGCTTCAGCAACCGTGGAGAATGACGCAGAGGGGAAAGGAGAAAGGAGTCTGGTTGATGTAAAAAAACAAAACAAAACAAAACAAAACCAAAAAAGACAATGAAAATCAAGATCCCACCCCAAGCCTCTCATTCTTTTATCTGTCTTAGATAATTTATCTCTTCTTAAACCTCACTTTCTTTCCCAAGAGGATTCACACATGCAGCTAGGTAGTTAGTTCTTATTTTTCTGTACTCAAAACATCCAACCAGAATTCTAAAATAATTCTATATTTAACATTTCAAAGTTTGAGTCGTTTGAATGAATCAGTTGAATGTTGAACCCCAGATTTAATAAACCAGGAACCTGTGCTGTGTTAGGAGCCATTTAGGCAAAGATGATAGTGGGACATATTTTGCCATTGACAGGTCAACCACCAACCCCCATCCCCCCAGGAAAACTATATATCATCAAGCAAATCCAATCAGATTCAAACACTGGCCAGTGTGAGTTATGAAGAGTGTGACTAATTATAGCTCGAGTAAGAGTAAATCTGCAAGGGGGAAATACACTTAGAATTAGCAGTGAAACAAGATGTAATCACAGGTTATAAACGCAGAGGTCAGAGGTGTGAACTTGTCATACATGGCTAGAAAAAAAAAAAAGAAGAAAGAAAAAGAAAAAGAAAAGGGGGCTGACAAGGTTAAGAAGCCAGGATCTTGGGAGACCTGTGCATGAGTTTGAGTTTATAAGACTAATCAGAAGTTTTAAGAATAGGAGTGACAGGATCATTCTTCCCTCTATTAGATAATTCTGAATCTTTCTTATGACATGGGAAAGAAGGGGTAGGTGGTATGCAGTTAAGAGGCTATTGAAATACCTTAGTTGAATGCGAAGTGATGTCTATGTTAAAGAAGTGACTGTAGAGATGACGGGGACCAGGGTAGAAGGAAAGGCAGACAGCAGTCAGAATGGACAGACCTGTGGCTAGTTGGCTTGAGGCTGAGGAGTTGTAAAAACTCTAGCTTTAATCATGAGGGCTTGCCTCTCTGGCAGTTCCCACCTTTATTCTTGGGAAATCTATTCAGACACCAACCTGCATTCTCTTATCATGTGAAGTCGCATTTTGGTCTACAGAGGAGAAGAAACACTTACTGAACATCTCCATGGCGACCTGAATATGCTGAATATGCATTAGCTTTCTTTTCTCAGAGGACACACCCCAGCCCTTACAAATCTCAGCTGTTTCCTGGAGGGGTTGTGTTTTATTTCCTACTTTCTTTTGGTTTGTTTCCACTTTGCCATGCTTATTTTTCACTTGTTCGTCTGAAATGTGGAGGGAAACCTTGGCCCCAACTAGTTTGAAAGGGAGTTTCATTTTCTGCTCCATCTCTTCTTGCCCAGGCTTTGTGTTTGCGTGCCACTGTGACTGCACGAATGAATGTCCACCCCTCTTCCCACACATTGGCTCAACTTCCACACTATGTATGCCTCAGCATATACCAGCTCCCGCTCGCTCTCTAACCCTTACCTCCAGACAGACTTCCTCATTGACCCATTGACCCAAGCCATTGTTCAATGACCAGGGATGACAGAGTTATCACTTCCTCTTCAAAGATAAGGTACTGCAGGCAAGCCTCTTAGCCTGTTATTAAATGGTAGTCCATAGTCCTATTAATCGATTGATCTTGGTCTGGAACTGAGCCTGGATCTAACCACCTGACTTCTGACCTAAGGGAAGAGGCCGGTGCATATAGACATAAAGAGCTTTTAGGATTGAAGAAAAGTGAATTCAGAGCCACAAGGCTGGGAGCACACTTGAAATTCCACCTGACATCTAAGCTTCTATATGAGAAAGGCATTAACTTTCTGTCTAGCATTTTTTTTTGAGTTAAATTCTTTAGTAGGAAACTAAAAAAAAAAAAAAAAAAAAAAAAAAAAAAAAAAAAAAAAAAAAATCCTTTCTACCTTTTATTCCTCCAGAGACCACATTGTAAGTCTCTTGTTTTTATTACTTAGAATCTTTTTTAGGTGCCTGATAACCTGCTATTGTACTCTATTCTTTCTAAGTCTCTTGTTTCATTACTTAGAATCTTTTTGAGATGCATGATAACCTGCTATTGTACTCTCTAGTGCATACTGTGGTAAACATAAATGAAGTGGGGGAAATCATGGTCTACTCTGAGTTCATGATGCAGCTCGGAAGTCAACAAACACATATTTTATACAGGTGGCTGATAGTGTTACACATGGCCCCTCAGAGAAGGAAGGAGCAATATAGACTGTTGGCCTTGAACTGAAGTGAATTTTAAAGAGCCTGGAGTTTGGGAAGACATTTCCAAGCAATGGGAGAGAGAAACAGGAATAGGAGCAGGAACAGGAGGAGGAGGAGTGGGAGGAGGAGCAGCAGCAGGAGGAGCAGGAACGGGAGCAGGAACAGGAATAGGAACAAAAGTGTGTCATAGTCTTAAAACATGAGAAGGTAGAGTTTCTTGTGCCAGTGTCTGCCTTCTGGGGTCATTAGAAATAAGGTTGAAGACTTTCAAAGCTAGCAAGAACTTAGACATCCTGAACCAGGGCATTCCAAGTCTTTCTCCCAATTGATTTCTAACCTCTCTCTAAGTCCTTCTGTACCTTTGAATGACTTGAAGACAGAAGGACATCTAGGTGGAGATACTTGTCCTGATACTTTATGCAGAGCTGAGATCAAGAGTGATGAATTAACTCCAGAAATTGTTTGAACTCTTAGTTTATTGACCCTAGTAAGTAGCAACTCATTTAACTATAATATTTCCTTCATAGCTTCTACTTATATCCATTGTTTAGCTGACTAAGAACTAGCTGATTTCAAAACAAGTCACCTTACTTGGAAGGTTCAGTGGTTCCTGCAGAATTTATTCCCTAAAAAGCTTTGTACTTTGGTCACTGATATCCTATGATTGATGTTTTTGAGAGCAGATTTTTATGACATTTCCCAGTATGTTTCAAGATATGAAAATTAAGATCATTGGTCTTTGAAAAAGACTAGGATATCTTATTTTATTTTACTCATTTTTTTTTTACAGTACAGACAATATACCTCTCTGTCTAGGCTTTTATGACTCTCCAAAGTCAATTTTGCTGGCACATTAGGCACATGTTAATTAAAATGATGGGTTAATGTTTTAAGGGTCAAAGAACTGATGGCAATGATATTAGCTAATAAACCATTTGGATTTTTAAACTTCTTTAGTAGAAAATAAAACTGAAGAAATAAAAGCCCTGTGCCTATTGGCCTCGGACTTGCCTTGGAATGACAGGTGCACATGACCAATCTTGCTATCAAGGACCCTTCAGAAACACAATGTTTGCAGCCTTTAAACATAAGCTGGAAGAAAAATGAGAATCTGATCATAAATGTATTTTCTTGAGGGAAATAAGAAGTGAGGATGAAAGAATTCAAGCTACAATAAATGTATTTTTAAAAATCTGCAAAAGGAAGAAAGTTATTTCCTGTTTTTCTCTGTTATTAGTATATAATGTTTTTATAAGTTTTGATAAGTCATTTTGGGGGGCTTGACTAGAAAACTTCATCATGTGAGTTAGTCGTTTTTCAGTTAACATAGCACCCCCACTGAATTAGCAAATATATGAGGGATTAGAAAAAAAAACTTTAAAGATTTAGGTTCATAGTTAAGAAATTGTCTTTTGTTTTGACACTATAAATAGTGAAAACTGTAGCCAACAGGTATACTATTGCAGGGGTGGGACATTCTGGGAAAATCTTAGGTCATGAGATTAAGTTACAAGGAAATCTGCCCAGTGGTCACATGATGTTGAAGAGAATTCAGTACACACCTATAGCTTTTCTGGATGGTTTGTATCTAAGTGTGTTAGAGAGGTATGCTCTCTTTCAGACTCTTACAAGAGGATCCTTAACACTGGATCGAGGATTTGCCACCTGTTTCCAAATTGTTACTGTGATCTCCTCTATCTTCCTATCTTTGAAGGCAAGCATGAGATGAGTCTTCATTCTCATGTGCCCAGGAAGCCATCACAACAATTTATCAAAGGCAGATAGTTTGCATGGGAGATCAAAGAACCAATAGTGGCCAAGTGGAGATACAATATAACTGTGGGGAAACTGGGAACCAGTATAGACTGACTATACACATCAGTTATAGCCACCTGCCACCCCCAGGTGTTGATTGAGGGTTACTCCTGTGTGGCAAGCAATGCATATGTTGCTTTTGGAAGGAGGAACTCTGTATGACCAGAGTATCATGAAATAATAAAGATAGGGGGGCAGGATGAGACCCAAAATGTACGCATTCAAATATGTCAATGGCTTACAGAGAATATGTTGCAAGGTAGGCACACACAAAATATTTCTTAAATAAACTCACCCTGACTGCACAAGAACTGGTTAGATGCAGTTAACTTTTCCAAACCTGTTTAACGATAGAATAGTGGACAAAACTAGGTTTCTAAATGTTTATAAAAGCCAGGAGATTTGAGTTGAGCTGATGTGAGGTCAGCTGTGTGGTAGATGTAGCCGCAGGACAGACAAGGAGCCACATGGCAGGGAAAGGAGCTTTAGGGAAAGAGTGAAAAGACCCAAAGTACCAGAGAAAGCATATTTAGGTTCTGGACAATGGCTAAAAGGAAAAGAAGAGGTGGCGGGGAAGGGGAGGGAGAAGAAAAGAGGAAGGAAGGGGAGGGGAAGGAAGAGGGGAGGGAGGGTGTAGGGGGAGAGAATGAGAGAGGGGGAGACACACTGAGAGAGAGACAGAGAGTCAGAGAGAGACACACACACACACTGAGTGAGAGGGGGGAGAAACACACACACACACACACACACACAGAGAGAGAGAGAGAGAGAGAGAGAGAGAGAGAGAGAGAGAGAGAGAGAGATTAAGGCGGTCTGAGTCAGGGCCAGAGACACAACAGTTACAATTTTAATCAATGAGCTCTCTGGAAAGAAGGGTTGATAACCCTCTTGAACACATAAAAAGCTCCAGTAATAAGTCTTGCTATTTTTAACCCATGTATCTGTACTCATAAATATGTCTTTATTGTCCCCACCCCCCCCAGACAGGGTTTCTCTGTGTATTCTTGGCTGTCCTGGAACTCACTCTGTAGACCAGGCTGGCCACAAACTCAGAAATCCTCCTGCCTCTGCCTCCCAAGTGCTGGGATTACAGGCGTGCACCACCACGCTCAGCCTATGTTTATGTCTTTAAATGCTGTAAAACATTGCAAATGTGAAGAACAGAACCAGTTCAGAACTTCCACAGGAAGGATTCAGTATGGCTGCTTGTGATGATGTTGTATTTAGATGTACAAGTAAAGACATATATACTCTTTAATGATGCAATTTTAGTGAACAACACGTGAATAGACACAAATTCTCTCTGTGGTTTCAAAAACCTGCAAGGTGAGGGATTTGCATATTGGTGTGTCTGCACTGTTTTCTCTAACATCTATAACATCTTTGTAGGTGAAATGGGTCCAAACCACTATGCAAACTACTCACTGATGTGTGCACGGGGGAAGGGACAGTCCTCTTAAAGAGCACGCGTGTTATGGAGTCTCTCTTGCAGGATCCTTCCATTCTACTTCCTCTCAAGGAACCCCAAGCAATCGGTCAGAACACAGGCTATTTGACTCTCTCATTTCTCTCCTTGCCCCCATCAGAAACTGTGGCCATTGCACCGAGGCGAGATTATCAGGAGGATTCCTAGAACATTATTTCTCCCAGTAAGCTCTTGGGCAAATCTTTTCAGTCTTCTATTTTTCATAGTCCTTAGACCTCACCTCTATATGTGATGTAGGATCTTCTCAAACTTAGAAGCAAATCTCTTGTCAATCCTTTAAATCCTAGCAACGGGAGGTTCTGGCTTCACTGTATCTTAGTGCCTCCTTCCTTGCCTGGCATATCCTGGCTTGCAATTCTCTAACCAAGCCTGAATATTTGTCCCTTTGAGGGACAACCCAAACTTTGTCCAATTCTTGTTGAGTGTTTTTGCTTCTGTCCCACCGATTGGACCTTAGGTATCTTGAAGGTACACTTTTTATGTTTATGGTTTCTTGCTATGATGTAGATAGAGCTATGAAAAATAAACCATTCTGGGGCCATCTCCTTCTGAGCTCTGTCTATGCTTTGGTTTTCACGGTTTATACCCTATGATTGACAAAATACACAAAAACTCAAAATTACATAGACATTCTCAGAGTTTAGACAAAAGGACAGAGTTTCCAAACTTCTGATATTAAAGCCAACCATCTATAGATCTATTAAATGTTTCAAAGAACCATAAAATGGTATTTACTCATGTGAATGGGATTTTGTACTTTTATATTGCATGGTGAGTGAATGTAGTAGTGCTATAGCATTGAGGTCTCAAAATTTTATTCTATTTAGTAGTTATGGGTGTGACTCTAGCAGTGACTCCTAGCAATAGAAGATATGGAGCTTGAAGAGGCCACCTCTTGGAGTGATAAGGACACTAACCCACTCATGAAACATTCAACTCAATCTTTGTCTGTCTACAAAGTCCAAGGACAAAGGTGGAACAGAGACTGAGTAAATTGCCAGCCAATGACTAGCCCAGTTTGAGACGCATCCCATGGGTAAGAATCAATCTGATACTATTAATGATGCAATTGCTCTTTTGCTTAAAGAAGGAAGCCAAGAACTTTTCTCTTAGAGGCTCCACCAAGCAGCCAACTGAACCAAACAGATGCAGAGTCCCATAGCCAAACATTAGATGTATCTTACGAAGTCTTATGGAAGAGCTGGGGGAAGGATTGAGAGAACTGGAAGGGATAGGGACTCCACAAGAACACCAACAAACTCATCTATCCTGGACCCTTGGAGGCTTTCAAAGACTGAACCACCAACCAAAGAGCATACCTAGGCTGGACCTAGGCCCCTGCATATATGTAGCAGATGAGCAGCTTGGTGTTCATGTAGGTCGCCTGACAACTGGAGTGGGGGCTGTCCCTGACTCTGCTGCCTGCCTAGGGATTCTGTTCCCCTGAGTGGGATGCCTTATCTGGCCTTAGTGAAAAAGGATGTGCCTAGTCCTCCAGCGACTTAGTGTGCCATGGTGTGCTGGTATCTGGGGTGGGGACCTTCTCCCTTCTCAGAGGATAAGGGAAGGGAAAAAACAAGAGAGGAGCTGTGTGTGAGGAGGAGCTGTGTGTGAGGAGGAGCTGGGAGAAGACGGGGCAGGGGCAGTGCTGTGTTCAGGATGTAAAGTGAATAAATAAATAATGGGGGAAAAGGTCATGGGTAATATAAAATCATGATTTCCTTCTAAATATTATATCTAATAATAAAATAATCACATTTTTTCTCTGGGTCCTCAAAATCAAGAGTTATCTATTTTGCTTATATCAGGAATAATTTCATTAAAAGATGCATCCTTAAAATTACAGTTTGGAACTAAAAAACATTAATCAAGTCAACAGTATGAACTCAAAGTGACAAATGGCAAATTGAAGTAAAAACAACAGGTCAGCAAATGTTTAAGAGATATGTCAAAGGCTCAGCCCACAAGGAAGCTGAGATACTGCCTGCTACAGATGATCTTTTAATGCTGCCTGACTTCCCTGACACACCAGGCTGAGTGTTAACTCTCTAAACTTTTTCTTTCAATTTCTATGTTTCTAAGATTGGCAGTAGCAAAGATATTCAAGTTATCATAGCACCCAAGTGTCCGCTCTGGGGGCAAGCGATGAGCAACATGGTAATCCCTATACCCGATGTGTGCAGAACACTGGGAGCATTTGCTAACCTATGCCAAAGAAAGCCTCTAGTGTTCAGGGCTACCTGCCTCAAAAAATGAAAATGTTCTTCTTGGGGACCCAAATAGCCTATCTTTCATGGTTGGTCAAAGGAAGCAACTGGGAGGCAATCATCCCTGTGGTTCTTTTCTTTTTCCTATTTCTGGGATTCTCCAGTTGTCCATTGCCTAAGTGTTAACTTTGGTTGTGTGTGCAGAAAATATCAATCCTGTCTTTCTACCCTCAGATATTTAACCCTTGAAGACTACTGCCCAACAGAGACTGCTCCTCAGATGAGCTAAGGATGCATTCTCATTCAGCTGTGGACTATACCTTGATTCATTGTTAATGTGCTGTAATAACCCACCACCTTATTTGGGTCTATGCAATAACCATGACTCTTTGTTGGTAAACCATATATCATAAACACACTGAGTTTCCAGGATATTTTGCTTCTCCATTGGAAAGCCCAATCCACCTTATTCCAGATTTTATGTGTGTCCATGTGTTTTGCTTTTCATTCTTTTGGGGACCCTGGTTAGGGTTCTGGGACCCAAGGAATACAATGACAGTTATTTTTATTGCCTCTTTGTCAATCTCCACTCCCATTGCATAACCTAACATGACAGGACCAATTTAAACAAATCCATGTAAGCTTCGAAAAAGAGAAATACTTTAAATCAAGTCTATTCTCACTATATTCAACAGCAGTTCTCCCATATACCAAATCTTTCTCCTCTCTCCCCTCCCTTCCCCTCCTCTCCCCTCCCCTCTCTTCCTTTCCCCTCTCTCCCCTCCCCTCCTCTCCCCTCCTTTCCCCTCCCCTCCCCTCCTCCCCTCTCCTTTCCTCTCCTCTCTTGTCTCCTCTCCTTTCCTTTGTCTCTTCTGATCCTTTAAGAAAAGTATCTGTTTGCTGTCTCTAATTGTATTAGGAAATAATACATTGCCTGTACTATTTGAATGTTGCTGAGATGATGCTCTGTAGCTGGGAATTTGGCTCTCTCTACACAGATCCAAATATATCTGTCTCCAAATGTCCTTCAAAATCTCTTGCCTGAGTCAGTCTGGTCTCCTGACTCTGTGATTTGGAGAAAGTGTAAGAACATAACTCAAGAGTATCAGCATTATACCCTTAAACTTAAATTGTTCTTGAAACCTCTTAAGGATTTCCTCGGCTGGTTCTACAAGATTGCAAATGTAGGTTTGGTGTTATTCTGTTAGGTGTCTGCTGCTTGTCATCATCTGTTACCTACCTTTATTCAAAACCCCATACATCTGTGATAGGCCATTCTCTGGAATGCACAAAAACCAAATTTTTTGGCTGTCTTCTGTATTCTGTTGAGTCTCCTTCCTTACAAAGCCTCATGGATTTACAGTGTATGTATGCATAAGCTTAATGAGTCTAGTGCTCCTTTGATAAGATGATATATTTCTTTGGTGATGTTACTTTATCTCATGATAATAAAGGACAGGAAGATTAGAGGAGAAATATTAAAATAATATAAGAATAGAGATATTTCTGGCAAGGAAAGTTTTTTTATATAGTAAAATTGTCCTAAATTGAGATGTTTAGATTTTTATAGAATGTAAAAGAAACATGGAAAGACTGCATAAGTCTTAAAAGATTTGAGAAAGTTATATATTAAAAAATAAAACATTTATCATAAAAGGATTTTAGATTTTTGTCAAAGATTGTTTCTGCATCCAATGAGATCATTTGGTTTTTGTCCTTGAGTCTATTTATGTGGTGGATTACAATTATTGATTTACATATATTGAACCATCCCAGGGAAGAAGCTGACTTGATCATAGTGGATAATCTTTTGTACATTCCTAAATTCTGTTTTTAGGTGTATCATTGGAAGTTCTTTTTAAATTTATGTTCAGAAGAGAGATTAACCAATATTTTGTTGTTGTTGAATATTTGTCTAGTTTTGTTATTAAGGAAATATTAGCTTTGTGAAAAGAATTTGCATGTTTTCACTTCTTTGAATCTTTGTGGAATAATTTGAGGAGGAATGGTGTTAGTCCTTTGAAGGTCTAGTAGAATTTTTCTATGTATCCTCTGAGCATGGTTTTGTTTTAGTGGGAGGATTTTAGTTACTTTTTCTATGTCATTGATTGTTTTGGATTTGTTTAAATGCTTTACTGCATCTTGATTTAACTTTTGTTGGCCATATGTATGGAGAAAATCATCTATTTCTTTTAGTTTTTACAGCTTAGTGGAGTAGAGATTACTATAAAAGTGTGTATTATGATTCTCTGGATTTCTGCATTGTCTATTGTAATATTGTAATGTCTATTTCCCTCTTCATCTATGATTTTATTGATTTGTGTTTTCTCTCTCTTTTAGTTGATTTGGCTAAAGATTTGCTAATTTTTCAAAGGACCAACTCTGTCCCATTAATATGTTGTGTTTTTTTCTTTTCAATTTCTTTAATTTCAGCCATGACTCTTATTCTCTCTTCTCCATCTACTTTTTTTGGAGTGTTTAGAATCTCCCAATGACTTGTTGTGATATTCATGAAGGAGGACATCACTTATTAATCATAAAAGAAGCTTCTCCATGAAGTAGATGACAGCACAGAAACACCAAACCAGTCAATATGTAGAGTATAACAATAAATAACAAAACAATGAAGAGCTAGATCCTATTTGGGCTAAGCGTATTATGTCCCTCCTCGGAGATGTTCACCTAGGATCTTACCTAGGAAAAATGGGTAAAAAGATTTTAAGACAAAGAGGTGATCAATAACACCAAGGAAACAATGCTTTCTAGACACACAGGGGAACTGCACATACAAACTCATAGTAATTACAATACCTATCTTTACCAAAGCCAAATGACCCTTGTGAACCAGATCGCCAGCTGGCCTTGACCACAAAAGAAAACAAATGGTTAATTTGCATCTCCCAAATGGTTTTAAACACCTAATTGGACAGTATAACCAAAGGTAAAGCCTTCTGAAGAGATAGATAACTACGAGAAAGTACTCATTTAGCCTAATTCTTATGTAAGACATTTTGTGCTGTCCTTGGAAAGGTTTACCAAAGCTCCTTTGTACTTGCCCTGATGCCTTGCATCTGTCTTTCAAAGCCACATGGCAGGATTTGACTGAGTCTACCAAGCTTGTCTAAGGTCTGGCAGCTCTGAGATCTCTGAGAAAGGCACCAGAGAGAAACCACCGGATTCTGGGGACTCCTGAAATTTGATCAAGGGTCTAACGCTCAGTAAATGAACTTCTTCAGATAACTAGGTTTATGCTTTCTTCTTGCCCACTGCAGTGTGTCTGGACCTTGTGTTTACCCTGTTCCATCTTGCTCCTCTCTTATTTACTTGAACCTACCTGATGGTGGTCTATCATCTGGTTTCTACTCTTTTTGGGCTCTTCACTTGCTGCTCTACTTTCACTGATATTTAGCCCTGATTTCCTAGGCTTCTCATAAACCTTGTATCCAAAAGAAGAAAAATATCAATATAGAAATGGCTCTACACATGGAACTCTCTATGAACCTCCTATCTGACTTCTACTGAGGACCCATGGCTCTTCTTTCTTTGATTAGACTGGACTTCTAACTGAGGGGCCCACTATCAACATCACTTGTGTTAAATGGAAGTAGTCAAAGAGAGACTAGGATGCCTCTCCTCCATCAGTAGCTCGGAAGGACCATTCAGAGGTGGAAATGAGGCCATAGACCCCTAGGATGGAAAAATAGAGAGAGCAGAATAACAATCCTAGTTTGTGGTTGGTGGTGTTTTTCCCCCTTTAAGTAGGAAATAAGCCTTTTGGCTTTTTGTTCCCAGCTGTAAGTTTCCATTTGCTCCAAATGTAGGCTAATCCCTTAACATATGTTAGGTCTTTCTGTCCCTGTTATATCACAAAGGACAGAGGAGCTGGGCCACTGTTTTCCTTTCTTTTTCTCTTAAACTGACAGAGTAAAAAGAACCAAGCTGCTATCTGATATTGTTAGGTTGGGGTATTTTGAGGATTCACATAAAGTCTGTTTTTTTTTTTTTTATATATATAAGCAATAAAGTTTGAAGCACCAAACAGGTACCTTTAGTATTAGAAGAAATGAGAATCAATGGGTGTCATAGAATGGATCTCCCAAAGAATAGGAAAACCATGATTGCACTAGAAACCTTTGGTAGGCAGAGAGTCCTTTCTTCAGGATGGAAGGGCATTCAGTGGGAGCTAGGATGACTGCATCCCAGAAAATGTCCATTACCCAACTAGACCATCAAGTGTTTGTGTGAGAAACTCACATTTACTCTGCTGTACACACAGGACTACCTTGTTTTGCATTGTACTTCTGTCTGACTATTTCTTTGATGATGCTGTTACTGCCTGGTTCATAGAGTCCCTCTCCTTAGGGGTGAGCGTCCCATTCCTCTTTCCCACTCTCAGAGCTCCTTTACCAACTACAGACCTTACTGAGACAGTGGTCACCCATGGATTCTCATGCAGAAAGAACCTAATGGATGATTTGATACCTAATGCCTAGTGAATTTTGAACGAGAGGTTCAGAAAATATTGCTTGAATTGATTGCTCATCATTGATAAAGCATCTTTACATAGGCTATCCTGTGCTAATTAGCTGCTTCAGAAGGACAACTGGCAGGCCAGTACAAGAGAATTTTCTGTGTGAGCTATGTTTAGACTCCTCTGGTGTATTACAGAGCCTTGTTTGCTTTGGCTCAACAGAGTTTTTCTTCTATTTTCAGTCAGTGGCCTGGTATAACTCAAACTCCTCATAGTCTATTTCTCTTTTGCAAATATATATCTTCTGAATTAACCAGGGGAGGGGGGAAAACACCCAACAAAGTACTACATTTGACGAGTCACTGGGAACGATCTTCAAAACTTATCCTTGTCTCTCACGATCTCAATTACACCTGTCAATTAGTGCTAGCGGATAAAGTCTGAGAGACTAATATAGTAAGAGTTTTGCTTTGTCCACAGGGACCTTTCTACACATTACCTGTTTGTCTTATTTAACGTTGACACAATTTTTGTAAATCAGCAAAGAAAGTGTAGTTGCTCTGGTTCCACAAGACCCTTCTGTGTTATATCATCCAGGTGTAACAGAAAGGATCAGAATGCTTCCAAACTTCATGCTGTCTCCACAATACCCCACTTACATCCTGGGAGAAATGTGTCTAAAGGTGGCTGAAATCTTCCCTTTCCAGTGGAGAGGAACAGTGGAATCTGTGGATTTTATCTTCTTTTAGAGAACTGATTCTTAACCCTGGGTGCACATTAAAACCATCTGGGGAGTTTTTAAAGGGTACCTTAGCTGGGGTTTCACCCTGAAGCAATTAAATCCAATTCTCTAGGGGTTGGCCTTGGCATCTGGAATTTTCAAAAGCTCCCTAGGTGATAGTAATGAGTAGCTAAGGTTAAGATTCACTGCTTTAGAGTAATAATCAACAAAACACTGATTACATTTTCCCATTAAGTCACACTGGGAGTATAGTAATGAAAAATCTTTATAGTGACTTTGGAGAGTGCCTCAGAAGACTGGCCCTGGCCTTGGTCCTTAGTAGAGATTCGGATTTATCTAAAGACAAATGAGAGGACAGAGAAAAATTATATTTTCATTGTCTGGCTCTGTAGCAGTAGAGTTGGCAACTCAGAAATTCTGTGAGGTAAATAAATTACATTCTGATTCCTTCTCACATTTCCATTGTGTTATCTTTAAAATGTCACTTCCAATGACCAGAAAATTAACATCTACCATTGATGGTTCTGTTGTCATTCAGACCTTGCTTTTCTTTATTAAATAACTACTGGTTAGTTTTCTTCTCTTCCTTTTTCCAAATAATTATGGATAACTGCATTCATTTCAAGGTTAATTTAGTAATTAGCTCTTGAATGCACACGGCTTAGAGAAATGCTAGGGAGGTACAAGCTTCGCAGGAGAAAGCTTATGCAACTGGGTGTTTTCCTATTCCTTTAAAAATTATCTCACACCTTTATTCTGGGCATTTATAGAGAGAATACTCTTTCAATTATTTTTGTTCTTTACACAGAACTCTTTTAAATCTGATCATTAGCCATCTCTGACTAAGTCCTGGGGTCACAAACAGGCACATACAATGGAACATCCATCATAAGAATTTTGATGATACTCTAGCAGAAATTAAGCAAGAACAAAATAGAAAGAAGCACCAAAAGAGCTTATTTTTCCCCTCAGTGCGGTCAGGTCATTTCTTAAAACAACAATAATTAAAACCAGAGTTCCAATCAGAATTTAACTGTAGTAATTTATTTTTTAAAATGGGAATTTTAAAAAGTTGAATCTTTTTATTTTTAATTTTTTCAGAGTACTTGTTACGGTAACCATGTATTTTGTCATTGAAGATATTTTTTTTTCTGCCAACAAAATATGGCATTTCGTTTACTGGCTTTCACTGTAAAATTTACAAAATATCCAAGTAAGTTATCAGTTACAGCTTTTTCAGCTCTCTTCCACATCTTACTTTTCCAAAACTTTGCACTTCAGTTTCTATATGAACAAATTGTAGGAAGACCCTGTTTAATTCTCCCATACTTTTGTGGGAGAAAATTTATTATAAACTATTCTGAGTCTTTTTTTTTCCAAGCAAAAAAATTATAGGAAGAGTAGAAACCCAGCAGATCTCAGCACAGAGGGGCCCCATTGCAATAAGGCCACTAGTGCTGAGAATTAAATAAACATATGACAGGAAGCCCAGACCTTTACATAACCATCAATTAAACGAACTCTCTGTGCCCACTTACTAAGTCTGTCCTCAAATGTCAGTTACTACCCAGTGGCTCAATGCATTTGTAACCTAGTGCCCTGAAATAATTAATGTCCCTCCCTAAGCAATCCACTTTCCATCAGAGCATAGATAGGTTACTGAACAGAACAGAGCCCAGTGAGTTAGAGGATCATTTTTCATTAATTTTGATTTCCTTTCCATTGTTGTAGGTGCGTTGGATATGCAGGCTTAGCCTGATCAGCAACTTACAATGGTATGAGTTGGTCATTTTTCATTTTCCCCCTTCATGACATATAGAAATGGAAAAACGTGGCATACACACACACATTCAAACACACGCACACACACACATATACACACACATTAATATCATGTATGTGTCTGTGGATGTGTGTGGATGTGCATATGATGTATATGCACACACATATATGCACATAAACACACACATATTTTTCTTGCACTAAATTCAGGCAATCCTGATTGCTATTTTGCTCGGTCCTCTATCATATTTTTTTTAAGTGCTTGCTGGAGAACAATCTTTGAGATGTGCCCAGTGGAGCAATATACTTGCAGTACAATTAGTAGCTGCTGTTATTAGAAAACTATGAAAAAGGCCCATACACTGGTCTTTCCTGAGACCGAGCATCTCAGCAGGGAGGGGGCGGGGTTCCTTTTACATCTCTTCATATCTCTGCATCCTTTTTGTAAGATGCAACCCTCTCCAAAATGATGCTTCTTCTCCCTGTACACAAAAGCCGTCACTTCAAAAGCCTTTGATTAATTTTAGCACAATCAAGGGCATGTGAGAGAGCTGTCATTTAGCAAGCCAACGCCATCCTATGCCAGCTGCAAGAAACCGATCACGCTGTCATCGGGTCAAGCTGTGAGGGAGACGGCGGTGATTACTAGCAGTAGCTTCCTTCAGTGGTTTCATAATTTTATTTTTTTTGTTTCGTTTCCAGATCTTGAATAGTTCTAGTAAGGATGTCTTGGTAGAGAAACATTTCCCTCAGGGGTTACTAGCAACAACTTAGTGTATTGGTTTTTTTCCCCATCATTGATTCGGTATAGAAGCTCATCAGGCAAGAAATATTGTGATTACAGTCGTCTATAAATTATTTAAAAGGGCTCAGCCAATCAAAACAGAGATCTAAGTGACTATTTTCCTCTTGATGCCTTTATAACTCCTACTCAAAAAGCAAATTTCTGAGTGATAGGATAGTTTTGAAGTTACTTCAAAAAGGCCATTTTTTTTTTTTTAATACGGGGAGGAGGGTCTCAATGTGAATGGTTCATGTACTTCAATGACAGTTCTTTTCTGATGACTTTACAGAGGAGACAGAAAGAGACCAAAATAACAGCAAGCAGGGAGGAAAAAGACACAGGAGACAGAGATAGAAGGCAAGGCAGGGAGGTAATTAAGGTCTATCCTGGGAAAATCGATTCATGCATTCAGTATTTCCCGCGTATCTGAGCTCTGGCTAGAGAACGTAATCACTGTTGAAAAACACTAGCCAAACAACTCATTCAATTGCCAGTTTCGCTCATGTCTTCCAATGGAAGTGCTTGGCACTCTGCAGGCAGGCAGGCTCATGCTTCATTTCATGCTCTGAATATTACCTGCAAGAAACAAAATGCTCATCACTCCTCCCTCCCTCTGGTGAAAACCATTTCCAGGATGCTTCCGTTAAAGGCAATATACTCATTGCCTCATGATTTACATTGAACTGAATGTCAGACTCTCTAATCAAATCTAAGAACCCAGGGAGAGCTAACTTTAGATTGATCCTGGAGAAATATCCTTTCTTGAATTGTATAAGAATTGGCACTGCCTTCTTTACGCCTCTTAAAGTGGAAAATGGAAAACCTAGACATTCCTCAGTGCTGGCAAATGCAGCTGCCAAAGATGCCAAAAACCGATGATTTACATTGGGAAATGCATTTTAAAACATGAACATTTTCACTTCAAAGGACTTTCTGTGAGTACCATACATATTTCTTACACAGTTCACAGTCAGCCAGGACAAGGAGATTCTAATCTGGTTTATGGCATTAGTAGGCAAATGATATAATTGTTACCTACACCTGCAGACACTGGCAAACACATGCACACAGATGATGTGATTGATATATACACATACATACACACATTTGCACATATCCATGCATATACACATGCATGCACACACATGGACTCAAGCATGTTCACACCCACATACATGGACACACAATATGGATATCTACTAAACAAGTTTGGTAGATAAAGCATTCATTTATTTTTTTGTAAAGGGTATATTTACCAAATATATTCAATTTTGAATCTCTTGATGTGAAGATTATTAAAGTGAATAATACTCATTTAACCTTTTCTTTACAAACCTACCATAAAAATAATACCCCCTTTTTAACTCCAAATAGAGTTAGTTTTTCTGTTATATAGTTTGAGAACTTTAACATATCAAAAGGAAAGAAAAGGATATAAGCTTCTTATTAAAACATTTAGGTTGGCAAATGCTCTGTCTCTTTCCTTTATCTGCCTTGGGTTTTTATTTCACGATGTGAGCAAGTGCCTACTATCACATAAATCTGTAGAACAGCCAGAAGCGAAGGGTGATTAAGAGATCTCCTAAATTATCCTAAACAGCCCCACAAAGTTACATTTGCTCTATTAAAAATATTTTTGTTTTTGATCACCCATTCACTTACCAGATCCAAACCTTCCTGTACTTTAGCTCTCGTTAGCTAATTAGATGCCTGAGACGATTCTGCCACTCTCAAAATCTTAACCAGGAATGTCTGACATGGCCCCATTCTTTCAAAGACTATCTTGGTAGCTCTACCAAAATGTAAAGAAGTTAAAAACACAATCAGAGATGCTCAGCCTAGCAGAGTAGCCTGTGAAAACTCAAATACAAGATGTATAAGATTTACTACCAGTATTAATTGACATTTGAACAAAATCATTTGAATAATTTACATGGAGGGGACCCTTCTAAATGGGTTTCATGACACTGATTTCTTATTGAAGGTCATCATAAGTTATGGCTGTTTCAATTCATATGACCATGCTATTTAATGTCAGAGAGAAGCTGGTTAAATTTCGCTCATGTTGAAACCAAATATGTTGCAAATAAGTGAATTGTGCTACAAATTCATTCATTTCTTCAATTTATAAATGTTCCTTGGTGCTCCCTAGTACTAAGCACTCTTCTAGGTATTATGAAGTTTTAATGACTAGATAAGACTGAGCCAGGCCTGCATATTTTAGAAACAGACTGTAGGCTATGCTACATACAGATGAAGGATAAAAATTATGACAGAGATGAAAGGGTCTTCAAAGGAAGAAGAGGCGATTTTCTTCTAGAGCAGTAGTTCTCAACCTTCCTAATGCTACCCTTTAATACAGTTTCTCATATTGCGGTGATTCCCAACTACAAAACTAATTTCATTGCTACTTCATAAATGTAATTTTGCTACTGTTATGAATCGTATTGTAAATATCTGATATGTAGGATTGTCTTAGTTGACCCCTGTGGAAAGGTTATTCAACCCCCAAAGGAGTTGCAACCCATAGGTTGTTGGCCATTCTAGAGCCATCTTGCAAGTCTTTGTACAGTAAATTGCATCTTGGTTGGTTAAGTGTGATGGCATGTACCAGAGGAAAAGAAATTATTGGACATTGGTTTATTGAGATGTAGTGACCAAGGCAGGAGAGAAGAAGATGGCATCAGAGAACAGTACGGGCCCAGACTGTCCATTTGTGGACACTGCAAAGGAAAGCTGTATTGATCACATCTGGAATGACTGTAAGGAGCACTGATATCTACAGGTGGCTAGAGTCATATACTTGAACTTCCTCTGGGACCATTCTACCTGAATAGTAAACAGGGCTGACCAGCCCTGGAAATTTTAAAGACAACACTGAGATAGCTTATACTCTATTTTTGTTTAAGGTTTTAAAATATACACTTGGGATTATTTTTATTATTTAGGTTGTAGCTAATAAGTTTTAAGTAAGCTATAAGATAGAATAATTTTAAAAAATGATACAAAAATACATAAGGGAATATGTGACCTACAGAGTCTCATGTGCCTACACCAACTTTCAAGGACAACTTGAACCAACAATAAAAGGGCTCTAAAATCCACTTTCCATGTGTAGTACATGAACAAGGGATATTGTTTCTTAGAACAACACCCCATGGTCCCCATTAGTACATTAAAAACATTTATAGTGGTGTGCTTTCACTGTGGGAGTGAATGTCCTCCCTGCAAATATTTAGTTTTTGTGAGTAATGGGACAGTTATAAAGAAAGCAGTTCAGCTGAAGCTGGTGTTGATGGGGGTGAGGGCAGTTGTGTCCCAAATTACTGTTCTGAAGTTCAACATGCTTATTATCCCTGATCATTAAGACCAACTGCATAATGACATTTTCAGCACTTAATTTGTTGTCAAAGTATGTGCTGAAATGAAAACAGCTCAAATTATTGGGGAAAAAATTGCTTCCTAATTTAAGAGGAATAAAACTTCTTTATAACTGTTTATGCCTCCTGCCAAAACAATGCCAAATTGTCCCTTAAGTAAGCCACTGGAATGGCGATAGAGACTTTATTTTAGCCATCTGTCTGGAAGACAGATGTAGCCATCTCAGAGTTAGGACATACTTTGATCCCTTCTTTCTGTGATATTGTGCAGCCAAGACAATGTCCAAACACCAGAGCTCAGCAGTACGGAGTTTTGATTTATGGATTTTCAACTTTATAACTGTGCAAAAATAGTAGGCATTTGGTAGAAACTGTGCTGGGCTTTTGACCTTTTCTTTGGCTGGCAGTAAGTAGTTAGATATTCTCTTGAGACACTGGTGGTAAATGGGAGAAGAGCTTCACAGTGTAACCAGAAATTGAGATATGACACCTAAAAAATGACCCAGTTATGTGGAATAAAATGAATTTCATCTGGGACATGCAGTAGCTTAAAGTGCCATTAGGACAAGCAGTGTGGTCGTTTGAATGAGAATGGACCCCTTAAGTTCTTATATTTGAATGCTTGGTCCCTTTGGTGGAACTGTTTAGGAAGGATTAGGAGTCCTGCCACTGGGGGATGGAATCAAAGGTCCTCTTTCCCCCAGTTCTCTCTCTCCTCTTCTCTCTGCCTCATGGTTGTTGTTTCAAGACGTAAATTCCTAGCAATTTCTCTAAAGCCATCATGCCTGCCTATTCGCTCTCATTCTCCCTGCCATGACTTACCCTCAGAAACTTTGAACCTCAAGTAAATCCTTTCTTCTATAAGCTGCCTTGGTCATGTTGTTTCTGCACAGTACCAGAAAAGTAACTAAGAGCCAGGTTAGACATCTAGTGGGGATGGTGATGGTTTGCAAGCTTCATCCTCAGATGAGGAAGCTGAGGATCCAACAGGCTAAGTGAATTGCTGCAGACCATAAAGGCATCATCAGACGCAGTTTGACTTGACACCAACTCAACGGTACTTTAGAAGAAAAAGAAGCCATGCATGGTTGTTTATTCCATAATAACAACATTTGGAGGACCCAGACATTTGGTGTCAGCCTGGGCTACAGAGTGAGACTCTTTCAAAAACAAACACAAAATTAAACCCAATGCTAGGTGTGTTGAAGAGTGAATGACCAGGGTATGTGGGTGGGCTGATTTCTCTTGGTTTGTATATGACTTGCTACTTAAAGATTGTAGAAAGATATTGACCCTTGGTGTGGAAGAAGCCAGCTGTGTGAGGTCAATAAATATTGTCTAAGTACATGAGGTCACCAAAATAGGGATATTTTTATAGTTCACACCATGAATGAGGGTGTTAGAGAAATTTGGAACAAAACCACTATCAGGCATCATCAATTTCAGAAAAACAAAACTGTACTGAAAATAATCCATCTGAGAAACGATGATGGTGCAAATCAAGGGAAGGCTATGAATGAACAAATTTTGATTGAGCCCTAAGTTTTTAGGACCACATTTGCGGAGATACATTTTCGTCCCTGAACACTGATGCTCTTTCACTCTGTGAGCTGTGTCGAGCCTGCTGCTCTGAGGAAGAGCTTGAAGGAAGGCTCTTTTTTTCCAGGTTTGCTTTCCATAGTTGTAATGCTTCTGAAGACTTACTTTTGGCTGAGAGACACATTCAAAAGCGTACAAATGAGACCAATTTGATTCTTAATTTAGATGTTCTGAATTCGGAGTTTCTGAACATTTCGACTCAGCAACCTCTGTTTTCTATGGAACTGTACACAGAATTCTTGAGGAATGGACGTTTTCCCTGTCCCAGGTAATGGTAGACAAGGATGCCCATCAGTAGAGCATTATATTCAAAATGGCTCACAAAACAAAGTAGACTGTGCTTTTCTAATGACCTCAGCAATCAAGTTTCCAGAGGTGCATGGAGGCAAGGAAGCAATGATGGTATATTCTTTTCCCTCTATTAATTTATTTGTTTATTCACTTTATATTCCAATTGCTTCCCTACCAGCTAGAAGAACATATCCCAGGTGCAGGCAACAGTTTTAGGGATGTCATAATTTGTGTGTCTTCTGTTCCGTTCCTCGGTTCCTTGAGGTGAGTGCAGTGCACATGCCAGTCTACATGTTTTTAATCCAGTCTCTACTCTCCTTTGCTTATTTTTTAATTTCTGACCTTGGCCAGACATGCCTGTCTTATTTTGTCCTATTTCCTTCCCCCTGATCTTGAGGGGATTTTTCTTAGTTCAAGCATCTTCTCTTCACCCACCCTCTCTCCTCAAGTCATGTGCACCAGTTATTAATTATTACCAAATCTTTCTTTTTTGTTCTATACCTTTCCAGATTTGTTAAACATTTAATTTCATTGAGTTATGCATCCTGCCTTCCTTTTTTTATTTCTTTTATTTTCTGCTTTGCTCCTCATTCTGGATGTTACAAGGTCTTAATTGCTTGGTTTAGAAATAGAGCCATCACTTCATATTTTTTGAGATGATATTTTTCATATCATTTTATAAACAATCTCATAATTATATTTGAGTATAGTGTATAATTATTAGGGAAAATTATCTATAAAATCTCTACTTAAAATTTGTTTTATTTTGTTTGCTTGTTTGTTTTCAAATAAGCCCTCGTCTTCCTGGCAGGCTTCTCATTGATTTGGGAGTGCAAGAAATTTATTTTAGTGTTACATGAGTATCCTAACACTGACTATGCTGAGACAAGTTCTGATCCATGCTTAAATACTATTCTGTTATTTCCTTAGTTAGCTCTATTCAAGGGTATTTTGTTTTATCATTTGTGCCTACCAAGAATGAGCTCATTCCTATGATTTTTTTCTAACGTATTTATCATTGATACATAAGAACACTACTTGATTTTTGGCATTTGTTTTGTGTATTTCCACTTCAAGAAGATATGTATTAGTATAAGTGGTTTTTAATATCATCTTTGTAGTCTTGTATTATAAAACCATATTGTCTTCAAATAGGAATATTTTGGCTCCTATGTGTTCCTTTTCTATATCCTTCTCTTGTCTTATTGCTCTGGCTAAGACTTCAAACTCCAAATTGAACAAGAATGAAGAGAGTGGACACCGCTGATTTGTTCTTGATCTAAGTGGGAACATTGAGGTTTTCTATATTTAGCATGGTGCTGGCTATAGGTTTGTTGCATATTGCATCTATTAAATGGAGATTCACTCCTTTGTCAAAACCTTTTCACGTCTTTTATAATGAATAGATGTTGGATTTTTTCAATGGATTATTTACTGAAGACTTTAAGATAATAAATAAATTGAGGAAAACACCAGTAGGTGGAAAGCTGCCATGTGTTCATGGACTGGCAGAATTAATATTGTAAAAATGGCTATCCTACCAATGTACAGATTGAGTACTAACCCAACTAATATACCAGGATTGCTCTCAACAGATATATAAAATATAACCACAAAATTTATACTGATAAAAAAACTACACAAAAGAAAAACAATCAACCAACAAAAAAGCACCCAAAGAATAGCAAAAGCAATTCTGAAATAAACAAATGCTCAGGAGTTATCATCATATCTAATTTATATTATACTACAGAGCCAAGGTAACAAAAATATCATGGTACTGTCACAAAATGGACACACTAATAAATGGAATAGAATAGAGAACCCAGGTATATCTTCACCTACCTGATTTTTGACAGACACCAAAAATTGTATTTAGGAAAAAAAATGTGTCTTCAATAGTTCTCAGAAATATAGATTTTAATATGCAGATAATGAAACTGGATCCATACATTTCACTTTACACAAATCTCAACATAAGACATAAGAAGCTATCACTAGCAGAAGAATAGTGGAATACATTTCAACCTATAGGCCTTTGTGACTCCTTTGTAAATATGCAGCTCAGGAAATAAGACCAATAGTTGTCAAATGAAGTCTTATGAAACTGCAGAGATTCAGAACAGCAAAAGGGAATGGCTAGATGTGTGTATAGAATGGGAAAACACCTAGTCCAGCTTCACATCTCATAGAGGATTAGTGTATAAAATACATAAACATCTGGAAAAAACTGAACATGGAGGAAATGGCACAACTTAAAAATGGGCTTTTGAACTGAACACAAAGCTCTCTAAAGAAATCCAAGTGGCCAGTAAACACCAAGAAACCCAAGTGTTCTGTATTATCAGTCAAGAGAAAAGTGCTGATAAAAATATTTTAAGATTCCATTTCACTCTAGTCAGACTGGCCAGGATCAGGGACAAACATAGCAATGCATGTTGGCAGGGGAAAGAGACACCCAAGGGCACTCTTGGTAGAAGGAAAACTAATGCAGTCACTCTGGAAACTGTGTTGGAAGGTTCTTCCTCTCAAACTAGAGAGAGATCTACTGCGACCCAGCTAATACTACTTCTGGGGCCTGTACCTAAAGGATTTTGCATCTGATTGTACCATGTTGAGTTCCACTCTATTCACAATAGCTAGGGAAAGAATTGACCTGAATGTTTGCTAACTGACAAATAGATAATAAGATGTGGTACAGGCATATATACAAAATAGGATATAACTAATCTGTAAATTTGCACTTCAGTTGACGGCACTTCAAAAGTATAATGAATCAGGCCCCAAAGACAAAGACCACATGCGTTCTTTCATATGAGGATCCTTGTGTCCAGTCTTTTGCTATGTGAATTTAGCATGAAGTACATGTGGGACATAGGAAACTAAATGTTCGCCATTGGTGAGAATTTAGTAAAACATTGGTAAAACAGAGGTAGAGAGGGGGAATGTTGAGGACAGAAGCCAGGGGAACACTGAACCACAATGAAGGGTGAAAAATGAAGCTACTTGGGAATCTATGATCTTGCAATCCAAGTAAACACTTTAAAACAGGAGATAGAAAAGCTTGTGTGAAATAACATGGGCAAATGTTGAAAGGCAAAGTGTGGGTTGGAGCAGGAAGCAGGGGAAGGAGGTATGGGGGTGGTTTAATATTTAAGACATCTTTGGAACACCACTAGTTTGCAAACTAATTAAAATTTATTTTGTATACAGAATTTGATGAGAAGTGCTTCACATTAGTGAACAATGCTGCGCCCAGAAGACATGAGTTATTAAATGAAAATCTCATTGTCAGGCATAGGCTACCCCTCTACAAATTTTGTTAGTCAGAGAGTTCCCAGAGGCACTCAGAACAATACAGGCTATTGTCACTGCTCTTGGTAACGAGATGTTAAGTCCATATTGTTGAAGACACCATGTGCTTTGGATGTAGGATAGAGAAAAATCAATCTTAAACTAATCAGGAATCCTTCCATGATGGATAGCTTTCATAGTGTAGAAGGAACAATGTAGGCTTCAGAGTGAGAAAATATATCAGTGGTCTTATCCAGCATGCTACAGTACCAACCTAGTAGGAAACATGTGCTTATTGATGGCACATAAAATAGCAGGACTGTTCATGGGTATAATTACCACCTCCTTTGATTGGACTTGAGACTTGATTCATAGGAGGCAATTTGGCAATTCAAGCTCAGTACTGTACACATAGTCACAAAACATGACAAGAGAAGGAATAGGTCATAAGGTACAACCTACTGATATTAATTTTTCTAAATAGAAATGATGCCAAATTACAATCTATGGTTATAGCCATAAATTTGTGATACTCCCAACCTTGGTTAGAAAAGCTTCTTATTGTGATGGATAGTGATTAATGAAGAGATACATTGCATTTCGAAGTGCCCAGAGTACAATTTCGAAGTGACTACAGCTATAGTTTGGAATTCATATCAACCCTGCCTCCCTATCTCGAGGCTCAGGAAACATCTTTAAGAGAAGAAAATTCAAGAGACAGAGAATGAGGAGAGGTACTTTGAAATACTGTCCTCTGGACAGAACATGGCTGTTGTGATAGTTATTCTTGGCTGTCAACTTGACTACACCTGGAGTTGACCAAAGTCCAAAAATGGAAGAGCACACCTGTGAGAAATTTTTGATCAATTTAAAGTGGGATGATCTACGATTTACTTCTAATTCAGGTCCTTGAGGAAGGAAGGCATACCTTTATCCTGGATCTTTTGACCTGGGAAAATCTGTCTCTAGCTCTGGGCCATACCTTCTTTTGGAAGTCTACATAAGGACATTTAAAAAGGAAGTCTTTGCACTTTCTAAGTGCTTTCACCTTGCTAGCAAGTCTTTCAGTTCACTGGCATTAAAGCCTACTTCCTCAGGATTCCAGAGTATAATAAAGACCAGCTAAGATATCTAGTTCCATGGACTGAACAATGTCAATTCTTCAACTTTCCATTCAGAGGAAGCCATTGCAGAACTAGCTGAACTATAGCTATGTCATTCTAATAAATCTTTTTAATCTATCTATCTATCTCAATGGATACAGATACAGATATTGATATCTATACCTATATAGGTATCTCTATATCCATACCTGTACTTATATGTGTCTATGTATAGAGATAGATTTAGGGATATCTCTCTATATATGTATATATATATATATTCACATATGCATTCACCTATATATTTATACCTCTATCTATCTATCTATCTATCTATCTATCTATCTATCTATCTATCTATCTACACCTATATATCTATATACCTAGAGATAGCTATATCTATATAGGTATCCTTATATCTTTTCCTATACCTATATAGGTATCCTTATATCTATTCCTATACCTATATAGGTATTCCTATATGTATACCTATACATATTTATCTCTATATCTATCTATATCTATATTTGTACCAATATATGTTGGTACAAATATATATATATATATATATATATATATATATATATATATATATATATATATATATTGGAGGTTTCAGGCTCAGTTCTTTGCCAGAAACCCAAAGCTCAGGGATACACCAAGTGCACTTGACATTTAGAGAGGAGAGCATCCTCAAGCTGTTTTATCCTCTAGCAGCTATCCTCAAGAAGTACATGTTCATTGAGCTCTTCAAGACATATACAAATGAGGGCGTCAGAAAGAGCCTTTCTTCAGGTTTACCCCTGTGATATAACTAACCTTATAGATACTCATCTTTGACTGTGTAAGTTCTCAAGTAGTTCACAAAGTCCCAAGGTTTGAGTTAAAGTCTTGCTAAAATTAAGAGAATGAAAGAAAACCAAGTAAGATATTTTTTCCTCTTACCTTTGTTATCGTTATAACCTAAGATTATAACTATCTCTATTAAGTTCCATAGAATACATTTAAATGATCCCAGCTCTCACATTTTATCACCATCCTTTTGGCTAAGACCTCCTAGTTAATAGTAGACCCATACAGTTAAAGCAAAACCAAACCAAACCAAGCCAAACAAACAAACAAAAAACTCCAGCCAAATACATTCAAAGGAAAGACATCAAAAGACAGTGTTTACCTTACATATTAAATCTTTATATTTGAGTACTCTATCCAGTTGCATAAAGTTTTGCAAAACCATAGTATGGATATCCTGAACCACAAAACCTAGTTTTTCTATAATCCTGTTAACACAGAGCATATTTTCTCGATAAAAGTGCCTTCAGAACTCTTCAAACTTTACTCGGCAAGAACTTCTACAATTTTGGAAGCAGTATCTCTAGAAAGATAGAGCTTTAATTATCACTTCTGTGGGGCATAATTGAGAAGTGCTACATGGTGTGTTTTTAATGGTATCTGAAACAGGTATATATAACAAGAGTAGCTGAGAGATTGTGCAATGAGCTCACAGGATGTAGAAGTAAGAAAGATGAGAAGGAAAGGTGTTCAGCACTCGGGATGGAAAAATACCCTGTCAAGTGATTATCTCAATTTTCAAGGTTGTTATCTCTAAAATATTCTGTGGTGCATATTCATATTGTTATAGGAAGGACATTTGGTTTGGCAGACACATCCCTTGAGTTGAAATAATTCAATCTACTCCAAATTCCTAACGGCTTGCTGCACGTCCCATATGGCACTTCTGCCGGGCTCCCAAAACCAACTCCGTCCAAATTTGGACACGTTTTCTTCCAGCCCCTCTTTCCTCATAACTCATCTTGCCTCTAGCAGTCTCTCTACATATTGTTATCTCTCTGTGGTCAACCAAGCTGGAAAATCTGGCTGTCTCTCTGCAGCCATTTGGGACCCTTAGTTCATCCCTGGACAGCCTAGGCTCCTGGTTTTGTATACTATTTGTATACTCAAATCTAGAGTAGACAGCACACCTAATCTGAACTCCTAGATTCTCCAGTGTCTGAATTTTTCTGTGCATTCACATTTCACATCTTTTTGGCTTTTCAGATTAGGGAGTGTCAACATATACTACCCATTTCAGCTCCAGACTTCCTCAAACAAAATTCGCATGGGAAAAATCAATGTGGCTTCTTCAAGGCCCACTGAAATTGCCACTGTCTCTGAGTGAACGCCCACTCCTAATTAGAATCATGATTCTGTTCTCTGTGACCTCAGAATTCCTTAATTTTATATTTGATCATTTTCTTCCTATTCATATTTTTTCATTTTTATAGATATGCTTCTTTTACCATGCTATATTTGGTAGTGGTTAGAGGTTGGGTAGCAAAACTCTTTCATTCTTAAGTATGCAGTTACATGTGTAAATTGTACCCTATAAAAGTATTTGTTGATTGGAAACCTATTACTATACAAACATACACTGCCTTCCTTGAAATACAGAAGTTGTGGAGGAGAAGTCTAATAATCTAGGACTTCGAAAGCACAGAGGAAAAAGTTTCAGAGTCATTCTTTCTTCACTAGGTGCCAGATATTGCAGACACTCGACCGGTGTTAGAAAGCCACCTTCTACAACAGGCTTGTATAGAAGGTAGTTATTCCCATTTCACAGTTGCTGCTATTGAGAACCAGAGGTTGAAAAAAAAAAACAGTTTTAGTCTGGAGGCATTGTATGAGAAGAGAAAAACAACTCAATAGAAACAAGAAAGAAGAAAAAGAGGAGAAAGGGGGGAAAGATAAAAAAAACATAGAGAAGTACAAAATGTCAAATAACTTAGCAGGGTGTTGAGCAATACCGATTACTACAGGTACTCTTTGAGGTACCCTTCAAAACAAAGGACAAAAATAAGGAAGAAACAACAGCTGTCCCAAGGAATTGTTTGAGGCAGAGTATCAGGGTACAGGGGGAAAGTTACAGGCATGGTGCAGAGATGACAACTGCACAACTGTCTTGTAAAGAAGGAGCAGAATGTAAAGTATTCACTGTCTATCCAATGAGGTCGGGAAACATCAAGCAGTTTGGAAATTAAAGCCCTGTCTGTCACTTGCATAGTTGACTAGCTAGCATCTCTCCTCTCGTCCATGCTCTTTCCCCCTTTATCAGTTGCTTCCTTTGATGCACAGCTTTTTAGGTTGGTGCGATTCAGTTTGGCCAACTTTTGCTATTGTTAACCGTGATCACAAATCCCTTGAGTTAACAGTTAAGATGGAATAAACAATGTTATAGTTTACATTTAGTTGTTGCTTTATCTCGAGCTAATTTTGTTATGGGGTTGAAAGACAGGAGACTGTTTGTTTGTTTTGTTTTTGTTTTCCTTTCCCCATTACTATGGATTGAAGTCTTCCTCTTCTCAAATGGTTTTCCTCGGAGAATGTGCAGGGATTTTGAAATTAAATACACTTTTACTTTATAGGTTCTCTATTCTATCTCATTGGTTTATTTGTCTGTTTTTAAGCCAGAATCATGCTGTTTTGATGACCATAGCTTTGTACAATATTTTAAAGTTAGGAATTGTAAATGCTACAAATTTGTTCTTTTTCATCAAAATTTCTTTGGCTCTCTATGGCATCTGAAAATCTGCAAAAATTTTAGGAGTTTTTTTTTTTTCTGTGAAGAATAGCAGTAATATTTTGCCAGGAATTGCTTTAAATCTGTAAATCACATTGAATAAAAAAATAATAGTTTAAAAATATGAATTTTCTCAACACATAACATGGATTCTATGTCCAATTTTTCTGTATTCTTCATTTCTATTCATCAATATTTTGTAATTCCTATTACAGAAATCCCTGACTTCCTTGATTACAGTTTTTCAATATATTTCAATTTTATGTCTCTATTATGAATGGGGTTGTTTCATGCATTGCTTTTGCAGGCTTTCACTACTGATGCACGGAAATGCTATAGGCTTTTCCATAGTATTTATTTGAGCATTTACTGTGTGTGTGTGTGTGTGTGTGTGTGTGTGTATGTGTGTGTGTGTGTGTGTGTTTGTGTGTGTGTGTTATGTGCTTACATATCTGTTCAGGCTTTTCTTTCTTCAAGGTCATTTGGAAAATTTTATGTTTCATAAAGATACTTATGGTATTACTATTTATTTCCCTTAGGACTGGATTTTGCTAAAATGCATAACTTTTCAGTAGGTTGAATTTTTGTTTTGGTTTCTTTCAAGAAAAATATTAATTTCACTTTCAATTTCCCTGTTGATACATTGGTTATTTAAGAGAATGTTGGGTAATCTCCATCTGTCTTCTCACTTGCTGAAATTCTTACTGTTGATTTTCAGGGTTTCTTTCATTATAATCAGAAAAAAAATGCATGCTATGAATTCAGTTGTTTTTCTTTGTTGAGACATGGCTTGTAGCTCAATGTATGGTTTATCATAGTCAGATGAGAAGAAAGTATTCACTGTAGTGCTTACTGAGGTATACTCTAAATGCCTATTAGGTCCAATTGGCCAACAAGATAGTGAAGTTCTATGACTTCTTGTTGATGGTTTTGTCGGGAAGATCTGTCTATTTGTGAAACTGTTCTGCTGATATTATTTATTCACTATAGCTATATTAGATTCTGTCTCTAGTTTTAGATACAGTGCTTGCTTTACATAATTTATTGTTTTGATATGAATACCTATATATTTCACCATTAATATCTAATTTTATTGATTCATATATTATTATTATTACCATTATTATCATCATTGTTATTACATATTAACGCTTGTCTGGATTTTGTACAGTTTTGGATTTAAATACTTTTGCCTAATTGGTCTTGTTTTCTGTAATAAGTCTTTTTTTTCATCCCACACTCTTAGTATATATATACATTTATTACCAGAGTATGGTAGGTAATATGGTTTTGGGGTTTAATTTGTCATCTATTAATCTGTCATCTATTGTTTTAAATTTGATTATTTAATCTAGTTATATTTAAGGTAGTATTGAATAAAGAATATGTATTCCTGTTATTCTGTGTAATTAGTCAAACATCCAGAATTGCTCAAGTGTTTTCAAGGTCCAAAGGCAAACTGATAAAGTTTCCCATTTTGTTCCTGGAAGCTTCAGTTGGCTGTTTCCCATGCTTACTGATGAATGGGCAGAACTGCTGATCTCCTTTCCTGAAACTGAATGAACTGCATCAAGGGCCACTTAAGTGCTCCTTAGCGATATGGAAAGGTGAGGCAGATCACAACTATTAGGGACACTGACAACTGCTTCATAGGACCTAAGTGAATCTGATTCTTATACAGTTCCATGTAGCCAGAGCCTGTGTGGAAGTGGGTACAGAATAGCTGAGTTCTTTCTCCAAGGCAAAGCAACCATCCTCCAGCTCACCAAATCCAACCAACAGAGAGTGAGGTTCACGGTTCTCTAGAACTAAATGCTTCAAGTGCTTGTCCCATTTCTACTTTCAGCAGGAATCCTGATTCAACATAGAAGAATGAGCTGAGACCTTTAGCAAAAGAAAACTGACCAAAGGCCAACATTCTTAATGCTATTCCTTATCAAGGAAATGCAAATAAACACAGTGAGGTGCTGTCTCACTTCAACCAGAACTATCAGGAATGCACAGGAGGGGATCTAAACCACCAGGTTAAAGAGGCATCTACAGTCCCATCATTATTTCAACACTATTCTCAATACCAATGCTATAAAACCAATCCGAGTGTCCATCGGTTGATACCCAGAAATAGGAAATGTGGTCTATATATGAAAACAGAATATTGCTCAATCAGTGATGCTACACTAACATGGATAGGTCTAGAGAACATTGTGATATAAAATGAATCAAGTATATAAGACATCTACTGAATTTCCAACTCCCACATAAAAGCAAACAAGTAGATCTCATGCCCGGGGAGCTGAGACAATAAGTAGATTGCTTTCCATGCAAACATAAGGACTTGAATTATTTTCAGCCAGGTGTGGTGGCGATGCCAGTGCCCAGGAAGTAGAGACAGTAGATTCCCTGGGGATTGTTGGCTCTGAATGGCTGAATTTGCAAGCGGCAGATTCCCTGAGATATCTTGTCTCAGAGATAATGTGGAGAAATGTTTGAGGAATATACCTCATGTCATCCTCTGGACCCTACATGCACATAGGTGCACATGGGTCTTCCCATACAGGTCCATGGACATACACATGCTCAAACACAAAGCTGAACTTAAAGAAGTAATAACTACAGTCTACTAGAAGGTGCAGGAGAGGTGTGGGTAGACATAGACATTACTACTGTGGGATAGGGAAGAATAGCTTTTGACATCCTATATCTCTGCTGGAAGACTATACTATGCAAAACTTAATAGAATATTTCAAAATAGCAACATTTGTAAGGGATCTGAATGTTCCTAATACAAAGCACTGATGCTTGCTGAGATTACAGATGTAATAGTTACACTGGCACCATCGATTGTTCACATGTATGGAAATCTTCCATCATACCCCATATATATACATATATATATGTATATATATAATATTAGTGTATGCTAAACAACTAGTGAGTGAAATAATCACTTTGGCTTTAGAACACAGAGCTTCTCTGGCATACTAATGACCATTGGGATTATAGTCTCCTGTTATATGGATTAGAGTCCTTTTCTTTCTTCATTCCTGAGACGGGCAATGTTGTTCTTGTGGTTTGTCTCTTCTTGTCTTTCTGTATGACTCCTCTATTGATGCTATAACTAAATTCACTCTGATTCAGTAACTTAAGAAAACAAACATTTATACTTAGAATCCTTAGAGGTCAGAGGTCCAAAGTAACTTTTAAGGACGCAAACTGTGGGTGTCAGCAAGCCTAATTTCTTCTGGAGTCCCCAGGGGTGCTTATATCTTTTTTTTTTTTTTTTTTTCCTTTTTTTTTTTTATTATTCGATATAATTTATTTACATTTCAAATGATTTCCCCTTTTCTAGCCCCCCCACTCCCCGAAAGTCCCGCAAGCCCCCTTCTCTTCCCCTGTCCTCCCACCCACCCCTTCCCACTTCCCCGTTCTGGTTTTGCTGAATACTGTTTCACTGAGTCTTTCCAGAACCAGGGGCCACTCCTCCTTTCTTCTTGTACCTCATTTGATGTGTGGATTATGTTTTGGGTATTCCAGTTTTCTAGGTTAATATCCACTTATTAGTGAGTGCATACCATGATTCACCTTTTGAGTCTGGGTTACCTCACTTAGTATGATATTCTCTAGCTCCATCCATTTGCCTAAGAATTTCATGAATTCATTGTTTCTAATGGCTGAATAGTACTCCATTGTGTAGATATACCACATTTTTTGCATCCACTCTTCTGTTGAGGGATACCTGGGTTCTTTCCAGCATCTGGCAATTACAAATAGGGCTGCTATGAACATAGTAGAACATGTATCCTTATTACATGGTGGGGAGTCTTCTGGGTATATGCCCAGGAGTGGTATAGCAGGATCTTCTGGAAGTAAGGTGCCCAGTTTTCGGAGGAACCGCCAGACTGATTTCCAGAGTGGTTGTACCAATTTGCAACCCCACCAGCAGTGGAGGAGTGTTCCTCTTTCTCCACACCCTCTCCAACACCTGCTGTCTCCTGAATTTTTAATCTTAGCCATTCTGACTGGTGTAAGATGAAATCTTAGGGTTGTTTTGATTTGCATTTCCCTAATGACTAATGAAGTTGAGCATTTTTTAAGATGCTTCTCCGCCATCTGAAGTTCTTCAGGTGAGAATTCTTTGTTTAACTCTGTACCCCATTTTTTAATAGGGTTGTTTGGTTTTCTGGAGTCTAACTTCTTGAGTTCTTTATATATATTGGATATTAGCCCTCTATCTGATGTAGGATTGGTGAAGATCTTTTCCCAATTTGTTGGTTGCCGATTTGTCCTCTTGATGGTGTCCTTTGCCTTACAGAAACTTTGTAATTTTATGAGGTCCCATTTGTCAATTCTTGCTCTTAGAGCATACGCTATTGGTGTTCTGTTCAGAAACTTTCTCCCTGTACCGATGTCCTCAAGGGTCTTCCCCAGTTTTTTTTCTATTAGCTTCAGAGTGTCTGGCTTTATGTGGAGGTCCTTGATCCATTTGGATTTGAGCTTAGTACAAGGAGACAAGGATGGATCAATTCGCATTCTTCTGCATGCTGACCTCCAGTTGAACCAGCACCATTTGTTGAAAAGGCTATCTTTTTTCCATTGGATGTTTTCAGCCTCTTTGTCGAGGATCAAGTGGCCATAGGTGTGTGGGTTCATTTCTGGATCTTCAATCCTGTTCCATTGATCCTCCTGTCTGTCACTGTACCAATACCATGCAGTTTTTAACACTATTGCTCTGTAGTATTGCTTGAGGTCAGGGATACTGATTCCCCCAGATTTCCTTTTGTTGCTGAGAATAGTTTTAGCTATCCTGGGTTTTTTGTTGTTCCAGATGAATTTGATAATTGCTCTTTCTAGCTCTGTGAAGAATTGAGTTGGGATTTTGATGGGTATTGCATTGAATCTGTATAGTGCTTTAGGCAAAATGGCCATTTTAACTATATTGATTCTGCCGATCCATGAGCATGGGAGGTTTTCCCATTTTTTGAGGTCTTCTTCCATTTCCTTCTTCAGAGTCTTGAAGTTCTTGTCATACAGATCTTTCACATGTTTGGTAAGAGTCACCCCAAGATACTTTATACTGTTTGTGGCTATTGTGAAGGGGGTCATTTCCCTAATTTCTTTCTCAGCCTGCTTATCCTTTGAGTATAGGAAGGCCACTGATTTGCTTGAGTTGACTTTATAACCTGCCACTTTGCTGAAGTTGTTTATCAGCTGTAGGAGCTCTCTAGTGGAGTTCTTTGGGTCACTTAGGTAGACGATCATGTCGTCTGCAAATAATGATATTTTGACTTCTTCCTTTCCAATTTGTATCCCTTTGACCTCCTTATGTTGTCGAATTGCCCGAGCTAGTACCTCAAGTACAATATTGAAAAGATAAGGAGAAAGGGGGCAGCCTTGTCTGGTCCCTGATTTCAGTGGGATTGCTTCAAGTTTCTCTCCATTTAGTTTGATGCTGGCTACCGGTTTGCTGTATATTGCTTTTACTATGTTTAGGTATGGGCCTTGAATTCCTGTTCTCTCCAAGACTTTAAGCATGAAGGGATGCTGAATTTTGTCAAATGCTTTTTCAGCATCCAATGAAATGACCATGTGGTTTTGTTCTTTGAGTTTGTTTATGTAGTGGATTGTATTGATGGATTTCCGTATATTGAACCAACCCTGCATTCCTGGGATAAAGCCTACTTGATCATGGTGGATGATCGTTTTGATGTGTTCTTGGATTCGGTTGGCAAGAATTTTATTGAGTATTTTTGCATCGATGTTCATAAGGGAAATTGGTCTGAAGTTCTCTTTCTTTGTTGGATCTTTGTGTGGCTTTGGTATCAGCGTAATTGTGGCTTCGTAGAAGGAATTGGGTAGTGTTCCTTCTGTTTCTATTTTGTGGAATAGTTTGAAGAGTATTGGTGTTAACTCTTCTTTGAAGGTCTGGTAGAATTCTGCACTGAAGCCATCTGGTCCTGTGCTTTTTTTGGTTGGAAGACTTTCTATGACTCCTTCTATTTCTTTAGGCATTATGGGACTGTTTAGATGGTCTAGTTGGTCCTGATTTAATTTTGGTATTTGGTATCTGTCAAGGAAATTGTCCATTTCCTCCAGATTCTCCAGTTGTGTTGAGTATAGGCTCTTGTAGTAGGATCTGATGATTTTTTGGATTTCCTCAGTTTCCGTTGTTATATCTCCCTTTTCATTTCTAAGTTTGTTAATTTGGATACTTTCTCTGTGCCCTTTGGTCATTCTGGCTAAGGGTTTATCTATCTTGTTGATTTTCTCAAAGAACCAGCTCCTGGTATTGTTGATTTTTTGTATGGTTCTCTTTGTTTCTACTTGATTGATTTCGGCCCTGAGTTTGATGATTTCCTGCCTTCTACTCCTCCTGGGCGAAATAGCTTCTTTTTGTTCCAGGGCTTTCAGGTGTGTCATTAAGCTGGTAATGTATGCTCTCTCCATTTTCTTTTTGGAGGCACTCAGGGCTATGAGTTTTCCTCTTAGCACTGCTTTCATTGTGTCCCATAGATTTGGGTATGTTGTGTTTTCATTTTCATTGTGTTCTAAAAATTCTTTAATTTCTTTCTTTATTTCTTCCTTGACCAAGGTATCATTGAGTAGAGTATTGTTCAGTTTCCACGTGTATGTGGGCTTTCTGTTGTTTCTGTTGCTATTGAAGACCACTTTTACTCCATAGTGATCAGATAGGAGGCATGGGATTAGTTCGATCTTCTTATATTTGTTGAGGTCTGTCTTGTGACCAATTATATGGTCGATTTTGGAGAAGGTACCATGAGGTGCTGAGAAATCTTCTGGGAACTTCCTGTTTCCCATGGATCAGCACCGGAGCAGCACCTTCAATGGCAGCCATGCAAGTTTTCTGTACTGTTGTTCCATTTACTCTCATGTAGTGACCCTGGTGATTATATTGGGCTCATTGGAATAATCAAGAAATCACCCAATTTTGGGATTCTTAATTTAATTTATATAGCTCTTTGCTATGGGAGGCCACAGATTCTTGAAGTTAGGGTTATAGACATCCTTATAACCTGAATGGATTGGTAAAAGCAATTTTCTCTTTGGAGTAATACTACCAGTGGAACCCTGGTCAGTAACAGGGATGAATTCTAGGCACAAATAGACACCTATTCAAATGGATATTGAAACCCAGCGTAACTGTGGAAAGCATCCATTTGTATTATTGATTTAAAAATTTACTTAACCTTACTCAAAACGTATGACTAGCCTAACATTCCCACAGCTTTTATAATTTTATAGAAAAATGTCCTTTGTGTCATTTAACCCACTTTTCTGCTTTGCAGTCCTTTTAAGATTCAAATAGATGTGTAAAGCACTTGCCTTTTCGCCTTTCTTCAAAACGTGTGCATTGCGTTTCTGTCTCCTACCCCAGTGAGGGCAAAATGGCTTTCTGTAACTTCTTCCTTTGTGAACCTCTTCAGGCTAAGCTATCACTGGAGCCACTCATGTGATAGACTGACCGTTAAAAGACTCAAATGTCAAGATGTTTTTATCAGCCCCATCAACGGCAACTTTCAGAGCGAGCAGTTCTCTGGTTATGTCAAATCTTCAGCCTGGATATTTTTCCCCCTGTCATAAACTAAGAAATTGCTCACATGCTAATGCAAACGTTTGTTTGTTCAATCATTCACACGTCTCATCTCAAATATCCTTCACCGGCTAGTGAGGATGATGGGATGTATCCTGTGGTTGATGAACACCCATTAGCCTTAGAAGCAAATATACCCCCCTGTGAGCATCCAGTGTGCATGCGATCATAATAGAATTCCATTTTGTGGTTTGTGGAAAAAGAAGTGTTTTAGAAGCAGCCCACATGTTTTCGGATTTCATACCAGCACTGGTTTAGCCTCTGAGCTGCTCGCTCGCTTGCCGGTGTGTAGCCTATTTTCACACGCAATTGAAGAGAATATGTAGGCAGAATCCAGCTAGTTGGAAAAAAGATGACTTTATATATTTTGAGTGTGTGCCTTGCTGTGGAGTACAAAAGACACAGGTAGACATCGCAAATCACTGTGAAACATTATTTTTAAAGAGAGACTAGAGAATTCAATATCTTTCTCTGTGCCTTCCAACTTTCTTTTGAAATATTTTTCCATTTAAATACGAATCTGTTTCATAATCACTGGTATAATGACCAATTTTTAAATGCTGTGTTTTATTTGTCTTTGGCTGGTTTACTTTGACTTTCATCTTCTGAGGGGATTTGTGTGTATGTTTAATGTTTTATTTTCTGATTTTATTTATTTATTTATTTGTATTTTGAAAAAGAAAGAAAAGGAATATTAAATTGGTTGGGAGATACGGAGGATCTAGGAGGAAATTGGGGAAATGGGAAAGCTTGCTCAAATTATGCTTTATGAAATACAACTTTCAATTAATGCACTACAAAAATAAATGTGTGCCATCAAACTATTCAACAGAAAAAAACCACTTAATATTCATTTTGGGGGCATATCAATATATATCTGAATATTTAAACTTAATGACCTATATGCTCAAGCCCATGAACATCTGTGAATGAAGAAATAAAGCAAACTGACTTTAGCAAGGACTGTCACTGAAATGTAGGTGGCATTGCATCAGCTTACAGTTTCAATGGCTTGCTTCAGTTCAGAAATGAAAACAAATAAGAAAACATTTGTTACCTGGAAGCCTCTCCGACTTACAGAAACGTAATCAATTTTTTATCGGTGGCTAGGCATGGGAAGCCAGAAGTGGATTTTCTGTCCTCAGTTCCACTCATCTTCTTGTTAAAATATTTAGGAAGCTCCCACGGGAAATACTGTACCTAGATTGAACCTGTTTACATTAGGGACTGAGAAATTTGTTCTTTGTATCCTACAGCCACAAACAACCTTTTCTCTTGTAGTATCCTCCCCTAGAGGAATACAGGATAGGGTATAACTCTTCTTTGGTGACTGAACACCTTTCTACTGACTGACTGGAGACAGGGTGGGTACCACTTTGAGTCCTAGTCAAATACAACACACAGTTTCACATCATTTAACATTAATTCCCATTCAGGTGGGAGTATACCATTTTGATATTTAGCGCTATTTTCTAAAGATTTTGTTGTTGTTGCTGCTGTTGTTTTACTTTTGATTTTTGCTGGATGAAAAGAAATCCTCAACAGGAAAAGGTGGAAGTTCTCTAGTAACAGATAACATGTCTTATCTAATATTGCATTAAAATATTTTATAAGCTTTTCTGTAAAACTAACTCACCCATGTTTAGGAAAAATAAACTATTGTTTAAACATAGTTTAAGTGACAGGAAGATTAAGAAGTCACAGTTTCTCCTGTAGAGGGACTTGCCATTTACCTACTAAGAAGAGACATACTTTCAAATGAATATAAAGATAGAAAAATAAAGAGATAGAAAGATTTGTGAATAAAAAAATGTCAGCCAAGATACGGGAGCTTCTGACAAAGCAATTGAGCAGAAGCAAGCTTCGTGAAGGAGAAAGAACATTTGTGGTGTATGCAGGTAAACACTGAGGAACTACTGCTAAGACGTGTATATTGAGGGCTGGCAGTGCTGGGCAAGAGACATTTCCTAGCACATGAGAGATATTTTAAAAACATTAAATAAAAATGAGTGGATTACAAATATAGTGTGTCTATGAGGAAGCATGGGTTTTGATAATGTGTTGAACCACATCTCCTAATTCAAGGACTTTCTGACCATGTGGGATTTAGGTTGGCTGTGGGGAAAGTCAGAAGTTGAAATAATGCATGGTGGAGTTGGGGAAATAGATATACATATGGCCACATTTTTAACATGACATTTGTATGGGAAAAGAATGATGTGACTACTGTCAAAATAGCTTTCTGGAGCCTCATTGAAAAGTGGAATTCAGGACCAGACATAAGAATTTCTGAAACAAGAGTTGGAGGTGTAGCTCAATGCCTGGCATGTAGCAGACCCTGGATTTTTCTCTTAACACCAGAAAACAAGTATAACTAGAAGAAGAAGGAACAATGGATCAGGGAAACAGAGACCTTCTGATTGCTGATTGACAACTACAGAGCAGGCACAATGTGATTTCTTTACATGCATTTCAGTTATTTACAAAGAAGGGAATGTGGGCTACAAGGGGCATTTCCCTAAAATGGCTACAGGCATATTTTTCTTCCACCAGAAAAGTCTGTGCACATTCGGTACTTAGGGCATGCTGTAAATGGACTTCTTAACGTGCCTGGACTCACTTCCATATTCCTGGGAGAGAAATGAGAGGAGACTACGCTGTTTGAGCAAAGATGGGAGCCAGATAGGCAGAGTGTCAGGATGAGAAACCCTATTGGGATAATTTCATGTCAACATAAATGTCATCAATGGAAATTGGAGAAAGGAAACCAGATATGAGTTTGGTTCCAGATATAGTGCTGGTTCCAGTGTAAAAATGGAAACTTCTGGCTCCATATTGCTTCAGAATTAAGCCCAACTGCATCTCCCCAGTGAAGCTTTCTCCTCAAGGGTCTGCTGCAAATGGCTTACTTGTGCACAGTAAACTCATCTCTCAGCTTCAGGAAGCGAGAAGCTAGGCTATCAAGAAGCACACACACACACATACACACACACACACACCACATTCACACAAACTCATACTCACATACCAACACACAGCCATACACACACATGCACACATGAAAACACATACACACAGGCACATACACACTCAAATACGCAAATACAAGTTTGTTATTAAAGTTTAAACAGTAAACGTAGAGAAAACAGGGCATGTTGTGAATGGAAATCTGAATATTCTGAACAGAATTCATGTCTGTGGATCAGGAAAATCCCCCAGGAGGTCATGAGTTTTAACTTTTACTTTTTTGAAAGAAGGCAGATGGATGGAGGTCTTGAGGGATTGATGGGATAAAACTGAACCTTCCAGATTGGCTTCACAAGCATGGTGTATAGCAAAGGCTTGGAGGGGGATAATGTCCATTGTGGTATACACTTCAAGATCAGTGCCCAGTATGCCATCAGATAGAAGTAGAAGAAGCAAGAAGAGGGCCCTAATCCTGGAAAGGCTTGATCCAGCATTGTAGGGGAGTACCAGGACAGAGAAAAGAAAGGGGGAAAGATAGGAGAATGGATGGAGAGAAGAGGACTTATGGGACATTTTGGGAGGGGGGAACTGGGAAAGAGGAAAGCTTTTGGATTGTAAACAAAGAATATAGAAAATAAAAATATATATTTAAAAAAGAAGTAGAAAATTAGCAGGTAGATTCTGGATACATGAGAAAAAAAGTGTATTGATGTTTAAAATGTTGGGGTGAGTTTTTAAAATTTGGGGTCTCAGTAGCTGAGGCTGGGATGTAGACAGGATGCTTTGGAATTCCTGAACCTCTTCCCTCCCAACTGATAGGATTATAGGGTTGTAAGACCATCATACCCTGCAAGATATGGCTTTTATCTGAATGACAATGAAAAAAAAACAGTAAATGAAGGTTTTTATGGTGGTAATTTTTTTTATTTGTAACAGATGCAGATAGGATCCAATTTTGTTTGTTTGTTTGTTTGTTTGTTTGGAAAGGGCAGATCTTGGCAGATAGGTGGGTATTTAGGAGGCTACTACTGCAGGATGATATTTACTACTTCGTGATTGTGGCAGAATCAGGGCAAGCCACACCAAATAAAGATGTACAGACCGAAGGGCTGGGTATAAAAACACAGGGGGGCTGAGTATAAAAACACAGGAGAAGGAGGGCTTTCTCAGTGGATGGGCAGAGGCAAGAGAGGTGCTTTTTGTAGGTTTTGCCCCAGGTTCCCCAGTTTTGAACTTCTCTTACAGGACAAAGCCTGGCATTCACCCTTGCTTCCTTCCCTCCCTTCATTTTCACCTGTATATGGCTGTCTTTCTCTTTGTATCTGCTTTTCAATCCAGAATAAATGGCAATCTCTTACAAAGTTGGAAGCCATGATGTCTGTTTGTTGTGTGTAGCTCAATTTGAATGCCCATACCTTTTCTCTTTGTCCACCGTTTCTCATTAACTCATGTTCCCTGAGGTCTGTTTGCTTGATTGTGTCTGGCTACACCCTTTGGATAGCCAGAGAAGGCAGTTTTGTTTTCTTCATCTATGCAAAGCTTGCCAACCAGTTGCTGTTAGGGTGTGTTCAAAAGTGTGCATATTTGTCAATTAATTTTACATGAGAATACAGATATCCATTCTTCTCCAAGGAAAAGAAAAAAAGAAACCTTACACATCAATAGAAGCCTTTCCTCCATCCCACTCTGAATCCCTCACTAACTTAAATTATTAGTCTAGTTCCTGTCGGGGTTGAGTTTAAAGTATGAGGCTGGACATTTTCTACTGAATTAACCAGAATTTAATCAATAATGGTGTGTTGAATTATTTAATTCAGGAGTGATTGGCTAGGTCTTCTGAAATGAAATGCATTGTATCACTCCAATGTCATTGTCTCAGGGAGTGGAGAAGAGGAGGGAGCATGGAGTGGAAAGACCAAGGGAGAGGGAGAGACATTTAGTACAAGGAAGATGGATGTCCTTTAAATCTAATATATTTGTTGCTAGACTAAGCTTTTTACAGCACAGAGGGAGAGTCAGGTAGGCAGGGACAAACAGGTGGGTACACTTTGAGTTAATCAACATAGCTTAAATTTAATTTTGAAGGTGTGGTTAGCTTGTGCATGGCAGTGTGGCTTGGAGTAAAGGACTTTGACATGCAGACAAGTGGTTGTAACAGAATTTCAGGCCCCACACCTGATCTGATATTGTACAGGCCAATAGCAGGAACCAGTGCAAAGAGGAGATAACTCTAGGAAGGAAAAGTGGACAGTTGGGAATCACAATTCTTCTTAACATGTATCTATAAAGATAAGATTTGTATCATCTCATTCTTTAAAGATACAAAATAAGTTCTAGTCTAATGCCATGCCCATTCTAATGGTGGGTATTCCATACTGTCCCTTTGTGGATGGGAGGAAAAAAAAGCAATACCTCTAATATAGAGTAAAATCCCAGACCAAATAAAAGTAACCTACTTGCTGTTGCTATGTAGCAATTAGGTTTTCATTCCTGCATAGAATGGATTTAAGGGCCTGTCTTAAACTTTGGAAACACGTGTTGAAGACGCATCCTAAGGAGTTCAAGTGGTGGGTGGCTAAAGCACTTATGCAGGCCTACATAGGTAGTTATATTAGGAAGAAAAAAGTACCTTCAAAATGCAGAAGTCTCCCTGATAATGGGGAGTCCAATAGATCAAGATGAGTCTCAGAGAACTTCAGGTTGTACTTATTGACTGGTCTTACTTTGTACCCCAGGCTAGCTTCAATCCTCCTACCTCAAGCCTCTCCACTCTGGGATTCCATGTGTGTACCACCATGTCTGGCCATTAAAATATGCTGGAATTTACACTCAAGCAAACCCAGAACTACAAGATAAGCCATTTTATTTTTGTACAAGACAGACCTAAACTTGTATTCTCTTTCCAGAGTCCTTTGGATGTATAAATGATGAGTGTAAGAAATCTCTTGTTACAGTGTCTTCTATGGATACCACAGGTTTTATGGTCGAAGGGGAATTCCAGTGAGTGCAGTTATAGAAAAATCTTTATATCCTATGAGGTTACATTATTCTTTCCATAATGTCCTTAGCCACAGACATTTATATAACTTGGCTAGCTTCAGTAGAATTTCCACATTCATCTTAGAGGAACACAATTGCTATAATGGCACCCATTATAACAACCATTCTTCTCAATTGTAAAGACAGAGAGAACTTGTGAAGATGAAGCTGTGTCTTGATTGGCTGTTAAGTTGTGATCAATGGAAAGTATTTGTGCTGTAATTTTACACCCAAGCAAGAACCAGGCATCCTGGTGATAAATCAGCATGTGCATACTGTCAAAAATAAAGTGTCTCACTTAGATAACTAAACTGAATTTTCTTTATGTCAATGGGGTACAACATAAGTTACACTTAAGAAATAGAATGGAGCAAAAGAAAACTCTAGGCATTATTTTGGTCACTGGGTTAAAGAGAATAACTGTATTATAAAGCACAGAGTCTAAAGAGAATGGTGATTCACCTCTAAATCACTCCTTACTTGTGGCGAGTTATCAGAGGGAGCCCACTGTTCCTCTTCCCTTTTATCTTAATCTTGGAAGAAGATGATAAACCGAAAACTACTATCAGTATCAACATTTCCTGGAAAGGGCCAGAATGTAAATACTGTTGACTTTTGATGCCTTGGTGTGGTCATGCTACCACGTGCTTCCCGATGGACAGCTCCTTAGAATATAAAACCAAGGTTTACCAAAGCAGCCTGTAGGTCAGCCTTCGAACTGTGGTTCAGTCTTCAGACTTCTGATTTATATGAATGTGCAAGTTGTGAGACTTAATAAAAGTACTGCATACAACTCTTTGATCACCTGTGCACCCTGTACTTTCATCTACCTGGAAAAGTGACCTGGAAGGTCTCTCAAGGCTTAAGAGCAATGCTTGAAAACTGTGGCCAGGGGCTATCTTTGGGAAGCATGGCTGAGGAATCAATGCAACCTGTGGTCATCTTCCTGCCTGCATGTGTGTAGGTTCTTGGTCTTGGGGGAACCTGCTAACATCTGTCCTATTCATATTTTGAAGGCTCTCAAAGAAAACAGAGTACAGCTAAAAGATCTCTTTCCAACAACTCAAAGACAACTTAGATGCTTCCTTTCCAGATCCACACACATTCATTACAAGATCATGCCTGATGACTGCATGCCAAGCCAGCAATAATTACCTTGTTGTTCACAGGGGTACTGACTTGAAAACCTCTTTACTTCATCTCAAGTCTAAAACAGCTACTTGCCTTTACAGTGTTGGTATTTTTCTTATCAGTAGCCTCATTCCAACAGCAGCTTTTATCAGCGATACTATATTGAGTAGACATATTCTGGAAATGCTACCTTCCATTAATGTTGAAGGAATACATGTTATTTTCATAATAAGAGCAACAACAGATAAGAGCTATTGAGTACCTCAAGTAGAACATGCACTCACTCAATCATAATAACAATCCATAAGGTAGACAGTATTTTTTTCTTGTGTGTGTGTGTGTGTGTGATGTCAGTGGATGCCCATAAAATGTGTGCATGTGTGTGGAGTCATGTGTATAAAGTTGACATCAGGTCCCTTCTTCTATCTCTCAGTCTCGGTTTTTTGAGACAAGATCTCTCACCAAACCTGGAGATCATCTATTAGCTAGATAGGCTGGCCTATCACTGTGACTGGGCTCACATCTGTGGCCTGCCATTTGTGGCTTTTTTTTTTTATCAGAGCCAAGATCTGAATTCGGGTCCTCCTGTTTACACAGAAATCTCTTCACTGGCTCCGCCATCTTTCCAGCTCCAGTAGATACTATTATTTCAATTTTACAGATAAAGAAAGTGAGAGCTAAGGAGTAGTCAGGGAAACATGAGCTGCCCCCTCTATACCAAATGCATTTCTTGTCTTCTAGAAACCTCAAATATATGAAGGAAAACTGGAGGGTCTTAGCATTTGATAATTTCCCCCATAGTTTTGGCTATAATTTGTTCAACTGTCAATCGTGATGAAGTCTAGATAGAATGTATGTATATATGGTCTGGTTACATCATTATTTGGTGCAGAGTTGGTAGACAGGTAGCTGCCCTCTGAATCAGGACCGCAGCACCATGGTTATTGTCTTTAATCATTTAGTTGCAGTCATTGAAGATTCTAATTTCTTTTACCTCTGGAGGCGAGAGAATCCCCGGCAGTCCTGGGCTTGAGTCTGGCACTGTGGTAATTGCCTCCATCAGCAGCTGATCCTGGCAAATGTTTTCCTATTTGCCTGTCTCCACAGACCACTCCACTCACTGGAATTATCTACTTAGCTCCTGAGGGCTTATGAGTTTGTGACTCCTAATAGACAGCACAAAGAGCACATTGTGTGGTGATCCCTCTGGAAAATGTATAGACCTAGACAAAGCATGCCACGCAAGAGATTTATATCCTGGTAGTATAGTTTAATAACCTCTTTGGAATTTCCTTTGTAGTCATCTATTATGATCCCAGGCATTTTCCAGCTAAGGAAACATTTGGCTGCATCTTAAGGTGCTGTCTTCTCTTTGTTGCTTTAAAACTTTGCATAGCTGGGTCAGCTCCTTATTCTGTACGTGATTGAGCCAATACACATCTGCAGCTATTTCCTGGTACATTTCATAAAAGTTGATAAAAGTAATTGTCAGAAACGATCATGCTTTGATTAAATAAGGCCACCACTGAGGAATTAGGTACATGATTTAAATGTGGTTTAAATGATTTGTTAGCATACTGTGGGAGCGTTACACTGTAGATGCATATGTGGATGTACCATCTCGTTTTTTGCAAATTTGACAGCAATAGCTTTTTTTTCCTTGAATATATTTGACATTATTTTCGACATTGTTTATGCCAATCACATTTACTGCAAACTGCTTATTACTTTATTGTTGAAAATGGCAACACATACTTATTTAGCTTTTTATTTTAGAATCAGCAGGCTATCAGTCGCTTTATTAATCAGATCCAACCTTGAGGATCATAGCCATCAGATTCAAGTTATCTAATTGCTGCTGCTCAGAAACCGAGAAATCAGTAATGCAGTTATCCCTTCTCCCCTGAGGAATTACTGCTCCTAAGGACATTATATTTGCTATTGGAGAAAGAGAGCCTTTCAACTTACATATTTTTCTATTGATAACCAAGCACAAGTGGCTTTCTATTATCATGGAGAGAGTCTGGCTGACCTTTCTTTATGCAGCACATATTCTTCAAATTTTCACATTTTGAAATGCTCTTATTACCTTGTATTTGCCGGGATCTCCCTGGCTGGCACTGCTGTATGTGCTATAACATTAAAGCTACAATTGTTAACTCACGTGCCGCCATTTTATTAGCCCAGTGGAAAAGTCAATATTTCTAATTTGATGCCTTTGGATCTATGCCAGTGTTGATGGAGAATAAAGGCCCAACAAGGCAACATAACACAAGCTAATGCAAATCTACAAAGAGGGGGAGTAAAAGTCAACAGGGTGAGAAAATTTTGCTTGGGAGCCAGAACTGTATAATGCAATCTGAGACACCAGTTATATCAGCCTGAGATAACCCTGAGGTGGCTTTTGACTTTGGAAGAGGATACTTTTAAACACCAACACTGTCTGAAGAAGAAAAGACAGTTGGATGCTTTAGTTTCCAATGGAACACTTAATAGTTGCTTCCTGAGCACCAAGGTAATGTCCCAGATGTGCTAATGGAGACTTTTGTAAAACTCAAAGGGTGGCCTCCAACTCAGAGTTCACCCTTGCTTGGGTGATTCTAGTGAGTGTGCTGGGCTATGCTTTGCCTCAGTATCTTAACTCACAGGAGAGTGGCTTGTTTTGATACTTAGATTTTGCTCAGACAGCTCAGAAGGGCTAGGTTCTGACTCCGAAATGATGTTACTGTGCGGCGTTTCCCCTTTCAATGTATGTTTTTGGCATTTTGTTATTTTAAGAAACTCAGAAAAATGCAAAAGAAAAAGTAAGTGCAGTAAGGGCATGCTGTATTTTCATCTCGCTTTCCTCTGTGAGCCTTGGAAATCATCAGAGAAAATAGATGGAGAGAGCTGGTTGAAAACTTATCCCCCATAGTTGCAAAGCCGAGGCAGGATTATTGTCTTCCAGGCACCATTTATTAGCCAGGCTTCCTCATGTTTATGGCAGATAGAAGGCCCATATTATAAAGTAACTAATGCCAGTGAGAGAGCAGGTTTACAGACTTATACATACTATTATTCACTCATTAAACATGAAGGAGGACTGCAAATTCTACCATGATTAGCTGAAAATATATACTCAGATATTTCAGGTGTATTGTGTTTTAATTAGTCCCAGATTATCCTGCCTTGTTGTTGTTGTTGTTGTTGTTGTTGTTTTGTTGTTCACACCTAAGTACAAAAACAAAATCCCATGCATTGGGTGTTCGAGCATATATTCATATAAGGTTTTGTTTTGCCCAAACTGAACCAATCAGTCTAGTCTGAACCAGGATACTGTAAACTATTGAATCAACAACCAAAATCTATAGAAAAAGGAGAAGGTAGACTCATTTGGGTCATGAGTCAGGAGACTAAACTAGAACTCGGGACCCCTCTTCTGGTCCAAAAGTCTTGAAAGCAATATTGGCCAACTGAGCAGTAAGGAAAACATAATTGGCATCAAGATAAGCTTCCTAATTTCCTCTAGGGGCCGTGGTTGAGGATGAGATCATTCTCTTTTTGATATTATATAAATGTAAACTAGCCCTAGACCCCCCAAAAGAGCTAAAGGAACATAGGTTCCCATAAGTATTCAGTGAGAAGACAAAAGGCAGTTTCCTAACTGGCTTTTATATGGCATTAAACTCTTATGAGACTTCAATGTGGATTCCTATCTCCAGTAAGAGTAAATATGTGGTTGTACAATAGTCACCCTTCTGCACAAAGGACAGATATCTTAGCTGCAGTCACCACTGCAGATCCCCAAGGTCATTGGACTCCAGAGATTCCAAAATGCCTTCTATTTCTGACTTTTATAAGCTTTATCGTGTGTCCAGAATGCATATAGGAGATTCTATCTTGCATCTCATGGCCAGGCTATCAAGCAATCCTAGTGATGTAATTTGGCTCAATCCCTCACTGTCTTCCATCCTCTCTCTTCCTTGGGCCAAACTGCAATGTAAGAGATCATTTCCTTTCCTAGAGCCCATGACAACAGCCATCTGTGCTTTTCTTTCTGCCCAGAAGTTCTGCAGGCCAATCTCTGCATGTCTGGATCTGTTAAAAGTTTCAAGGGCTTCCTCCAATGTCCTAATACCCTTCTGTCCCATTACCCTTCATTCTTCCTTAGCCCCTAGCTGAAACGATTCTCTCCATTGGACAACATGCATTTTCTTAAAGACTGTGTGTGTGTCTCTGTGTGTGTGTTTATCTGTGTTTCTGTGTGTGTATGTCTGTTTGTGTGTGTGTGTGTGTGTGTGTTTGTGTGTTTCTTTGTGTGTATATGTGTGTGTGTGTGTGTGAGCATGCACACATGTGACAGCCAGTAGAGGGTATCAGATCCCCTTGGGACTAGAGTTACAGGTTGTTATAAACTGGCTGAAGTTGCTTCTGGGAATCAAATGTAGGTTCTCTGAAGAAGCCATAGGTTCTGTTCCATGCTGAAGCACCGCTCCAGCTCCGACATCACACTTTTCTGCTGTCCCTTTCCTACAGTACACAGTCCTTTCCACCTGGCATACAGGTTCTCTTGCATTTCTCTGATTCTTCTGTAGGCTCTGCTTCATTTCGGTCACAGAACTAGTGATTTTTTTGTTTTCATTCTATCTTTGGTAAATGAAGGAAGACAGAGATTAAGTGGAAAGTGTGACTGTAAAAAAGAAAAATGAGAGATACTGGGTCTTCGAGGTGATTCAGAGGTTTAGAACACTTGTTGCTTTTGCAGAGGGACCAGGCTTAGTCCTTGGTTCACATGTGGCAGCCCAAAGTAATTTGTAGCTCTAATTCCAGGGGCTCAGACACTGACTTCTGGACTCTGTGGGTACTAGGCCTACATGAGAGGCACAGAGATATATTAAGGCAAACCACCTATACACATAAAATAAAATAAAATAAAATAAAATAATAAAATAAAATAAAAGAAAGCAAAATAGATCTAAAAGCCCATCAAGACCTCACTGCTGCACTCAATACTGACATGCTCTGACCTGTTATAACAATCATAAACTGTTTCTGACTCCATTTTTTTTCTTTGCCTATACCCATCCTTTTGACAAATATCTCTATTCACAGACCACCCATCTCTCTCTCTGTCTCCCAGTCTGACTTCTCTCCTATGCCCTGCAACCTTCATTCTGGGTCTCTGCTTCCACGCTTTGTCCACTGAATTTATCCATCTTTAGCACTGATACCAAAGAGATCCATTATAAGTTTCAAGGGCTTCCTCCAATGTCCTAATACCCTTCTGTCCCATTACCCTTCATTCTTCCTTAGCCCCTAGCTGAAACGATTCTCTCCATTGGACAACATGCATTTTCTTAAAGATTGTGTGTGTGTGTATGTGTGTGTGTTTGTCTATGTGTTTCTGTGTGTGTGTATTTCTGTGTGTGTCTTTGTGTGTATGGCTGTGTATGTATGTTTGTCTGTGTGTTTCTGTGTGTGTCTCTGTGTGTATGGCTGTGTGTGTGTGAGCCTGCACACACATGACAAGCAGTAGAAGGTATCATGCCAAATCATGCCATATCCATGCCTTTCCTTCCATGGTTTCCCCTCATCTAACATTATTTGCATATAGCACCATGGAACCTCTTTGGTATCTTGTTCTTTTCTACAAGTCCATCTCCAGTGGTTTTTTTTCCCATTTGTCATGTTGTAGATTGATACTTATGCTTTAAATTTGTTATGGTTGCCTGGCAGTGCACAGTCTTCTTGTGGCTTTTCTTCATTCTTTATTTTATTTTTATACCTTTCTTTTTTTAAAAAAAATATTATTTAGGATTTATACATCATATAAAGCCATTTTTGTCTTTCTTTTTCAGACTTCTGTTCTTCAAGATCTTAGATTTTCATAATGTATCTTATCATAACAAATTATCTGTGGCTGTCTCTGTCACTGTATTGATACTGTTTATTATAATCACATCCCTAGAATTAAGTGTTTGAACTCTTTGACTGCATTTTTGTGTCTTTGAATACTTAAGATATAGTGTGATGCCCAACACACTCAGAAAAAACAAAATGTGTCAGTAAGCTATAATATTGATAGTTGGGAACCAGATAAAGAAATAAAACTGACTCAAATATTAATGAGCAGGGATCAGGAAGATGGCTACTACCACACACATAGTGACACCTGAGTTGCAATCTCCAGAACCTACATAAAATCTGGATGCAAGAGAGTGAGCATGCGTAATTGGATCACCCCTATTATGAGAAGGGCTGAAGAGACAGGAGGATTTCCAGAAACTCACTGGCCTGGTAGCCTGTGATATGCAGGGAAAAAGAACAGAGACCTCTTCTCAAGAAAGGTAGAATGGTGAGGACCAACAGTCAAGGTTGTCATCTGACCTTTGCCAACATGTTGTAGCACATATGCTCCTACACACACACACACATACACACACACACACACACACACACACACACGCACATGCATACACAAATATAAGAAATTAAAGAGCAGAAGAAGCTAATTGTGGTGATAGGAACATCCCTCAGGTTGCTAGACTATTCAGTGTGGTTAGTAGTGACTGAACTGGGAGAACTGAACCTGATTAGGAAGACAGGACCAGAGATTAGCTGGTGAAGGATTTAAGTGGGAAAGGACACTGCAGGGTTCTATTAAATTCAGTTCACTCTGGTGAGTATTTGGATATGAATTTAATGGACGGCAGGATGGTACACTGACTGATGCCTGTAACAATGTGGCCAAATCAATGAAAGGACGGAGCAAAGAAACCAGGAAGAAAAGGGTAATGGATATGGAATAAAACTATTAAGGTAGAATTGATATGAGTTGTTGATTTGGAAAATGAAGTGGGGTTGTCCATTTGTCTTTTAGTTTCATCTTTTGAATATGGTTGAAGTAAGGTTTTGTTGTTGTTGTTGTTTTTAACTGACTCCAAAGCCTTGTGTATACAAAGCACATGATTTACCATGGTGCCATATCCAAGTCCCCGGGGAAGCCAGGAGTTTTAACATTGACTTGACCAACTACTGCCAACCACTTTGTTATGGGTCCACAACTCAGGCACTGATGTTAGTCATCCCACAAGAGGTTGTACATCGCACTATTCTTTGTTTAGTTCAAGGTTGCTACTGGATGAATAATTAAATCTCCATATTCATGGGCCATATCTTGATGCCCAAGGTGAGTTTGCATTTGAAGGCCAAGCCTTTGAGAGTTGAGCAGGCACTGAAGCTCTCAAGGATGAGGTTTGTAAACTTGTGAGAATGAACCTTAGAGAGATATGTTGTCTTTCTCTTTCCTTCCTTTGAAACACTATACCAAAAAAAAAAAAAAAAAAAGTCTATACATGAGGAAGAAGGCACCCAATAGTTGGATTCTAAACACCAACACCTTGTTCTTTGTTATACCCATGAAAAACTTGAAAAATACATTTGGCTATTTAAACTATCAGGTCTATAATAATTTTATAGTAACCAGAATTGAGACAAAATATGAATACTGAAATACAAAGCAATAAAGGACAACAAACAGAAAAGTATAGCAACAACTGAACCAAGAGAATAGCCAAATATATGAAGAATTGCTGGTTACTACTGTCATCAGTTTAGATGTTAAAAAGTGAACCATTTGCCAGTCCAAATTACCGTGCGAACCAGACTGAGTTTCGTTGTAATCCCTGGATGTGTTTGTGCGGTGTTGTAGAAGATAAGCACAGTGTGTGTAAACCTCGCTAGAGTTCTTGAAAATTATTCTCACAGTAACAAAATTTCCTTTATACAATTTTCCCTAAAACTGGAGGAAATCGGATGTTCTTCAAAGTACTACACAACTAGAAAGAAATTTCCATTGACTATTTATATGAAGGCTTACAAAATATCCTGAGTGTAAAATTTTAAGAAGGTCCTAAGCGTCTGTTGGCAGATAAGTGACAAACAAAAATATCGTATCATAAAATATCATATCTCAGCTATACATCTATTTCTCTATCTATCTATCATCTATCCTTTTATCTTTGTATCTGTTATGATTTATCTACAACACAGCCACAGATGATAGGTAGATAGAGAGATAGATAGAGATTTATCTTACCTCATAAGAGAAAAACAAATCTTACCATCTGAGATAGCATAAAGGAACCTGACCATCGTTGTGTAAGGGTAAATAAGAAAGGCATAGGAAGACAAATCCTGTATAGTTTCACTTATATGTGGAATCTAAGAGCAATCAACTTCAGAACAGTGGCTTCTGTGGGTTTTATGTGAGGTAAAGAGGAAAGCATCAGGCAATAAGTGGTGAGCCTCTGTTACGTGGGTGGGATGATGAACTATGCAGAGATGTGATGCACATTAAGGGGACTATATGTAAGAGTGCTGTGTCATCTCTCTGAAATTTGCTACAGAGTGTTGTGTGCACACACCACGATAACTATATAACTATGTGAAGGGACAGGCAAGTTAACGGGCTTCACGTTGGTAATTGTATTATTGTGTAGACTGATATTAAGGTTATACTATACACTTTAAATATACACAAATTTAGCCTCTCAATTATACCCCAGTAAAGATGCGAAGAAATGAAATAGCGGTGCAGGACACACAGCACATTGCCGAGCCGAGCGGGGACGGGGCACGGAGCACGCCGTTAAGTCCATTTTCCTTGCTTCTTTTGTATTTACCTCAAAATAAATCAAAATGTTTTTGGAGGTTGCCAGGTGTTATTAGTGTGGAAACACTAAAACAATAGGAGGCATACAAAGTAATAAAAAAAGACTATGGGACCAGCCCTAATCATAATCTAAATAATGGGAAATACAATAAAACAAATGAACTGAGAAAAAGCTTGAAGACACTCCGCAGCATTCCAATTGAGAGAGGCGAGTATTGCATTTTCTCAAATGATGTGAGCTTCTCCTCATTCCGATACTAATGCAAGCACAGCATTTCCTTCTTTGTATGTATGGGAAAGCTAGCCCTTTTGAGAGTTAGAATAGCTTTCAAGACTCCTGATTTAAATTTCAAACTCTTGATCATAGCTGAGGAGCAAAGGTTTTTTTTTTTTTTTCTTTTTTTTTTAAATCTTGGAATTGGAAATCGAGTCCTTTAGCTCTATACCAAGTGATAATATTAAGCATTTTGTTGTATCCACCATGCAAGCCGAGTTCCCCACTGTGCCTTCACAGACACAGTGAATGAACCATATTTGGATTTGCTTATCAGAAAGAGACATTTAGAAAGACAATGCACTTGTCCTGCAAGCCCCAGACTCCTGATGCTTTTAGATAGGCCTGTGGAGAGCTCCAAAATAGGCCCTAAAATCAGGCTGACATGGTCGCTTAACAAGCTTCAGTATGCTCTGTGAGCTCAGGGAGGACGGACTGTCACCCCACAGGGCTGCTGATGGCAACCCTCAGAATCAGAACACAGGAATCAAAAACACCAGGTGAAGATTTTGCCTTAGAAGAAAGAAAAGGCAGATGGTGGGAATTACCACGCCCTGTGCCGATTAAGCCCTTTCAGGCAGCTGGATCTCTGGCGAGCCCTGACTGCACGAATGAGGCGGTAGAGCACGCTACACAGACAGGTCTCACCATTCCTACCACCAAGTCTCAATCAACATGGTGAACTGTGCAGAAAATCTCTTCTTGCTCATTCCCTGGAAGGAGTAAAATCCCAGCCTCTTCCCTCAGCGTAGGTAAAAAACAGGTACGGTTGCTCGGTTTGCTTGTCTTTCCCTGAAGAAGGATGGGGACCGAGTTTCCATGGGGAGACTGCAAGTCTACTTCGAAGTGTTGACCTTGGAAGGGATTTGCCAAACCCCAACCTTTATGGGCTTTTGATTTTAAAATCTCTCTGACAAAAGCTCTGCCAGGAGACCTGTTATTACAAAGATGCCTCTCATAGGGAGAAGTGGGTTAATTGCAAGCTCTTCCCAGTAAGATAAAGGAGAGTTTTGAAAACAAGCGCAAAACTGACAAAATGCATTGCATTGCTCTTGCGGGAGGGGGAAAAAAAACAAGATAACACAAAATGTATGAGGGGGCCACATTAAACATAGCAAATGTCATAAATAGACGGTATAAAATTCTCGGAAAGAAGCTGTCCGAGATTTCAGATGGCTCATAAACAATTGTCCATCTGACCCTGATATGAATACAGAAATCCATTAGCAATCAAATATTCAAACATAATTGTACACTAGGAAATCTGTATCTGTCCTGTATTAATTTATGCTGCCAAGACCTAGTTCAATACCACGAGCTGGACTTATTTACGATTTTATTTTATGTCCTGTTAGGTCATGTTTGAGATTTGGTAACCATAAGTCACTATGAAGAGCTACACAGAAAGTAGGGAAGAGGTTGAGAGGATTCTCACAACACCGGGTGACTTTTATGGAAACTGAGTTCCTGTTTTGAGCTTATAATAAAAAACTCTGGAGCAGGTAAGTTATGCTCTACTATTTACAATGTTCTTGTTCCAATAAAGGTTTTACCTTAGGATAGTCTCCTAACCTTAATTAATTTAAAGGGAAAAAAATCACATTACATGGTTGTATAGTTTAAATGATGGTTATGGCATTAGACATAATAACACTATGATGTTAATGATTAGGGGTGAAATTATTAAATGTAAGGTTTGATACAACATTCTGAACATGTTTAATATACATTCACCAAAATGTTATGTGTATATATATATATATATATATACATACATACATATATATAGAGAGAGAGAGAAAGAGGGGGGTGGAATTGCCCAAACATGTCGATAAGTAGGAGCCTTAACTGAATACATCAAAGAAATTACAGAGAAAATTGCATTTATGTCCACGTGTCCAAAGACTGGTCATCCCTGGAGGCCACATGGCTTAATTTTGCCTATTAAGTAAATGACTATTCTTGAGAATCCAGAGTCAAGCAAAAAAAAAAAAAATTACAACAGTGCCTTTGTCTGCTTTTATTCCAGTACAACTCAGAATAGACATTTCTCCGACTGATTTGAGCTTCATTTGGAAGCAATTAACTATTTTATATTAGATATAATAAGGGTCTCTAGTGCATGGACCACATTTGCCTGCTTCAGTTGTTTAAGGCTTAATTGAGTAAAATTGCATTCACACTCAACGCAGCTCTAAATGGTAACCCATTCTTGATTGCTGAATAACTTGCTTCTGCTTCCATTTCTTAAAATGTGCTGGGCAGGTGAAATGAATTAGGATTGAAGGCCCAGACAAAATTAGTAATTCCTTTTATGCCCATTCTTCTCTTCTGTGCTTTGTATTTTGATCACCCAAATGGCCAGGAATCAGAGAGAAGGATAGTTTACTTTCTACTTACAAATATCCTCCCAACCTTCAAACTTTAATCATATAACTTATTTCTGAAAATATGATTACTGTTTGCTGTTTGGAGTTTCATGTATGCTTTTACAGGGGGTAGAGCTTCAAAAGTATTAAACCTTAGGTATAAAAAATAAAGAATTATTTAGATAATTTATAAAACTTTAGATGTCTACTAAAACAAAACATTGGAGTAAAGAGGCCAAGAGAAGCTCCTTTTTATATGAATAGGTATGCTGGCTTGTCTACTGTTTATAGTGTGTTTTGTGTTACTATAAATAAATAAATAAATATTTGCGTTGAGGTACTGCCTAACATTTGTTTGGCTCATGGGTTGGGTAGGGAGAAGGTACAAACATCTTGGTGCTTACAGCTTAGGAAGACACTGCCTGGGTGGGTCACAACATGGAGGAGAAAGCCAAAGGCAGCTTACCAATAGGCCTTGTGGATAAAGGTCAGTGTATGTGGTAGCATCAAATTAAAAAGACTTCTTTTAAGAGCTAGTCCACTCCACTCACACGAAACCTAATGCAGGCCCGAGATTTAGCATAAATCCATTCATGAATCTAGAATCTTCATCATTCCATTACCTTCCACCAGGCCCTACCTCTTCAAAGTCCCATTTCTCCAAGGCCCTACCTCTTTTCAGTTGCTCCTCTAAGATTCAGCGCCAGCAGATGAACCTCTGAAGGACACTCTACACTCAAAGCATGACACTCAATATGCAGACTAGGCAGTTTCTTCTCAATATGATGGCCTTTCCTTCCTAAGGAAGCTAACTCCCTTTCACGAGGATCTCAGTATGTCCTATACTAGTTCCGGTAAAGGCACTGGGTATTCAGTCACTTTATATAGCAACTAGTAGACTCTCTTGGATGTGGGGTGCAGACATTATGGCTATTTGTTTGAATTCAGCATCAAATAGAGGTTCTGCATAGAGAGAGTAGAGAAAGGAAACTTGTCATTAATTCTTAGAAACAATCGGGATGGTACCCCATGTTTCTGTTTTTCAATTTCATAGACTTGGATTTAGATTATAGACTTGTATGGGACAATTTCTTGATTAGGGATATCTCCAAATATTTAATATTCATTTGAAAAGTTAATAATTTATTAATAAAATCTCACTCTTGTGCCTATATTACAAATGCCTATAAAGGCAGGATGGTCCTTTCTTTTATGTTTACTTCTGATAAGAAATTGTGATAAGAAATTTTATACCTATCCATAAGCAGTCAATGTCTGTGTGCATTTCCTTTCCTACTTTAACAAAGAGAGTTCCATTTTGCAGCTTTCCTTGTCTTGACTCTAACCCTCTAACGGAAGAAGTTTAATGACAACTAATAACATACACCAGGCAATTAATTGCTATCATTTGCTTTGAAAAGGTAGCAAGACCATGGAAGGCACAATCTTGAAAATGCTTTTGTAAACAACTTCCCATTTAAAGCTTCACAAAACAATTTTTTTTGAATGGAAACAAAAAGAGCCACTTCATATAATACCTCAAAAAAGAAATAAAACAACAGAATAAAACCACAGCCTTTCATAAACTCATTACAGAACAAGTCTATGACTAGAGGGGGGGGGGGGTGGTATTTCCCAAATTAAGGCAGTGCTCCAGGGAGCACTAGATGGGTGTCCTGTAATTCAGTTCTGATGTCCTTGGCTGGTGATGGTGCTGAGTCCACAGGTTGTTTCTTATGCTGATGTCAGCCTTCAGAACTAATTCCTCATATTGACTTTCAAGGACCAGGTATAGTTTGGAATTTGTACCACCCAGGGGGCTGCATAGGGCTTACTTTCCAGCCTCCCATCCCTGCTGTGCCTGGAGGGTAGGTAGTGTGTCTAAAAGTTTTAGCCTTTAACAACTCAGCCTTATAGGAAACCATTTTCATCCCAAGGTTCCTCAGTTACGTTTCTTACTTTAACATAAAAATGTTATCAGATGAGCTCATTCTGAAGGGGAAAAAAAAGACAACTTGATCATTCAGTAGTTTCCAAGAATTTAAAGGGCTGTGGCATAGAACCAGGAGCAGGAGGAAATGGAGTATTTACTGTCAAAGTACAACACACCCAGGAACATTCCAACAGACTTAAGGGTGTGCTTGGATATCTCAAGGCCCACCTTAGAGAAATCACCAGAGTTGGATTTGGTAACTCTTAATTCTGTTTTCATGACACAGAGGTATGGTATTTTTTTTTTAATCTAAAGCTTTTTAATTTTTTTTTTGTCTTTTGTTTCTTGTTTTTTTTTAATTATTCGATATCATTTTTTATTTACATTTCAAATGATTTCCCCTTTTCTAGCCCTCCACTCCCCGAAAGTCCCGTAAGCCCCCTTCTCTCCCCCTGTCCTCCCACCCACCCCTTCCCACTTCCCCGTTCTGGTTTTGCCGAATACTGCTTCACTGAGTCTTTCCAGAACAAGGGACCACTCCTCCTTTCTTCTTGTACCTCATTTGATGTGTGGATTATGTTTTGGGTATTCCAGTTTTCTAGGTTTTGTTTTCTTTTGCTTTGTTTTTTGGACTGCATCTATAACACAGCACTGGAGCTAGACGGTAGCTGTTGATGCTGATGCTTCTCACAGTTAACTGGATTTCTCCGGACAATTTTCCTGTTCGTAAATTGTGGTATTAACAGTAGCACTCTCACATCCGGTTGTGAAGAGAAAATGAGGAGTAATGTGCTGGGATCAGTGCAGGGGAATCCACCAAGTATTCTTTAAGTGTTCGCCCGGGCAAGGATGAAGACCATAAAAGAACTACCATTCATTAAGTTCTCAGTTTCCAAGCCAGTGCTAATAGTTAACATACATTATTAATAATAGTCATCAAAGATCAGAAGCAAATAAGGGGATAATAAGGACTCAGATTTAGACCCATGTAGCTCCCTAGTTAGTACTAGAGGACAAAAGAACATGCCGTACAGCAGATATAATCCTTAATTATTATGATTTTCCTCAATAACTACAAAAAAGATTTTGCTCAATGTAAGGCCCAGAACTAATTTCCCTCTGATAGCCTTGGTACACTGCACCATTGCCAGGAGCTACGATGATGATTGTTTGATGACATATGGCTATTCAAAGCAGACTTTATTAATGTAGATAATTCATTAAAGGGTTTAAATATGAAGGTTATAATTATCAATTTTTTTATTTTCAAGTTATATTACCAATTTTTGTTTTCTTTGTGGCAGAGGATTTAAATGGGAGAGGTGTAATGTCTCTCCTCTGCATGTGTCTTTTTGTCTTTGTGAAACTCATGTTTATATTTAATTGACAATACCTACCAGGAGGTGGAGCCTTTAGAATTCATAGCTGTTTCATGAGACTCAGTTAATATTCTTGGTAACAAATGCAATTTGACCTTTTGTGTCTAGGTTACTCAAAGGGTGTTGCCTTAATCAGGGCTTCTGTTGCTGCTACTAAACACCATTGCTAAAAAGCAACTTGGGGAGAAAAGTGTTTATTTTGCTTATACTTCCATATCTCTGTTCATCATCGAAGGAAGTCAGGACAGGAACTCACACAGGGCAGGAACCTAGAGGCAGGAACTGATGCCGAGGCCATGAAGAGATGCTGCTTACTGACTTGCTTCCCATGGCTTGCTCAGCCTGCTTTCTTTTAGCACCCAGGACCATCAGCTCAGAGATGGCGCCACCCACAATGGGCTGGGCCCTCCCCTATTAATCATTACTTAAGAAATGCCTTACAGCCTGGTCTTATGGAGACATTTTCTCAATTGGTTTGTCCTTTTTGGATAACTCTAGCTTGTATCAAGTTGGCGTAAGGTTAGTCAACACAAGAGTGGAGTGGTAGTAGAGGGAGAAGAGAGGGTCTCTTGTCCTCTTTCCCCCTTCTCCAAGTGTCCACAAATCATTCTGACTCCTCCCATGTCATGAAGAAACATGACGCTCTCATCCAACATGGCTGCCAGCTTTTGTTCTTCCTACCCTCCAGATTGAGAGCAAATAAATCCCTTTTTCTTCTTATTACCCAGTTTCAGTATTCTGTTAAAGCAACAGAAAGCACAATACTAAGACAGCCTTGGTACCTGTCACGCGATGCCTTAAGCACAGGATCCTAAAAATTATACTCTAAATCACATGCAATTTTCCTTTGTTATCATTTCTTAAAGTTTAAGAACTGTATGGAGTTAAAGGACAACACAATTATTTCAGATATTTTGTTTTCTTTACCTTATAATTTTTTTATATTATTTATGACTGTAGAGTATATTTTACTTATACAAGAAAATACTGCAGTAGTACTTACTAAAGTAAGTTATGTTTTCATTTCCATAGGATAGCACTATACATTCTACTCAAAAGGAATGTATCCATCTGTGTGTTTGGTTCATAAGTACTTATTATGATGATATTTATCAATGCAAAGCCAAACTGTGACTGGGTTTTGTAGGTCTGCTAGAGTAGTCTTACCTTTTCTTTCTGAACCCATGAGAACCCAGGCCTTTAGGAAACAGAAAGTTTCTGGCACCTACAGAGTCTACCCTTGCCTACCGGGTTTCCACAGGATTACATATTACCCTTTTTGATTTCATTTATTACTCTGTCACCTCAGATAAACTGATTGATACACTGTCTTCCATCTATGGATTTACATATTACTGTTTTTTCCCTGATTTTCAAGATCACTGAAAATAATGTCTCAAAGCTTCCACTTCACGTGCATCCTCTTACTCAACATTCAGCTCAGAGCTCACCCTCTGCTTCAGCCTTTCTGCCTAATTCCTCTTAACTTTTGCTGCTCGGCACTTGGGCATATCTTTTCTGAATTTCCAACCTCATTATATGCTTCATCATGAAGTAGCATGAATACATTTATTCGAGCTTCCATTGAATTATTTTAGGAGTCCATGTTATTTCTCCAGTCACACTTTAAGCTCCTAAACTCCAGTTGCTAACTCTTAAGGCCATCCCAAAGCAACATGGTGCCCACATCTCAGATCCCAGCATGGGACTCCTCATAGATCCAGCTGTAAGTGTTGGTTGAGTAAGCCGACATGGTGGCAGGCAGGGGCATGCTGTCTTTATGTGTTTGTAACATCACAGATGAGCAGTCTCGTAGCCTGAGATGATTCGGCCCTCAGGAGAAACCACAAGTGTTTGCTTAGAAACAAAGGGAAAAAAGTCCCCCCCACCAAATTTCTGAGATACTGAATTTTAGACCGGGGAATTTTTAGGAAATGAGAAAGAACAAAATGTCATTCAGTGACCATTGTCTAATTCATGCGACGAGGCTGCAGCATTGGCAAACAAAAGAAGGGGCTGACCAAGAATGGGACCTGAAACTGGTTGTCAGTCTCCTATGGGGCAGTGAGACAGAGATGCTATACATAAAATACTAGCAAACTGAATAAAAATGGAGTAAAGAATTATCATTCTGTACATTTTAATATAGAAATTCAAGGAACATGTCAACTTGTTGTTTTTTTTTTAAATTTATGCAGCATACTGAAGAAAACAAAAATCGTATGGTTAATTTTAAAAATTAATTCGTATATGTGCATGTGTCTCTGTGCAAGTATGTACATTTGAGCAAAGGTGCTTGAGAGACACAGAGACTGCATTAGGTTCCCAGTGATGAGAGATATAGTTGGTTGTGATTTGCCTGACGTGGACACTTAGAACCAAAGTCAGGTTCTGTGGGAGCAGTGTGTGCTCCCAACCACTGAGCCATGTCTACATCCCCACACTCTTTCTAATTGATACCGACAAGGTCTTTCCTAATATGTGCTACTCATTCATTTCTGACTAAAGCAAGCAATTCACTAAGTGATAACAATAAAACAAAACCCTTCTCATTTAGAGTAAAGACTATTATAAGAATGATGGTACTGTGGGCCATTCTTCTTCCATGTTCCAGGTGGGGTGGCTTAGCCAGAAAAGAAACATAAGAAAACTACTAAAACATTGAAATAGGACATATGAAATTAGAATTAGACTTCTGAAAATTGTATGATTTTTCTGAGAATCATCAGAATATGGATATATATATATATAGATAGATGTAGATATAGATATAGATATGCACACAAACAATGGAATATTATTCAGCCAGAAAGAAGAATGGTGTTCTCTAATTAGAACCAAAGTCCAGTTCTCTGTGAGAGTAGTGTGTGCTCCCAACCACTGAGCCATGTTTCTATCCCCATACTCTTTCTAATTGATACTAACAAGGTCTTTCATACTATATGCTACTCATCAGGTAAAGGGATGCTGGTGGAGGATATCATGTTAAGTGAAGTAAGTCCAACATGGAAATACTCAATGCCATGTGTTTTTGAGTGTGGAAGCTTAGATTGTGGAAATAAATGATGATGATGATGATGATGATGATGATGATGATGATGATGATGATAAATAAAGACCTACCAGTAAATGAGAGTGATGGAAGGGAAAAGAAGGGGGAGCACAAGCGAATACAAAGGGACATACATGCTTAATGTGCAATCCACGCATCTATGAAAATGTCACACTAGACTGCACTAGCTTGCTATCCACAAAGAGAAGTGCTACTATGAGATGTGCTCTTTAAAGAAATGGTCCTTATTATTTCTACTGTGGCTGGAGATATATCCAGAGGCAAGTTAGGAATGGGTTTTTAGTTGTTTGTAAAGTGTGTACACAGGACTCATTCCCCACCTTCATAGATACTAGGTGTGAACTCACAGTGGTCACAGCAGCATTTAGAAAGCCTGTGTAAGCTTAAAGCCAGATGATGGATACCCTTGCATGGAGAGGAGCGTTGGACACAGAATGGTACTCTGAGTTATAAGTTATAGAGCTATTGACAATTGTTAGCTGTTCAGGAGTGAGAGAGAGAAAGAGAGAGAGAGAGACAGAGACAGAGACAGAGACAGAGAGACAGAGACAGAGAGACAGAGAGAGACAGAGAGAGAGACAGAGACAGAGAGACAGAGAGACAGAGAGAGACAGAGATTCACCCTGAGGCAGAGAAAGTGAGAGAGTTTTCTGCAAGAGTGTAGCTCCTGGTTAAGCTGACCACACTCCAGTGGAAGATCACATAGCCAAGAATATTTGAGTAGCACAAATTTATCTTGAATCAGACAAAAATAAATGGCACAAACATAATTTGTTAGGGAAGGGAGGGTGAATATTGGGAAAGCTGGGAGAACAGTGCATTGGTGAAGGACTGGGGAGTGGACCAGCAAGTGTTAGGGGTCAAATTAGGGAAGAGGTAGAGAAGTGAATTGGAGAATAACAGGCCATGTGACTATGAATATGATATATGAAACTCTTAAGGAAATAGTAAAATAAGGGTAAAACACTTCTTTTACTAAGATAATTATTTCAAATTTTGTTATAGTAATATGAAGCACACTCATACAGATACAGAACCATTTGAAAGATGTGCCCCAGTATGGCCTTCTAGCATCTCAAGTATGCAAAGCTTGGATTATTTTTTCCAAATATGGTTCTTACATGGAAATGGCCAGGAGAGAAGATGCTAAGATTTGGAGGGTGTCATGAAGAGACAGCCTATAATCTATGAAGAGCTTCGCGGCTAGAAGACAGAGGCATATTCTCAAGGGTGCCTGTGGCTTCTGGCCTAGTTTTTTCCTCCCCATCGCTGGTTTATTAATCATGCCCTGCCTTCTTCAGGGCATCTGTGCAGGAGAAGATCAACTATCAAGGACCAGGCTCTCATATGTGAGGCAAACGTGAATACTGATGTAAAAGCAACAAAGTCCAAAGGGAAAGATGTTCCTTCCTCCTGAAGACAATGGGCCAAGCCAGAGAAACAGGGCAGAAGCAATATTGTGGCCTGAACAGGTTTAAACAAGTTGAAACAAGTGTTAGATGAAAGGCAGCAAGCACACCCCTGTTTGTAATCTCTGAAAGAGCAGAACGAGTGAAGAGGACACTTTCAAATATAGAATTCTTGCAGTAAACTTACACCGCTATTCATTTCCCACGATAAAACTACTTATACTAATATAAGTTCTTCAATTTGTACTGATGAGAAGAATGCGTTAGATGCAGGGCTTTGAGTGTGAAGAACGCTCTAGACTTGATGCTATTGTTTTTCTGCTGTTGACAATTCAATTAATTTTAAGGGAAAACCAGTCTCTATAGGCAAATGGGAGAATAGTTTGTATAAAAATTGTGCCAGTATAAAATCAGGTAATTTATATGAAAATCCTCATTAACCACTATGAGCTATATAATTGAGTGCTATAAAATGGACTGTGTATACAATTCTTTTTTTTAATTTATTGATATATTTTTTTACATTTCAAATGATTTCCCCTTTTCTGGACCCCGTATGTATATAATTCTTATTGAGGTTATTCTCAGTCAAACTGAAAAAGAAAACCAAAAAACAAACAAACTAACAAAAAAACCAAAACCCAAGACAATTCCATCTGAGGTGATGGGAAAGGAAACTTAAAGTTTAGCTGTGGTTAATTACAGGTCAAGTCTCTAGTTCCAAAATTTGTGTTGGGGGCTATTAAATCTTTTCTACAGTTTTTCAAAAAAAAAAATGTGTATTGGCCGTGGGTAATCTTCAAAGAATTGTTGGGGACCCAACAAGTGGTGGGTTGAGTGGAATGATAGAATTGTCATGATGGTCCAAATCTGGAGGAAGCCACATACCTTCCTCCATGACACAGACATCAACAAGTTGTATGAAGCATCCTTAAGTACATTCAGGGTTACCTGAATTAGTAACAGCTGTCAGCACGTTTCAGCCCAAATCCTCCTGGAGATGTTAAGGTTTCAAAGTCAAGTTAGCTGACAGAGACCTTGTATAAAAGTCTTGGTGCCAACAGGCACAAGGCACATTGGAGAGTAAAATGGTAGATGTGAATTTATAATTGACCTATGGGGTGTCCTCCAAACCAGGATTTATCAATAATCACTGATATGAGAGAAATCCACCATCTATACTTGGATTGTGTCTTTATATTTTCTTGTTTGGTGTTTTTATTAGTTGGTAGAAAGTCAATAGGTTTTAATAAATCTTCTAATATCATTAACTCAAATGAGGCAATTAATCAAGTTTGGTGACAAGTCCAGGATCCTAAATGATACCAACCAGCTAAGATTTTGGAATACAACCAACAGGATAAAATCTAATTGGCATGCATGTGTAATTCTTGCACAGAAAGAAAGTATCCACTGCAAGGAAAGCTAGACTCTCTGCTAAAATGGAAGTGAATGAGTGGAATGGAAAAGAACAGGAACCACAAGCAAACACCCCAAAATAACAGGGTGATTATAAAGAAAGGACACACTTTGACTCACGAGGATTTAGTGGGAGGTTTTGTGGAGAACGATCAGAGGTCTAAACCCATGTGTTACCCAAAATAATCAGGTGATTCACGCATTAGAAGCTCGATGTCCAGGGTGTGAGGAGTGATTGTTCTGGCTCCGGGATACTATTTCTGCAGCATCTCCCACTCTAGTTTGTAGGACTTGGGTGGATAGGTGTGGTGTTGTATGTCTTCAATCCCATAATTCAAAGGTAGAGGCAGGCATATATGTTCATATTTGAAGAGAGCTTGCTGTACACAGTGAGTTCCAGGATAGCCTGGCCTACATAGTGAGATACTTCCTCAACAAAGAAACAGCCACAACATCATCGACAATAATAAATAAATAAACCTTCTAGTTTTTAGCATGTAGTGGCTATCCACAAATTAACTCAGAAAAAGATAACAGGCTGTAGCTAAGTGTAGGCAGATTTAGGGTTAGTGTAGAGAGAGCCTGAATGTGCATTATGACTTGGAGATTCAACAGAGGAGATTCAAGATGGGATTTGGGTAATATACAGACAAACCGCCCCTTAAAACTGAGCGTTACATCCCAGCATCATGGTTAGCTGACATACTTTGAGAGGTTGAATGGGGGAGTCAGCTATGGGCAAGGTCATCAATGATAAACGTGAAACCTGCTAGAAAACCTACAGATCTTACAAACAACAATCCTGCCTGATCGAAAGCCAAGCGTTTTGAGGCCACAGCTAAGTGCAGATGACCAATTCTGCCCTGGTAAAGTGGCGTGTGTGCTCTGTACTAGTTCTAATTTAAGAGGCAGGAGTTTCCATCCAGACATTCTTGAAACTTGACACCAAAACCAGCAACCTATTTAAACTTGGGAGTGTTTATGTGTGACATTTACAGCACGGGCGAGTTGGAGAGAGAAGTCAACTCTCCGTTTTGTAGATTCCTAAGTAGCACGCGTAAATGAGAGCCAATCTTTGATAACCATTGTAGCCAAAACCGATAGGATCCTGGTATGTAGAAAGGGGAGCATATTTTACAAAGCGTAGACACTCACTGTACTGCATAGGTCGAGAGTTCTGAGACCAACTTAGGACTCCGCCAAGTAAAAGGAAGGAAGCAATTTTGAGTCTGCCTGATGTTCGGGAGGAAAAAAAAGGAAATGCTTTTTGAGGTAAGGAGTCTTTGAGGGCCACGGAGAGAAATTTAACCTGGCAAAGCAAACTCGAGGCGGGCAAGCTTGGTGGCGAAGCAGCTGTTGTCGGTGTCAGATGAGAGGACGAGCGACAGTCTTAAGAGACTTGAATTTGAAAACTTTCTTTGAAGCTCTCTGTCTCTAAGTGTCTCTGGATAATGAAATATGTTACCGGGGAAGTTGGACTAATCTACTTATCGGAAGGCTTTAAGAAATATCACAGATGTTCGCTGCCAGATGACCTGATGTTATCTTTCACGGCATGGCAACATAATCGGGAGAGTATCCAGACAGCATATGGAATGCAAAATAGGTCCGTTTTGGAAAACAATCCTGGCTTGTAGTGCACTGGACGGTGAGGGTTCGATTCCACTCAGTTTCTCGAAGATAGAATCTCTAGAGCCTTATTTGTCTAATTTTAGTATCTATAAAAAAATGCTCTGTCCTTTTCAAAGTCAAAGCTGAATATTTTTATAATCACTGCCAAGGCCAGTAAGCGTGTTGATGCAAGTGTTAGACTCTTCTGTGAAGCCGAACTACATGTAGTTGCTTCTGCATTTTAAATTTTATGACAGATTAGGAATTTTTAAAAATTAAAAAATCATTTCTTATTTAGAAAAGACTCATTACTGAGAGCACCAGTTTCTTAAGAGGTAAATTGTGTAGTTTAAAAACATTTTCTAGTAAAAAGTTGTATTTGGTACACTCAAATCATTAATTATTTTCCTTGCATAATATCTATAACATAGTATGTTTTGTGCCAATATTTGTACCCAAATTAAAACGATCTTTAAAAAATTAATCTCAGGGCCTGTGAAATATTGTCCACTGCATTTTGATGCCTGGCTGTGTTTTCTTGCTTAAAGAACATGGAGAAATGACATGAGAACATTAGCTAGATGATTTGGACACTAGTGGGCGTTGACTGAGGTGTATGGGACGTCATTATACTTGGAAAGAACAGATTGGGAAATGATTCTTCCAGCTGTCCATCTAAGCCCTGCTTTCCAAACTGTAGTCTGGCACCAATGGGAGCTTGTTGGAAATGCAGACTCTCAGATTTACTGGGCCAGAATGTGCACTGTTAAAAAGACACTCCATTGATCTGTGCCCACGCTTACATTTCAGATACATTATACTCCAGGACTCTTGCAAGTATTGCGACTTGGTGCCTAGTCAAAAAGGGTCAAAATACAGAGCATGCCTGCTGGGTATCTCTGAGAGGGAGATGAAGTTGTATTTTTACACAATGGAGGATTTTCATCACTGTCACTCGATGTTATGATAACCCATGCCACATGAGAATGTCTCATGTGCTGAGGGTACATTTTCACTGAAGATTTTTTCCTACCTTTGGGAATCACTGGCCTAGAAATATATTCTAAAGCATACAAAACATAACAAGTAAGAGATATACTTAACATTGCACTTCTATGTTCTCAACTGCTTTTTAAATTACAAATAGTTCTTTTTCATACACAATACTCTGATTATGATATCCCCTCTCTCAGTTCTGGCCAGATTTTCAACATTTCAACACTCACCCAAATCTATCTCTTCTCTCTCTCTCTCTCTCTCTCTCTCTCTCTCTCTCTGAGTGTATGTGTCTGTCTCTATCTCTGTAGTCTCTGTCTCTGTCTCTCTCATTAGAATACAAACAGGCAACTAAATAAATAAGCTAAAACAAACACAGAGGTAACTCTGTTGTTAAACCTCATAACCAAAAATATCAGTCGCTTCTTGACTAACACAGCTTTTCACCAATCACACATCCTCCATTTCTACAAGACCACTCAACATTTTGGCATTTAAAAAAAAATCAATACATATCAACTTGCTACAATACACCATTCATAGACACAAGAACTTTGAAGGTCCAAGGGCCTCATTGAAAACCTACACTTTATCGGTGTTGTGGTCATGGCTGAGTTTGTTAATCAGGTGGAATCTTGTTTTATCTACATTACATATGGATCACATTGATCTCTTTGCTCTGAAAACATACAAATCAATAACATTATACATATCAATAACATATACATATCAATAACATTATACAGATGGAACAGATTATACCTAGGAGTATGTGTAATATATATATATATATATACATATATATATATATATGAATAAGTATTATATAGTACAATTATATATGAATTATATTTATGAGTACATAATTCATATATATATACATATATATATATATATATATATATATATATATATATATATGAATGAAATAACAATTAGTGAATAGAGGCCATGAATTTGAAGGTGATTAGGAAGTGGAAGGGGTTTATGTGAGTGGAAGGAGAAAAGGGAAGGGAGAAATATAGTTTATAATTTCAAAAATAAGAAAAAATTAAGAGAAGAAAATGGGTTGGAGAGGTGGGGTCAATAAACTGGTGATTAGAGACTGTGTAGTCCAAAGATTTGAACCCTCAATTTATTTATATCTAGATATGAGTATATCTGGTAGGTTTATCATATATTTTGCATTTTAACTGTTTATGAATCATCAAATTTTATAGTAAATTTCTAATAATAGTTATAAATAACCTTACACTTTAAGCACGTGTGAGGATATTATTGAATTCTACAATGACCAAGCCACCATCTTTGGTTTGTTGCTGATGATAAGCATTATGGAGAAAGAATGGTAGAAATCAGACGTAAGGTAGGGATTCAGATTGAGTTAGACCAAAGTTTCACAATTCCTGAGTTTCTGTATGAAATGCAGCAGCTCTTTTGCCAATGTGCAAGGCTGCAAAGCCATTAGCTATTAGCATAGACTAAGGCACATGACTATTATGTCTGTGCTTTCTCTAGGAAATTCTCCACAGAAGTTCAGTTAGACTGTCTACATAGATCTTCTAAAGATAATGGTTGGGGCTGACTTAAATGAACTTAAAATGGTGGTTACTCTGTACATTTCTCAATTTTGAGAATGAAATTCATATATCAAAACCCTAAGTAAACATGCTTTGGTATAGGAGGAAAAAAAGTCTTTGAAGACACAGACTGAGGTTCAGTGAAGGTCATTATCTTGAGAGCTTTCAAATGTCCAAAAGAGAAAAAGATTCCAGTCTTGCTTTAAAAAGGAGAGGAAAGGAAATCAAGCAAATGAATGAAGGCAAGATGTCTCTTGTTCATTAGACAGTTCATGCTTGGCAGTTGTGTTTAATTGCCTATAAGATTATGAAAACATTCAGGCTGATAAATATTTTATGCCTCTTGCTATCACATTATAATAAATCAAATTATATTTGTATCTTTGATAGGAATATAGCCAACCTAACAATGAAAGCATACTTATGAATAACTTTGGTCTGGTTGGAAAAGATACAACATTTTATAATAAAATTTGTAAGTAGTTTTATAACAATATCACACTAATGAAGGATGAAACTAAAATTTTATGGTAAATTGGCTTTGGCTTTATCTATCTTTTCTTTACTGCTTTTACTTATTTGTTTATTAAGCAATTCATACTTAAATATGATGTTTTGATCAAGTATATAAAGGCATCCTCATTGCCAAGGAATTGTTACTTTGCCTTTAGAGCATCAGTAATTCTCAAAAGTCTGAGCATTTTAGACAGGAAGGCTTTCTACACACAATAACTAAGAGTCAGTAAAACAGAGTTGAAATTGTGAACTGAGGTTTAGTGTCAGTGATTGAGTCTATATCTTGCAGAGAGGAACAGCCCTAACCTCTCTAGTTCCTGACATACATACATACATACATACATACATACATAAGCACATACGTGTATATATCTGTATATACATATATCATATATATTTTACATTGAGACTTTTCTAAGTGGTACAGGGAGAACACCCAAACTGCTTCTTGTGAAACACTATTGTTCAAAGGAATGCTATAAAATGGCAAATAGCTTTTACCCTTTACCAGGTATTATATGAACTTATACTTTGGTAATAATCAGCAGTTGTCTAATTGGACTTAATTCCCATTCCAAGGAGGAAAATCATGTCTGGTGCTATAATTTAGCCAACAACCAGTGACTAGTGGGGTCATAGAGATTAGTGAAAAATTTATATATAGTACGTTTTAAACCTATAGAGTTCCTAACTGCATTTTATATATGTGATGTCATTTAAATATACTCACATATAAGTGTAGCTTTCAATCGTCATTGAAAAAGCTTCTTTTTGCAGCAGACCAATATAATAGATATCATTTGCAATAAATACCACTACAGAAAGCTACAGATGGTAAAAATGTATTGCTTATAACTGACTGTGACATGCCCAAACCAATGAATACATTTATAATACAACACCCACACCTAAGTTAAAGGGAATATCATAGAAGCAGAGGGAGGGGCTATTGTAAGAACTAGAGGGCCAGGAAGTTTATCATATCTGGAAGTTTTCTAGATATGATAGAGAGACTGTGTGCATGGAGTCTCAACAATATTATTGCCAAAACAAGACCCGAAAAATGATATCACCAGTTGGCATGCCAAAATCTCATGAGGCCCCATCCCTAGATGAAGAGTTAACTAAGGACTAACTAATGCTACAGTTAACTAATGGCTACTAAGACAGAGAAAATTACTCTTTTCTAGGGACAAGTCCCCTAATTGGTTAGCAAATCACAAAGAGCAAGGGACAGCCCTAAACACACACACACACACACACACACACACACACACACACACATACACACAGCACTGAAAGGACTCAATAAGTCATATTTATATATTTAGTAAATGTATAATAAAGTATAATTAAGAAAAATAGAATATGAATCTGAGAGGGCTTAAGGGGAGAATGAGGATGGTTGAAGCGGGGAGAAGGAATGTGAACATTGTATAATTATATTTTAATTAAAACAAAATAAATAAAAAAATAAGATTCATCGGAAGCGTTAGGTGGAAGCCACTGTTCTTATCTCCCAGGGGGCCAAAGCTTCACAGTGCAGATTCACAGTACTCCTCACATCCAGGTATGACAGTATGTCTGGAGTCTGAATGAACCTCTCAAACTTGGGTATAAACATCCCAGCATCAATATAATAGTTTGCGTCTTCCTGTTATGATCATAAAACTACTTTCCTCCTGATATAAATTCAGCAGATCATTGTTCTCTGTTCAGAATGAAAGCTGCTTTATTACAAAGAATTCCTAAAAAGTAACCTCCTTGACTCTCTGCTCCTGCACTTTATTTTGGCATCTACATAACCTGACATCCATCGTAGAAAAGCTGAATGCATGTATGTATGCTAAGTGTATTCTTCCCTCTTCTGCAGTGTGCTGCTTTAAATCACAGAAGATAATAGAATTGATAGCATATATTTTCCTTTCTATTTCTCCCCCTCCAAGATTGCAGCTGTACTTCATGTTGGCAGTGATGTTTGGGAGTTTAAACTGAACATAATTTCACATCCTCTGTGAAATAAGTATGTATCTGTTGTTTCATTATTTATGTATTTTTTCAACGCTCACTGATGTCTGAAGGAGGCTTAACAGTATATTATGATGATTTGACTTGAAAGTAGCTAGCTGTTTTTCCCTGAAGTCACTGCTTCTTCTGGAATCACCATTTGTTAAGTCACTTAAATAATATTATTCTACATCTAGCAATCTATTGAGATTTTCACTTTTATTCTTCATTCATGGAATCAGAGATTCATGAGAAGATTTTCTGGTCATTATTCATATCAATATGGTAATCTTGTGAATGCTTCATCTATTTTCAAATGAACAAGAAAGAAGTGATGCTTTATGAAGTAAGAAATAATCCCACTTTTCTTTTATCATACCCAGAGGACCTCATATCAGAGATCCTACTCTATGTGTTTCTACATACATTAACTTCACACGCAATATATAACATTTCCCAAGCCATCAGACTGCAAACACAAAGAGTACTACTCTCCCAGGAGTGATGGTACAGAGGTGAGGCAGAACAATGACTATTTTGAGGTATGATTGGGTTGTATAGCAGGATATTGTCTCAAAATAAAATGATCTGTATGTATCACCTCTAAAGATCAATGTTAAACAACAAAAGCCTGGTCAAAGGAAAAATCTGCCAAGATGAACTCTTAATTCGGAACATCTATGCTCCAAATGCAAAGGCACCCACATTCATTAAAAAAACTTTACTAAAGTCCAAAGTACACATCACACCCCACACAATAGTAGTGGGAGACATCAACACCCAACTCTCAACAATGGGCAGATCATGGAAACAGAAAATAAACAGAGACACAGTGAAACTAACAGAAGTTATGAACCAAATTGATCTGATATTTATAGACCATTCCATCATAAAGCAAAAGAATATACCTATTTCTCAGCACCTCATGGTACCTTCTCCAAAATTGACCATATAACTGGTCACAAAACAGGCCTCAACAGATACCAGAAGATTGAAATAATCCCAGGTATCCTATCAGATCATCATAGACTACGGTTGGTCTTAAATGCCAACAAAAACAATGGAAAGCCCGCATATACATGGACGATGAACAATTCTCTACTCAATGATAACTTGGTCAATGAAGGAATAAAGAAATTAAAGACTCTTTAGAATCTACTAAAAATGAAGACACATCATACCAAAACTTATGGGACACAATGAAAGCAGTGGTAAGAGGAAAACTCAGCTCTGAGTGCCTCCAAAAATAAACTAGGGAGAGCATACACTAGCAGCTTGATAGCACACCTGAAAGAACTAGAACAAAAAAAAAGTAAATACACCCAGGAAGATAGACAGCAGGAAATAATCAAACTGAGGGCTGAAATCAACCAAATAGAAACACAAAGAACTATACAAAGAATCAACAAAACCAGGAGGTGGTTCTTTGAGAAAATCAACAAGATAGGTAAACCCTTAGCCAGATTAACCAGAGGACACAGAGGCAGTATCCAAATTAATAAAATTAGAAATGAAAGGGGAGACATAACAACAGAAACTGGAAATTCAAAAATCACCAGATCCTACTACAAAAGCCTATACTCAACAAAATTGAAAAATCTGGACAATTTTGATGAAATGGACAATTTTCTAGAAAGATACCAGGTGCCAAAGTTAAAACAGCATCAGATAAACCATCTAAATAGACCAATAGCCCCTAAAGAAATGGCTTCAGTCATTGATAGTCTCCCAAACAAAAAAAAGCCCAGGACCAGATGGGTTTAGTAGAGAATTCTATCAGACTTTCAAAGAAGACCTAACACCAACACTCTTCAAACTATTCCACAAAATAGAAACAGAAGAACACTACCCAATTCATTCTATGAAGCCGCCACAATTATGCTTATACCTAAACCAACAAAGACCAAAGAAAGAAAGAGAACTTCAGAACAATTTCCCTTATAAACATCGATGCAAAAATACTCAATAAAATTCTTGCCAACAGAATCCAAGAACACATCAAAATGATCATTCACCATGATCAAGTAGGCTTCATTCCAGGGATGCAGGGATGGTTCAATATACGGAAATCCTACTTAAACAAAGAAAAAAATAAGATCATTTCATTAGATGTTAAAAAAAAACCCATTTGACAAAATTCAGCATCCCTTCATGTTAAAAGTCTTGGAAATATCAGGAATGCAAAGCCCATACCTACACATAGTAAATGCAACATACAGCAAACCAGTAGCCAACATCAAACTAAATGGAGAGAAACTTGAAGCACTCTCACTAAAACCAGGGACTAGACTAGGCTGCCCACTCTCTTCCTAGTACTTGAAATTCTAGCTAGAGCAATTAGGCAACAAATGGATATGAAAGGGATAAAAATTGGAAAGAAAGAAGTCAAAATGTCACTATTTGCAGATGATATAATTGTATACTTAAGTGACCCCCAAAATTCTACCAGAGAACTCTAAAAGCTGATAAATAACTTCATCAAAGTGGCTGGAAATAAAATTAAGTCAAATAAATCAGTAGTTTTCCTATATTCAAATAATAAACAGGCTGAGAAAGAAATTAGGGAAATGATGCCCTTCACAATAGTCACAAATAATATTATACATCTTGGTGTGACTCTAATCAAGCAAGTTAAAGATCTATATGACAAGAACTTCAAGACTCTGAAGAAAGAAATCAAAGAAAATCTCAGAAGATGGAAAGATCTTCCATGCTCATGGATTGGCAGGACTAACATAGTAAAAGTGGCCATCATGCTGAAATCAATCTACAGATTCGATGCAATCCCCATCAAAATTCCAAATCAATTCTCTATATATATCAAGTCCAAGTGGATTAAGGACCTCCACATAAAACCAGATACACTGAAACTTACAGAGGAGAAAGTAGGGAAGAGCCTGGAACATATGGACACAGAGGAAATTTTCCTAAACAGAACACCAATAGCCTATGCTCTAAGATCAAGAATCAACAAATGGGACCTCATAAAATTGCAAAGCTTCTGTAAAGCCAAGCACACATTCAATAGGACAAAATGGCAACCAACAGATTGGGCAAATATCTTTATAAATCCTATATAGGATAGAGGGTTACTATCTAATATATACAAGGAACTCAAGAAATTAGACTCTGGAGAATCAAATAACCTTATTAAAAATTGGATAACAGAGTTAAACAAAGAATTTCCAACTGAAGAATTTTGAATGGCTGAGAAGCACCTAAGAAATGTTCAACATCCTTATTCATCAGGGAAATGCAAATTAAAACAACCCTGAGATACCATCTCACACCAGTCAGAATGACTAAACTCAGGTGACAGCAGATGCTGGCAAGGATGTGGAGAAAAAGGAACAACTTCTCCATTGTTGGTGGGATTGCAAGCTGGTACAACCACTGTGGAAATCAGTCTGGCGGTTCCTCAGAAAATTGGACCTGAGGACCCAGCTATACCACTCCTGGGCAAAAGATTCCCCAGCATGTAATAAGGACACATGCTCCACTCTGTCTGTAGCAGCCTTATTTATAATAGCTAGAAGCTGGAAAGAACCAAAATGTCCTTCAACAGAGGAATGGACACAGAAAATATGGTACATTACACAGTGAATGAACACTACTAAGCTATTAAAAATAATGAATTCATGAAATTCTTAAGCAAATGGATGGAACTAGAAAATATCATCCTAAGTGAGGTAACCCAATCCCAAAAGAACACACAGTGTATAGTCTCACTAACCAGTGGATATTAGCAACTGCCTCATAGAAGAAGGGGAAAAGAGAATGAGATGGGGTGTTTCCAGGAGGTGGGGGGGGCTGGGAAACATTTGAATTGTAAATAAAAAAAATATCCAATTAAAACAAAGAACTCAAGATGTTAGACCCCAGGGAACCAAATAACCCTATTAAAAAATGGGGTACAGATCTAAACAAAGAATTTCCAACTGAGGAATTTTGAATGGCCAAGAAGCACCTTAAGAAATGCTCAACATCATTAGCCATTAGGGAAATGCAAATCAAAACAACCCTGAGATTTCACCTCACACCAGTCAGAATGGCTAAGGTTAAAAACTCAGGAGACAGCAGGTATTGGCTAGGATGTGGAGAAAGAGGAACACTCCTTCACTGCTGGTGGGATTGTAAGATGGTACAACCACTATGGAAATCAGTCTGGCAGTTCCTAAGAAAACTGGGCATGACACTTCCTGAGGACCCTGCTGTACCTCTCCTGGGCATATACCCAGAGGATTCCCCCGCATGCAATAAGGACACATGCTCCACTATGTTCATAGCAGCCCTATTGATAATAGCCAGAAGCTGGAAAGAACCCAGATGTCCCTCAATGGAGGAATAGATACAGAAAATGTCGTATATATACAAAATGGAGTACTATTCAGCAATTAAAAACAATGAATTCATGAATTTTTTTAGACAAATGGATGGAACTGGAAAATATCATCCTAAGCGAGGTAACGCAATCAGAAAAGAATACACATGGAATGCAATCGTTGATAAGCTCTGAATACTGAAGATACAATTAGCATATCAAATGATTCCCATGAAGAAGGAAGAAGAGGGCCCTAATCCTGGAAAGGCTTGGTCCAGCATTGTAGGGGAGTACCAGGACAGAGAAAAGGGAGGGGAAAGACAGGAGAATGGATGGAGAGAAGAGGACTTGTGGAACACATGGTGGGGGGGGACTGGGAAAGGGGAAAGCTTTTAGAATGTAAACAAAGAATATAGAAAATAAATAGAAAAAAAAATAAAGGCAAGAGTTTAAAAAAAATCATTCATAGACATACCCCCCCCACCAAAAAAACAACAAAAGCAGAATATTAAGAGAAAAATCACAAAGTTTAGGTATTGATATCTAAATCATGTAATATTGGAAAAATAAGAATTGATATTTTTTAAAGGATGCTCTAGATAGATTTAAATAAAATATCTTTTAATTAATTGATTTTTGACAGGGTCTCTCTAGTTAACATGGTAATCCTAAAACTCACTTTGTAGATCAAGCTGGACTTGAACTCACAGAGATCTGCCTGCCTCTACTTCCTGAATACTAAATGAATGATTTGTACTACCAAGTATAGTCTTGAAAAAAAATCATTTTTATTTTTGAGACACAGTCTCAGTATGTTATTCTGTCTATGAACTTACTATGAAAACTTTGTTGCTCTTGAAATGATTAACAAAGATCTGACTCCCTTTGCATTCACAGCTCTGTGATTAAAGACTGGTACAACCATACTAGCTTTGTGTTTCCATATCATAGCCAAAGTCATGTATTCATGTTAATTATCCAATAATGTATAATTTTTAGATAAACATGTACATATGGAATGGCTGCTAAAAAGTAATTCTTACCATGTTGAAAAGATAAGTAATTATTTATAAACACAACAGTTCTGTTATCACCAGACAAAAGACTAACTCTGGAGTTCAAAGCTAATTATTCAAAGTATATGCAGCCTACAATAAATAGTTTGGTTTTGTTATTATTGGCAGTTAGAAATAATCCCGCTACTATTGCATGCAATTCCTTGGTAGGATCATCTGTGTCATACAATCAAAAGTGTGTAAAGGCCTTTTAGAGATGAGTTTGTCCTTCCATGATGTCTGTCTACTATCAGGAATATCTCTCTGTCTGTTTCACTTTTTGTCTTTTAAAAGTATTATCAGGTAAGCTTAAATGTGTTAATGTGAAATTCTTACATTTTTGGTGAAGACATACATGACAAATGAAATCTTATTGTAAATTTTCCACTTGAAAAATCTTTCTGCAAGAAGAGTGGAATGTTAGAATGCAGTCAGGTCAAGTCAGGATTGTTGACTACAGGTAACCAAGGAAACAGCCATATGATGGTTATTCATTTATATTCTTCAGTAGGGCAAATCACCTCCAGGTGTCAAATACTGACACTGCAGAAAGTCATAACTCAAAATGTTCTGTAGCAGTTCTGCCAATATGTGTGTCAACATGAGCTCCGTGTTCATGGACGTTACACGAACTTAATGGAAACTCAAATTGATGTTCCCAAATTAAATATTCTAAGAATAGACAGTTACTTGACTCTTTTTTCTTATAAGTTTGACTCTGGTTTGGAATTAGCTTGATTCAGTGCTAAAAGGGATATTAATCATGTAAGACAGGACAGGACTGTCAAAATTTTTTGTTTTATGAATTACAAATATTTTAGGATTTGTAGGGCAAACAGAGTCTATTGTGACTTTCAATTCTGAAGATGCAACAAAAAAGTAAATGTACACACATAAGTGATGAATGGAGTTCAGTTCCATTAAGATTGAATTTGCATATATGTAAATTGGAACACTATTATTTTTACATGTTACAAAGTATTATTTTTCTTTTGACCTTCCCCCCCCCCCAATCTTGTAAAAACTATTTTGAAAGTTTTTAGCTCATGAGCCACAGAAGAGCAGATAATTGGGCAGTGTGGCCTGAGTCAAACTTCGATGATTCTTTACTAGAGAAATAAACAATGGCTTCTTAGTCATTTCACAAATATTGTATTGAAGATTACATTGATAAAGAGGATATTTAGTGTGATTCTGAAGAATGTACAATACTGACTTTTAAATTTCTTGAATGCTATGGTAATTTTTTTAATAAAACCTTCTTGTGTTTTGGTATGGTATTGATTCTCCATAGGAGTCCACCAATTTTTTAGGTATAAAAGCAAAATTTATAGTTCCACACCAATTATGAATATTCATCTATGATCTTTCATAATCATAAACTTGCTAAGAAATAAGCAAAGCATAGTTCTTAATGATTTCTAAAGGTTTTGGCCATTCATTCAAAGTGTTAAGCTCACTGATAGTTGAATACAAGTAGTTTTGGAATTTTTATCTATTATTTTTTATGTGTGTGTGTGTGTGTGTGTGTGTGTGTGTGTATGTGTGTGTACACGCGCGCATGCATTATGGTGCAGGTGGAGGTGAGAATTCGGCATCGGATACCCTAGAGCCAGAATTACAAGTGGTTTTGATCCACCTGATGTGAGTGCTGAGAACTAATCTTGGGTGTGTCGTTTGAAGGAGCAGTATCACCTTTATCTATGGATCCATCTCTCCAGCACACTCGTATGTGCATATGTGTATGTGATGTACATCATGCAAGACCAGTTCTCAGTACTTACATCATGTATATGTATACATATACATCATATACATATACACATACACATATACATCATATACATATTCACATATGTCTGTTGCAATTTCATTTATTTATTTCAATTATGTCCCTGTATGTGTATCTGTGTGGTTATGTATCCATGAGTGTAAGGAGCCATGGAGGGAGGACATATTGTATTACCCTGGAGGTGGAGTTCTAGTGGGTTTTGACCTGTCTAGTTTTGAGTGATAGGAACTGAACTCAGATCTTCTGGAAGAGCAACAAGTATTCTTTATTTCTCCAGCCAGCAGTTTTCATATATATGTGTGTGTGTGTGTGTATGCATTATATATACAATATATAATACATAATGTAATATATACACATTCATACACATACACAGACACAAAATTATATATCTTATATATGTAATATATATTATATATAATATATACATACATATACATACACATACACATACACATACATATACATATATATCTCAAAGTAGCCCAAAACTTTGCTCCTTTACCATGTGCACCATTCTCCCACTACTGTAATCAAGGGGGAATAGACTGTGCATGTTTATGATGAGGTAAATATCCAGACAATTTTGTAGTAGTATCCTGACTACTTCTGATATTGTACAAAAGACAAGATTTTTGTTAGTTCCTGCTTCTCACCCAAGAATTGGGGAGCTGGAATTCAGCTCAAGTTAAATTCTTAGTGCTGTCATTAGTTGGGTCCAAATTTAAGTTGACTTTCTTGCCTAAGGCAAAACAGTCATCTCAAATCAAGTGCCATTTTAATGGAGGCTTCAAACCATAGTGTACTCCATTCACACTGACCTTTTCTATCTGAGCGGATGATGATTTAAACATCCATGGTCCGAGATGCAGCTTGGAGTATGGAGGTGAGGAGTCAGGGAAATTCCAGGTGACATTTAAATGAATACATACATAGTCCAAATAATTGTATTCCCCATGGGATCGTGTAAGTCTATGTGATAGTGCTGTTACCTGCTTGGCACTGAGCTAAACCATCCAGTCTATGGAATCTAGTTCATACTAAGCACCTGGATTCAATGCAGATGACCTTTCAGCTCATGTGGGATATTTCAGGAGGCATTTTTGCGTGCTCCCTTCATCTTCCTTTAGTGTAAGAACTGTGCTTCATTGTGACTCTGATAGTGAGGAGAGGGAAAGTTTTGTATTCGTCCAATGCACTGGTCATGAAGAATTGCCTATAGGAATTTATCATCCTGTGAGGTTTGCTTGTTAACTGGCCCCAGCAACTTGACAATGGAGAAAGATATATTATTCTGAAGAATCATTTTTTCCACTTTTACTGAAAATAGATTTTTTTCTAACATAATATATCCTGATTATGTTTTCTCCCCCTTCACTCCTTCCATTTCTTCCCCACTTCTCCTCTTGTCCAGACCCACTTCTTTTCTGTCTCTCATTAGGAAACAAACAGGTTTCTACAGAATAATAATAAAATATAATAAGATAAAACAAAAACGAATGCATTAGATTTGGACAAAGAAAAGAGAAGAAAGGGCCTCAAAAAATGCACCAGATTCAGAGAACCACCCATACACACACACACACACACACACACACAGAGAGAGAGAGAGAGAGAGAGAGAGAGAGAGAGAGAGAGAGAGAGAGAGAGAGAGAGAGAGGAATCCCATAAAGTCAGTGCAGACCCATGCAGGCCATGTGCATGCTTCCTGGATCTCTTTGAGTTTCCCTACTCTTGGATCTTGTTGATATAGAGCGTCCTTTTTTTTTTTTCTTGATATTCTCAGTCTCTTCTGCCTCCTCTTCTTTAGGATTACCTGAACCCTGACTGGAGAGAATTTGTAGAGGCATCCTAATTAGCCCTGAGCAGTCCAAGTTTTTTGTTCTCTTTATAATGTCTCTCTGTGGGCCTCTGCATTGGTTCCCATCTGTTGCAAGGATTAAGCTGAAGAATCATTTTATTGAACTATTATTTAAGATGGTGGACAAGCTATATTTTAAATGTCACAGTTAGATACATGCTTTACCTTTCAAGACTTGTATGCCAGGACATGTGCTAGACATGTATTCCTCAAATCCCGGATACACAGTATCTATTTAGTGCTTAGGCATACTTGACAGAAAACAGTAAGCGAGTGGCAGAAAACATTTAGTAAACCCTATGTAGACTTCCTGAAGTGCTACTGTAAGGTGTAAAACAAAATGATTATAATTTGGTTGTTAAAAATGAATTCATTTTAGATGTGATCTTGAAATTTTGTACACATTTTTAGATGAATACATTTCATAGAACATGGTTGATAGAATAATAAATGTTCTTTTTAAATCAGGCTTCCAAATGACCATTTTTCTAGCATATACATTATTAATGATATGGGTCAGAGGATACAAGTTATTTCCCCACTTTAATAGCAAACTGTGGCCCACAAATGACCTGTGCTTATCTTGTGCACAGACAGGAAATGACCCAACTAATCTTTCCAGTGCAATTCATGTGTTTGTTGGATTTCACTCCTAAATGTCACTACTTGATGTTGCTATTTACTTTATTTGGCAGTTATGAGACATACTTTATCTCCCCTATATGAACACACTTTGATTTTATTTTCCCCATCAATATCCATGACAATGATATAATACACTCTATTATCTATTATTATACCCATGGCTTGTAGTGATTAGATTTTTTTCAGTCAGTTGAGTATAATTGATAACAAAATAAGAAGATCAATAAAATAGTGAACTATAGTTTCATCTAAGCAAATGATAATTTAGTGATATTTAAAGTAATTTGATTAAGGTGTGAACAACTAAATTAACTATGAATGATAATTTGCAAAACAGTCTTGCCAGAAATAACTTTTAGTGTCTATGTGTGGATAGATAAAGATAAATAATGGATAGATTTAGATCTCTCACTCCACATATATTTACACACACACACACACACACACACACACACACACACACACAGAGAGAGAGAGAGAGAGAGAGAGAGAGAGAGAGAGAGAAGTAAAAAAATACATGTAGGGTCACATTGGTTAAAACTTAGGGAGGCAATACAACACCAGAAAAGGGAAGTCTCACCCATGTGATCTCAAAAGGGAAGAAAGGCAGGAAACCCAGGAAGGCACATCACAGAAGAACAGCTAGGTGACCAAATTTTACTCACCAAGCTTCTTAGAAAGGATGAAGAATCCCTACCTCCTCCTTCGAAGTCATAAAGTGACTTCTGGAGGATACCAATGACAATTTTCAGGTCATACATTCAACTACCATAATCATAATGGATCTAACTTAGCAGACATTAAAGTACAAGTAATATATACTTACAAAGGTATGAAATTAATTCTGTGTTAAGAGTGTGGAATTATCCAATTGTGGTCTATTAAATTCAACATAGATGTACCTAAGTGACTAGATTAATAAAACAAAGGGAATTTGGGAGAATATTTAGACATTTTATTAGCTATTTAAAAACAATAGAATAGTGACTCACAAGCACCTCATTTTGGGAAAAATAATCATGACAGAAAATTAACAGCTAAATAATGTCTAATCTTAATTTGGGGATTCTCTTCTTTTAACCCAGCAATTAATTACAATGGGCTGGGGTTTTGTTTCACGTTTTTTTTTTTTTTAATGTAGTGGGGAGATTATTTTTATTGCCATTTGTTTTTTTTTCAGTTATGCTCAGAGACTGTAGCCCTTTTGGCCTGAAATTATTTAAAAATTGTTTTGTAAAAATTATCAATAGTGTCAGGCCTTGGGACCTCCCTTGAGCTTGGCCAACTTTGGACCTATCTCTGGACCATCTTTTCCTCAGGCTCCTCTCCATTTCCATCCCTGTAATTCTTTCAGAGAGGCACAATTATGGGTCAGAGTTGTGACTGTGGGATGGGCCCCCTCTCCCTCATTTGATACCTTATCTTCCTGCTGGAGGTAGATTTTATAAGTTCCCTCTCCCTACTGTCTGTCATTTCAACTAAAGACTCTCTATGAGTCCTGAGAGTCTCTCACCGCCCAGATCTCTGGTACAATCTTGAGGGTCCCCCAACCTCCTATCTCCCCTAGGTTGCCTGTTTCCATTTTTTTCTGCTGGCCCTAAGAGCTTCAATCCTTTTCCCTCACCCAATACCAGATCATCCCTGCCTCTCCTCTCCCCACCCCACCCAGCCACCATGACTTTCCATCCCAGGTTCTCTCCCTTCCTCCCTCCCTCCCTCCCTTCTTCCCTCCCTCCCTCCCCCCCTCCCTCCCCATTTGTTCTCCCTCCCAAGTGGGACTGAGGAGTCCTCACTTAGGCACTTCAGCTTGTTGACCTTTTTGAGTCCTGTGGACAATATCTTGGGTACTTTGTACTATTTAACATCTACTTATTAGTGAGAACACGCCATACTTATATTTTGGGTCTGAGTTACCTCACTCAGAATGATGTCTTCTAGTTACATCCATTTGCCTGCAAAACGCAGGATGTCCTCATTCTTTTTTTTTTTCCTTTTTTTTTATTTTCTATATTCTTTGTTTACATTCCAAATGATTTATCCTTTCCCAGTTCCCCCCTCCCCATATGTCCCATAAGCCTTCTTCTCTTCACCCATTCTCCAATCACCTCCCTCCTTTTTCTCTGTCCTGGTACTCCCCTACAATGCTAGATCAAGCCTTTCCAGGATCAGGGCCCTCTTCTTACTTCTTCATGGGAGTCATTTGTTATGCTAATTGTGCCTTGGGTATTCAGAGCTTCTGGGCTAATTAATATCCACTTATCAGAGATTGCATTCCATGTGCATTCTTTTGTGGTTGGGTTACCTCACTTAGGATGATATTTTCCAGTTCCATCCATTTGCCTAAAAATTTCATGAAATCATTGTTTTTAATTGGTGAGTAGTATTCCATTGTGTAAATATACCACATTTTCTGTATCCATTCCTCCATTGGGGGACATCGGGGTTCTTTCCAGCTTCTGGCTATTATAAATAAGGCTGCTATGAACATAGTGGAGCATGTGTCCTTATTGCATGCGGGGGAATCCTCTGGGTATATGCCCAGGAGAGGTAGAGCAGGGTTCTCCGAAAGTGCCATGACCAGTTTTCTGAGGAACTGCCAGACTGATTTCCATAGTGGTTGTACCATCTTACAGCCCCACCAGCAGTGGAGCAGTGTTCCTCTTTCTCCACATCCTAGCCAACACCTGCTGTCTCCTGAGTTTTTAACCTTAGCCATTCTGACTGGTGTGAGGTGAAATCTCAAGGTTGTTTTGATTTGCATTTCCCTAATGGCTAATGATGTTGAGCATTTCTTAAGGTGCTTCTCGGCCATCCGAATTTCTTCCAATGAAAATTTTTTGTTTAGATCTGTACTCCATTTTTTAATAGGGTTATTTGGTTCCCTGGGGTCTAACTTCTTGAGTTCTTTGTATATATTGGATATTAGCCCTCTATTGGATGTAGGGTTGGTGAAGATCTTTTCCCAATTAGTTGGTTGCCATTTTGTCTTTTTGACAGATGTCCTCATTCTTAAAAGCTGTCCTGACACTGTTACTGAGGCTATGGAGTGCTCACAAAATGGGACCCAGCATGACCTCACTCCAGAAGATCCAACAAGCAGCTGCAAGAGTCAGATGCAGATATTTTCACCAACCAATGAACAGAAGCAGCTGACCCCTCTTGTTGAATTAGGGAAGGCTGAAAGAAGCTGAGGAGAAGGGGAATTCTCTAGGAAGAGGACAGCAGTCTCAATTAATCTGGGCCCCCGAGATCTGTCAAACACTGATCCACCAAACAGGCAGCATACACAAGCTGATACGAGGCACCAACACACATACAGTAGACGACTGCAGGTCTCACTCAGAGACGTTCATTCAGAGACGATTCAACCTAACCCTCAAGAGACTGGAGGACCCCGGGAGTTTAGAGGTCAGGGCGGGTATGGGGTGGGGTCATCCACATGGAGATAGGGGGATTGGGAGGAGATATGGGATATGGAAGAGTCAGAGGATAGACTGCGGTGGGGTAGAAGGTAGAAGGCAATAAAATATAGAGTGTAAATATTAATTAATAATAAAAAATAAAAAATATGAATAAGCTCTGTATTTTTTCTTGGAATAAGATGTACCTTTTCTACTGTCAATATGGAACTTAAAATTTTTGAGGCCATTAGCCTCACAGCCAGTCCAGTTTGTATAATCTTGGTAAGGGAACCCTGAGCCATCTCCTAGCCATTCAGACTTCAGCATCCTTATGAGTTAGAAGAATATACCATCCGGTCAAACCCTGGAAGAATACCAATACTAAAAGTGATGAGTATTGAGTATCTATCAATTTCTCTGTATACTATCTTTCCCAATAATCTCATATATATATATGTAATCACATATGTATATATACATGCATTTGTTTATGTACACATACATGTATACATACATGCACATGTACATATGTGCATTTATATATACATACACACAAATCTATTGACTATATTGTTCAGCTCCTTGCTTTAATCACTTTTATTTTTTAAAAGATGTGCTCATTTTATGTGTATGTTTGTCTTATTTGCATACAAATTTGTGTACCACATGTGCTCGATGCTTTGAGAATGTCAGAAAAAGGCATCAGACTCCCCCAAACTGAAGTTGTTGATGCTTGTGAGCCTTCATGTGAATGCTGGGAATAGAACATGAATCTTCTGCTAGAGCGACAAGTAATGTCCACCCCTGAGCCATGTTCCCTGTCCCCTTTTAAATTTCTATAACTTAGAATTTTGATAACGTAGTCCTTACCATCATTTGGCTTTGTCCAATTGTGTCTCTGTCCATTTTTAATTATAATAGTCCAAGAGTTTGCTGTTTGCTGTAAAAGTCTTAACTATTCATCCCTGTCCGTGGAAGCTTTCCATTTCCATACTATTTTCATTGTTGAGTTTAGTATGACTCCTGCTTTAGGTATCCTTGCTAACAAACTTTCTTTTGTTTTTACATTTACCAGTTATATATGGCCTATCCTAGTATTTTCAAAATATTTTAAAGTTTTATTTTAAATGTAGTCTTCTTTACAAACAGTTGAATACTGTCTTTTGTCTCAGTTTGAAAGTCTTTAGATCCCGAGCCAAAAATTCATTTACATTATTGTGGTGTGCTTGGTTTGATACCACTCTACAGTGAATGAACTAATATTATATATTACTTAATTTTCCATTTTAACTGGGTTTATCAACTTATTTTCATTCATCTTCTTCTTTCCACTCACAATCTGCCTCCACCCCCGCTGTATTTTAAATGTCAAGCTATATTTTGAAGTTTCAAGCAAAGGAATTTCTGTCAAACAAGGAAGATAGATCATTTAAACATTTTTTTGGAAGTTATAAAAGATTTGTTAAGCAATAAGGGGAGTCAGTATTGATTTTTTAATGTGTTTCCTAAAACAGAAACTTGAAGGTAATGAGCTGTCAGTTTAAAATATATATATATATATATATATATATATATATATATACCTCTAGAAAGAAAAAAAAATTCTTCTAGAGAGAAATTCCAGAGGATGGGAAAATAAATGGAAAGAGAACATTTCGTTCATTAGTCGTCAGGGAAATGCAAATCAAAACAACCCTGAGATTTCACCTTACACCAGTCAGAATGGCTGAGATTAAAAATTCAGGAGACAGCAGGTGTTGGCGAGGATGTGGAGAAAGAGGAACACTGCTCCACTGCTGGTGGGGTTGCAAATTGGTACAACTACTCTGGAAATCAGTCTGGCGGTTCCTCCGAAAACTGGGCACCTCACTTCCAGAAGATCCTGCTATACCACTCCTGGGCATATACCCAGAGGATTCCCCACCATGTAATAAGGATACATGCTCTACTATGTTCATAGCAGCCCTATTTATAATTGCCAGATGCTGGAAAGAACCCAGGTATCCCTCAACAGAAGAATGGATGCAAAAAAATGTGGTATATCTACACAATGGAGTACTATTCAGCCATTAGAAACAATGAATTCATGAAATTCTTAGGCAAATGGATGGAGCTGGAGAACATCATACTAAGTGAGGTAACCCAGACTCAAAAGGTGAATCATGGTATGCACTCACTAATAAGTGGATATTAACCTAGAAAATTGGAATACCCAAAACATAATCCACACATCAAATGAGGTACAAGAAGAAAGGAGGAGTGGTCCCTGGTTCTGGAAAAACTCAGTAAAGCAGTATTTGGCAAAACCAGAACGGGGAAGTGGGAAGGGGTGGGTGGGAGGACAGGGGGAGAGAAGGGGGCTTACGGGACTTTTGGGGAGTGGGGGGCTAGAAAAGGGGAAATCATTTGAAATGTAAATAAAAAATATATCGAATTAAAAAAAAAGTGGAAAAAAAAAAAAAAAAACAATCTCTTTGTGGAGTCGAAGTGCTGACTTTTCTTCCACTGTGAGATCTGTGCTTTTCTGACCATACCACAGGGAAGCAGTCCAATATTTACCAACCTACTCTTTGCTCAAAGTTAGGTCTATAAAATCCATAATGACTCTCTTATTTATTAATCTATTCTGCTCCTTTTGGTGCAGTTAGCCAGGGTACACATCACTTTAACATAGATTATAAAGTTCATTAGTGCAGGCTCTTCAGAAAACTCAACAACCTTCCATCCTTCAAATACCTTGGCTTCATGTCTGTTAAATATCTTTAGGCTGAGAAACAAAAATATTTCACAACCAAATGACTTATATCTGTAACCCCTCTTCCCATTATTGGTGACTGTCATTTTTCAAATTAAAAACATGTACAAAGTTAATGCCTATGTGGCTAAAGTTTCTGGTTTAATAAGCAAAGAATTCTTTTTTTTCATTGATTCTTTTTTTAAATTTATTGATATATTTATTTACATTTCAAATGATTTCCCCTTTTCTGGTCCCCCACTCCCCGAAAGTCCCATCAGTCCCCTTCCCTCCCCCTGTTTTCCCACCCAACCCTTTCCACTTCCCTGTTCTGATTTTGTTCTATACTGCTACACTGAGTCTTTCCAGAACAAAGGGCCACTCCTCCTTTCTTCTTGTACCTCATTTGATGTGTGGATTATGTTTTGGGTATTCCAGTTTTCCAGGCTAATATCCACTTATTAGTGAGTGCATACCATGATTCACCTTTTGAGTCTGGGTTACCTCACTTTGATGTTCTCCAGCTCCATCCATTTGCCTAAGAATTTCATGAATTCATTGTTTCTAATGACTGAATAGTACTCCATTGTGTAGATATACCACATTTTTTGCATCCACTCTTCTGTTGAGGGAACAACTTCAGCAAAGCAAAGAATTCTTATTTCCCTGTACTTCCTGGATGCACCGAAGCTTTAAATCCTCCACATACCACTGAGCCACCCATCCCTCTCCAGTACAGGTAGGTCCCAGAGGGAGCTCACTGGGCGACAAAAGAATGCATCTGACTTTCACTGAGCATTTCCACTCGCTCCTATCTATTGTCATATTCCTCAGAACGCTTGAGAAGTGGGTTGGGGGAGCAGTAGTAAAAACTGGTAGCGAGCTGTCAGGGGTATAGTTTGTCACTGTTCCACAGACAAAAGGCAGGCTGTCATAATAAACAGCATTTATTCCCTTCACATTTGTGGCTTAGGGCTGGAGAAGGGGAGGTGTCACTGGCTGTAATTGTAGAACACATAAATAATAATAGTAGCTTGCAAATCATTGATCAAAGTAAACAGAAGGACTTGGCAGTGATGGAGGCCAGAAAATAGATGCTTCCAGCACAAGCTAATTTACTACCCCTTTAAAAAATATGTTCTTTAGCCTCGCAGTAAACGTTGAATGATTTCATCTGCCTCTTTGGCTGCAGGTAAAGAAGATGAAACTTCTAAATCACTGGGCATATGAATTATTTGGGACCTGCAAGTATGTTCAGGTCATTTTTCATTTAAGAAGTAGTTTATACATTAATAGCCATTGTTTTTACTAACTGGATATAAGTAGGAACTTTTCTTGTAGACTTTAAACATCACTGTGCTGAGCACATCAGCTTGTTGAAGCTCATAGCTGTGCCTGTCTGAGGTCATTCCGATTAGCTTTCTTAGAGAGCGAAATTGGTTTTAGGATCTGAGTACAATTCCTAGTGAATATCACACCTATATAATGTGACCTCAGAAGAGCTATGACACCTACTACTTCAGAGAATTCAGACGTGAATCCTACACTATCTTGTGGGCTCCCTCAAACACGTAAAATATGACACAATGATCAAATTGAGTCCACCGTCATAAGCAACACCATGGGCAACCTCGTCTAGCTTACATCCCGCAGAAGTTCCCTGGGAGAATCCCCCCAGGATGACGGAGCCTGAGACACTCTCCCCGTGTTATTACAAAGTGGAGAGATTTCTCATTTACTGCTGATGAAACGTGTCTATTGTGGCTTCTAATAAAAACCTGTGAAGTCACATGGGTGCAAAGTAATTTTTTTCAACTCTTCAGGAAACTGGTGGCAATGCTAAGTTCACTGTTTGAGCTCTGGGTGTGAAGCATTTCACCCTCTCCGCGATGGCAACTTTACATCCGCCCTGTAACCTATTCTTACAAGCCACATAAGAAAGGGGCTAGCTTTCACGCCAGGGCAAGGTTTCTATTTTACTGGCTGCATATGTTTGTTCTAAACACCGAACTTTATAAATTACACATGCATTGCACGTGAATATTATCAGTTTCTGTACTTCGCTGTGTTGCAGAACGCTGACAAGATACGGAGCTTGAGAAGGTCTAGGCGGCCTCGCGCCTGATCACAGATGGGAGAATACCTCGACTTCCCCTGTAAACACGCTTTAGCCGTCAGTCGTCAGGGTGCAAACTCTGCTGGTTGTTGTTCCTAACATTTGCTTCGGTGCCACAGTTTTGACATTCGCACAGCTCCCAGCAAACTGCCACCGGAGTTTGTTCTGCTTCAGTGCCACTTGACTGTCACAGCCTGTCACGAGGCAGAAAGGCTCTAAAATCCTAACCCCATCCGACAGGGTTTAAGCATTCTTATTACTCCTGTTGCCTTCACAGGCCACCTTGAAGCACACAGGGTACAATTTCACCCTACCAGCAATGCCTGCTTCAGAAACTCCTCGTTGTCCCACTTTCTAAGAAGTGGTGTGATAAGCTCTGTTGTTTTGGGGAGAAAAGAATTCAAACGATCAACTTATGAAATGATTGTTGGTGAAATCGTTCTGGTATACGTGGGACCACAAGGAAACAGCTTGACCTCCCTCTTTAAACTGCAGTTGCTTTTCTTGGTATCTGTACTACTGGACAGGAGAGGAGGTGACGTTTCTTTTGTTTCACGGGAAGAGCATAAGCTGTCTTCTGATTAAGGAAAACATGCAGGACCAGGTGTCAGTAGCTGCTTCCTCCAATCGTCCAGTGTCGCATAGCTTTAAGTCCATTTACCTGTAGTTCTCGCCCTATCTCTTGGCCAGTGGCCAGTTCCTCTGGCACAGAGGCACTCTCTAACTACAGTGAGAGTTTTTTATGCCATCACAAGCCTCCAAGAAAGGGATTTAGCTTACAAGTGATGAGGTTTTAGGGCATCAGCGATCATGAAATTAGATTGTGTTTTACTTTTAACAATCAGAGGGCAATATTTCCCAAGATCAAGAAAGACTTCCCGGCAGTGCTGTAAGCTATGCTAAACCGAGCCCAAGAAGAGCCACTCTACCCTGATTGGCTGTTTATTTATATAGGTAAATGCTTGTCTTCGCATGCGTACACCAGGTATGGGAACCGCACGCAGGAGAAAAATATCGCTGAAGATGAAGAACAGAATTCTGGGTGCTGAGACCACAGCCAACGACATGTGGTATCTCCTGAAATCCATGATAGAGTTCAGAATTGCTTGTTTTGGGCCAAACATGGCATGTTAGCATTTAATTTAATGAACTGATTTCTGAATAGCCACTTCAGGTTTTTAGATTCAAACCATTCTAGCACAGTATACATGCTCCAGTTTCCAAGGAGGTGACTTAGTTTATCAAGGATGCAGTTGGCTTATGACTACAAGATTCTGAATTATTTTCCCAAGAACATATTATATATACCAAGGAAATAATTTCATTTTAATTTTCTGGTTAAAATTAAAAACAAAAACAAACGACTGTATGAGAAGAAAGAATCTTTAGAACATTTTGAAAAGTTGATAAAGGTCACAATGAACTTAACAATTTGCAAATTGCTAATTGTGGAATTTTAAGGTACAAGAAAGGAAACATTTTTTCCTTCCCTTTATTCTTAGAATTAAAGGCAGTCCACAAGACCTATGTCTTGGATATGTGGACAAATGAAGAGGAATCTACTTCTAATTGATGGCCTCTTCAGTAATAGAGCTTCCCGAGCCACTTGTCCTGGGTTAAATCTAGGATGTTAAATAAAGAAACCGGGAAGATCTCCCTGACATTTGGTAGACTCTATGGTGTACTCTACAGTTGATTTTCTCAAACAAAGCACAAGAAGGTAACAATACCCAGGGTAGAGGGGACCTTGGATCCACACAGTAACTGACACTAGTACACTCATCTCAGGTTGTAGATTGTATTAATGAAAGGTGATAATGAAAAAAAAAAAACAATGGAAATAGTACAGCGTAAATTGCTCTTGGATCCTTAGGGACACTGTAGAATGCCCAGTTCTGGAATAAGAACTGTGGTTGTGGCCCTGTGAACCTGGCATCACGGTCCCCAAGATATAAACCCCACTGATGTCCACTTGCCTCCCAGTCACTGTGACTGTGGCTCATCAACACCAGATTAATAATCATATTCATGCAGATGGGATAACATCCAAATCACCTTTCCTATGCAATTGACCTGGCTATTGAAGTGCCCTTCCTTTGCCTTTTGAAATATCTATTTTGGGTAGACATATTCCACCATGTTTCTTATTTAGGAAATGTCAGTAAGCCTAATACTGTATCTCTATTGGAACATCCAAATCACATACCATGTACTTTCCTTTAAAAATATACTTTATACTTGTTCCAACTGGAATATAAATAGCTTTATTATCTCATTTGTCACTGGGACCTAGAACACAGAGCCAGCAAGTAGAAAACCTTATTAAATGTTATATACCTTGTTCAATATCATTTCTTCTCTATTGCTAAAACTACTACAGATTCCTTTAGCTTTCTTTTTGTTACATATGGCAAGATGATAATTGGTCTTTATATCAGACTGGATTTTTGTGATTAGTAATCTGATTTAGATCCTAAACGTTAACTTGAATATTTGCCAACATATAAAAATATATTTATTACAAAGAGTAATTTTAAGTTGTGCTTGGTATACCATGGTTCTATGAACTTAAGGGACTAAACCAGGTAAATATTTCACAAGTTTAAGGTCTGTCTGGGCTACAAAGTGAGCTCAAGGTCAATTTGGACATTTTAGTGAGACTCCATGCAAAATAAAAAGTAAAATAAAGAGGAATGGACATACAGCTCCATATCATATGTGAGGCCAGTGTTTAAATCTCCAGTACTACAAATGAAATTAATGAATATAGTTCCCCCCCAACCCCAAGGAACGTACTTCTCAAATGCATGCATTTGATTCTTCAGATTGCTTTACCACCTAAATGAACTTCCAACTTCTATTAACTAGAGATCAATCTCTAGTGTTGCCTGCGGGCTGAGAAATCCCAGCCCACCATTTTGATGTACACACAGTTACTCAGAGCCTCCTTTGTATCTAGTGTCCTGCGTTGGAATGACAAGCCAGGAAGTCTCCAAAGGCACTCTGCCATCTGCTAGTTCAAAGCAAGAAAACAAACAAGATACGCACAAATAATAATGTCTACAGCAGCTCTTTGGGGATCTAAACTGGTGTGATATGTTACCAATGTGACCCGCAGAGTTCTTCCAATACATTCTCTATTCTGTCGATACTCAATGGAAGTCAGTTGGAGTAATCTTTAGTCTCAATGTCAGGAAACAGCGCAAGTCCTATACCAACCTGTACAAATGTTTTCATATACTAAACTCATATGAATCTATCCTTTCTCCCCCCCTTTCACTTTTGCAACACAACTGTGGGTATTATCCAAAAATAGCTGACTGTTAACTAGACAACTAGCCAGATCTATAATGCTCCATGTGGACTCTGGCTGCTACATCTCCATCTGCACAGCCTGCTGCCTGCCTGTTTTGAGTTATGGAGAATGAGGATGGGAATCCAATAGACCAGGGTGTAGTGGTGTCGGATGCACAGCCCTTGCTCTAGTGAGGAAGACATATTTCTCTTTTATGCTTTTAGAGGAGCTGGTTATATGGGACCCCGACCAACCTCCTCACTTTAAAAGTATTTCTGCATGAAGAACACCTGACCTAGAGTTCTCTGAGTACCAGGTGTAGCTATGATTGCCTTCAGGTGTCTCGATGCTAATTTGTACACATGGAGTTTAGTTCTTTTCTGCTTTTGTGCCCATTTCCCCGCCTCTGCATTTCCAAACTTGAATATTATTATCTTGTTTCATTAAATAGTATGCTATGCACTAAGCCGATTCATACTTCGCAGATGAGCTATAATTATATCTCTTGCCATCTGACATTAGGTTTTAGCTAGGAACGCCAATCCTCTACACTGTGAGTGGTTGGGGGGGGGCAAGGTCTGAACTCTCTCCAGGAGATGGACTATGTCTTGCTACGCGTTTCCTTGCTACTGAGCTTTTTTAGTTGATTATTTTTTTCCTTTACTTTCTCTTCTCCTCCCCACTTTGGTCACATTAGATGCCATATTAAAAATACTGATTTGCTCTTATATTTCAGAAACCAAGTTAGAGATTTCCAGTGGATTGACTTTTTCATGATGTTGCCTTCATTCCCATGATGTCTCTGAAACAGAGGTTTGGGAAATAAAGGTAGTGCCTTACGAATAATGAGAGTTGCTTTTCTCCCTGAAAACTAAAAGGCTTGTATTATTTTATGTATTTGAGTGTTTGCCTGCATCCATGTATGTTCACATGTGCAAGGCACTGCCCACTGAGTCCAGAAGATGGTGTCAGATCCCCTGGAATGGGAGGTAAGAGTGGCTGTTATTATACAAGTGTATGTTACTTGTGACTATAAGACTCTAAACTTAGGGCCTCTGGAAGAGCAGCAAGGGCTTCTGCTGCTGACCTAACTCTGCAGATTCCTTGTTAGTGACTCTTACCCCAAAGCATAAAATGACAGCTCTGTTATGTGTGACAAAACATATCACCTTCCCTATTTTGTTTTTCATTGGCACTCACATTCCACTTTAAATCCAAGTCTAGCAACAAAGCATTTCCAGAACTTCTATTAAGAATGACCTTGTGAGAAATCCCAGATGGTGTCCCTTTTCTGATATACTGTTTGGGTCCAGAGAATCCCATTTGATGGTCAGCCTGGGACAGTATCAAAACAACTGAGTACGTAAGAAAGAAATTAGGAGTGGGAGTCAAAGTTGATGTGCAGCTGAGGATTTTCAAAATAGAAAATATGACAAAGACTGAAATAATAAGTAATAAGATGATTTTAGGAAGGGTGGGCAAGAGTCCAGATGCCAGATGACGATGACATTTAGTCTTAGCAACTAGAAGGCAGTGGGTTCAGGTCTATGCTGCTGAATTTGGACACTGGCTGTCTTGTGTTCTTTCCCATGTCCTTAACTTATGCATCATGCTTTTCTTCCCCACCATCTAGAGATCAGCATGGAAGCAGTCCACAACACTCACAACACACTTACGGGATGCCTAGTCTAGAATTAATCCCTGGTGAAGAAGGAGTCTGCTTACAGCTATGGTCTACGACCCATGATCGTGGGATCTTTTCTGCAGAGATGATAGTTGGTTCAAGACATGATGAAGCCACTGCTTCTGTGTAATACTGCAGGACTTCCTTTCTGTCACAGTGCTTGTGAACATATGAGACTGGTCATGGAGGTGACCGAAGATATTTAGACGCTGGACAAAGTGGAAGCTCTCAGAGTGGACTCAACAGTCCTAGACTGAAGGGCTTGACACTCTATGCTAAGAGTTTCATGGATGATAATTTGGGTTCTATTTCTTTGAACATGGGAGGGATTATATTTATATAAGTGATAATTAAAAAGACACGACTATTAATCCAGTTGAATAAAATAATGGTCCTGAGCTAGATCAACAGGTATACTGTAAGGAATGGGGGTATTTCTACAGCCTTTTAAAATTTCCTTGTCTATTATTATTTGATCTCTATATTGAGCAACTTCTAGTCATTGTATGGACAAAGACGGGTCAAATTTGATGATTAAGTACATTAACTTAAAAGAGACAGCCTTGAAATTCTGAAGTGTAACATGACATTCACCTTGCAACAGCCACAAAGGAAACTGAACTTGTTAATCCAGCAGCCATCCTAAATGTATACAATATTGGTAATAAAAGCACAAAATATAATAACTTTAAAAAGAAATCTCCTTTTGAAACACTGCTTGCCACAGTGCTCTGCAGATGAAAAGGAGAGACCTTTTTTATTATAGTCACAGACTCGCTCTCAAACACTTTTCTTTTGAGTGGGCAGAAATGAATTTTCTCTTATAAAAAAAAAGTGCTATTTCAAACAATGTGTTTTCCTGTGATAAGAGATCTGTTTTAATGTCTTTACAAAAGGAGATCTTCAAAATGGCATGTAGCAGGGGGAAGCATAAGATTTAAAAAAGTCATATTGATTCCAAAAGGATCTAAAGAACTGTTAACTGGCTCCACCCTTGTCAAGTTTTCTCAGGATGGGTATTTTTTTTTCCTCAAGACTTGTGTTAGATTTATTTGTTAGTTAGTGCTGCTTTATGAAGCAAAATAGCCCAAAGGGACTCATTTTAATTTCCTTCAAAGTTAGTAATCATCATCATTTCTGATCTGATAAATCAATGCATCTTTTCCCTAGGAACCAAATAATCAATTATTAAGTTATCTTTAGTGTTTATTCTTGCTCTGTTTTCCCACACAGGTAAATACTAATGTCCAGAATCTTATAGAATTAGGGTAGGCACTCTTTCATTTAGAATTTAAGAAATATGCTTCATAGATACTTTTAATTTTAGCCAAATTATTTGAAGAATAGTTTAGAATTCTCTTGCAATGTTCTAAATTGAAATTGTGGCATAATAATTTTGTCATGGCATAGGCAATGACATCTGGCTCTTGGCCTCTTGTCTAACAATATACTAGACAAGAATTATTACTCCATAATTTACACCCTGTCATATCTTATTGCTTAATTAAAGCACAACCTTCCTCTTCATGACAAGCAATTGGACTGTTAACATTATAGATGATTATCCAACCTAACATATTTTATTTTTACAGCCTCCTCTTTGCGTGTACATAGGATGCTCCATCTCGGGTACATCTACCTCTGAAAACATGAAAAATCTGTTTCCTTAGTTACCTTCTGGCTACTGTACAAACTGCCACTAGCAAATTGTGGAGGAAATATGTGTTAGGAATTTATAATTTTGATACAAAAATAGTAGCCCAATATCTTAAAGCAAAGACTATATGTTGGCAAATTGAGAGTTTAATATTTTTATTATCAACCAAATTAACGGTAGGAAAGGTACATACATGCGTGCATTTGTAAAATGTATGTAAATAAATAAAGGCATAGGTCACACATATAAAAACTTGAATAGTCTGCTAAGGATCTCAATATAGAATAAATAAATGAGCAGCTAGAGAGAAAACTGTGGACTTAAGAGCATGTGCTTCCACTGCACAGAACCAGAGGGAGGCTCCCAGCACCCACATCCGGCGGTTCCCAAACAACTGTCTATGAGCTTTAGGTCCACAGGATCTGATACCATCTTCTGGCTTCCTTGGGCATAGTCTCCAGTACCACTGCCATACACAAGACATACATGTAGACACACCCATGCAAATGGATAAAAAGAAATCTTTAAAAGAGAAAAGAATACATAGGTGATAGCATTCACCCATCATTTCACTTTCAACATTTCGTTTTGTTTTGTTTTGGTTGGCTTTTTCCAGTGGTAGAAATTTGAACATAGAGCCTTCTCATGGTGGAAAATCTCAGAGCCACTGGGCTCTGAGATATGACTTCGACATTTTATCTATATTTGTTTTAGTATACTATAGAGTTCTAATGTATTGAACTCCCTTAAATTTGTCTTGAATTTAATAATAATTTAATTCACATTTAAAAATCTTGAGGGGTGCAGGGAAGATGGATCAGCAGCTGATATGTATACTCAGCAAGCACAAGTATAGCCTCCCCCTCCCCAACATTCATCTAAAGGCTAGACATGGCAGCACACTCTTTGGAAACAATACGCTTAAGGGATATCCATCAATGCACAGGCGGTGCATGTCTATGTGTGCAAGTGCACACACACACACACACACACACACACACACACTTTTAAAACTATACTTGATGTGATACTACACTTTTTCTGTTTACCCATTTTAATAAGACTGGAGCCATCCTTCAGGAAGACAGATGAAGGGAAGAGATCAGCCAGGAATTTCTAATTTCACTGTCTAACAAAACAGAGCACCATGGTATAAGATTCAGGAACTAAACCATTAACCAAAGAGTATACGTGGAGGGGCCCATGGCTCCAGCTGCATGTGTAACAGAGGATGGCTTTATCTGCCATCAATGGGAGGGGAGGCCCTTGGTCCTGTGGAGGCTCATCATAGGGGAATGGCAGGGCAGTGAGGTGGGAGGGGGTGGGGGTGGGGGTGGGGGAGCACTGTCATAGAATGGGGGTGAGAGATAGGATGGGGGTTTGCAGAGGGGAAACAGGGAAGGGGTACAAGATTTGAAATGAAAATAAACAAAATAACCAATGACGAGGATCAAAATAGTTTGATTCTAGAGGCAAATTGATAAGAGAAAGTCACAGTGTGAGCCTGGCCGTCAATATGGAGAAGCACATTGTTTTGTTTGCTTTAAGTTTCCAATTGAACACCTAATAGATCAAAATGAGTTTATGCTATCATGCTCCTATTCGTCGTCTTCTCTTTGTAGCTTTTCATATATAAAATATAAAATGCATTATCATTTCTTCCTCAACCATCTTAGTCCAAAGTGCTATCAGCTCTTACCTGGATAATTAAAATAACCAGCCGACCAGCATTCCTTTCTGCCTTTCTTACTCTTTATTATAGGCTCAACACAATACCCAGGAATATCCGTTAAGAGAAGAAAGGGGACCAGCAAGAGAATAGAGGCAGGAATTCAGGACAGCGGGCCTAGACGATGAGAGTATATGGGCAGGCAAATGACACAACCACACATACCTGTGTACGTCAACCAAATTGACTTAAAATATACATCAGACCGTATCTGTCTTCAAATCCTCCAATCATTCATCTTTCAAAATGTCATTTATAAACATCACTTCCATATAGAATAGAAGCGATGGCAGTGGCGTGTGATAATCTAAATGATTTTCTCTTACGTTTCTGCTCATACTACAGAGATTTACATGTGCTATTTTTTCCCCTGCTAGGAACAGAACTCTTTCATAGATTGTCACAGGGTTCCTCCCTTAACCTCATTTAAATATTTCCTCAAACATCACTCTCTTAGCAAGAACTTTGTACATTTATAAAACACCTGTGACCATGTTCTCTGTTTTAGTTTTTCAGGGGTTCTTACCAGTATATTCCACCTAGACATGGACACACACACACACACACACACGCACACGCACACGCACACGCACACGCACACGCACACACACACACACATACACACTGTGTTTTGGTCTGTTCTCACAAGAGAAACAAGCCACAATGCCTAGAAAGTCAGTTTATTTTAAATCTAGCTCAACTAATTGTTTAAAAATGAAAACATGACATGCAGATGTTTAAGGGGATATAAATTTCTATGAAAAAATTAAGTAACTATAATTAGTATCTGTATTGGAGATAAGAAACTTGTATCTGTGCTGCTTTTCTAACCGTGAAAATCGTTTCATTTTACAAGTTAAAATAATAAAAGCAGGCAATAATAAAAAAGAGTTATTAGAATGCATTTTTTGCTTTTTCCTATATATATTTTCTTTAAAATGCTAACAAATATATAAAAATTAAATCCACACAATTTAAAAAATTACAACCAAGTAATCAACCCAGAGATTAAACAACAGTAGTATGTTAACAGATAGGCAGCACCTGAAGGATCACTGAACACCAACCACAGGGTAAATGTTCTACTTGGAGGATGAAAGAAGAGTCTACTGATGTTTCATTGGTGTGTGTGTGTGTGTGTGTGTGTGTGTGTGCTTAGAGGAGCTCAGTGCATGTTCACTGTGTGACTGTGACGTAATGCAGCTACTGAGAACTTGGATGTGGGGGTCCATGTTCCAAGATAGACGGGAGTAAGAGCTGATTTTATTAGCTTGAGTGATAGGCTATTACGTTAATGGTTTCATTTGGAGCAAGGTGGCCCCTGCTCATCATAGTGCTGACTGCTTCATTTGGCAATGACTTATAGCTTTCTGTCAGGTGTCAGCACTATAATTACCCAGCACATTGGAAGAAAAAGGTAATACCCTTGGAGTATATTTTATATATTTTTGTCTAGGGGTATTATCAACATGGTGTTGTGAATTGTACCTTAAGTTTTCTATTAGCGAAGTTAAAAATAATTGAATTCAAATAGAACATCTACTAATGTTAGGAACGTATGACTACTTATTTCCTACTAAAATATTTCTAGACTATGAGACTAGTGGAACATACTGTGGTAGTACTTTTTCATAATTATTGAACTCACAAATTATTGAGGGAGTTAAGTCATTTCAAGTATAAATTTCACAGAGAACCCCTTCAAGTATCATGCCTTGCTTAAAATATAATCTGGAATGAAAGGATGTTGTAAACACACAATTACAGAACAGTAAGGTAAACATGCGCCTTTGGAGACATAGGTTGCTTGCTCAATTAGACTAATATAATTTTTGAACAGCAATATTATATTATGTATGCCTCATTTACTTTGACATATTATATCTGGACACCTTTAGCTGCTAACTTATAAAATGTCTTCCAGAAAAGACATTTCTTGTCTAGTGTTAATGGGTATTTAGGTTTAATCATTCATTTGATATTTCTAAACTTAAATCAGTGTCTATAATGTCTGGCCTATTTCATTCTTTTGCTAGTTTTTACACTAATATTCACGTCTGGATAGCATTTTATGCTTAGTCATTCCTTAATATAGTATACCCCTCTTTTCCCTTAAAATTTTTATGTAATAAGTCTCAAGTCCTACTTATATTTTTGAGTAATACATATATTTCCGTAACATTATTAAAAGGTAATTTTGTCTAACATAGCTTAATATCCTCACCTAAAGCAAACAAACCTAATCTATAAATTTTACTTTAGATTATTAAACTATTAGATTATGCCAAATGGATTTATTGTATTTCAGGCAAGTTGGAGCCTTAAGTATATCTATCCATTTCTTTCAAGATGCAATAAAACATACATTTTATTTCAGGGAGCATTTTAATATCATCTGTGGCTAAAACTGGGGATTAGGCTATTTACAACTAGGTAAATTTCTGAAAACTAAATTCCAGGACTAAGATTGGAATTGATTTCAAACAATCTCTTCATAGCATATGCACTGGTTGCTATGCAACACAATTTAATATCAACAAATGATGCCAAGTGATTTTTCTACATTCTGCAATTGGCTTGCAAGTCTTGCTGCATGGGACATGTAAGGAGAATGTGTTCATTCCAATTTAAATGGTTATGCTAAAATGTTAATTTTTATAATTAAAAAAAAAAAGCCCACAACACAAAACCTACGTCTTAAAACTGAAGAAAAGAGCTCCCTTCTGTGTTTGTAAATGCACAACGGCCTGGAAAGACCTTCTGCACCCTCTGGGACAAGCATAGAACATATTGAGTAACTTTTTCTGCTGGTCTACTCACCGAGCTTCTCTGATGAGTTGGCTGTGGAAACCCTATACAGAGGCAGAGCTCAATTAGTGTAATTTATGTATCCTTGGACGTCAATCATTCCTGTTGAGAGGTGGGACTCACAGGCTCTCAGTGCATTAATTAAGAGCCCATCTCAGCAGAGCCATCTTTCTACCTAAGGACCAAAAGGAAAGTTTTAATTAGATTTTTAAAAGCAAGGATGTCATATATGAAAGCAAGTATAGTTCTCTAGTTGGCATGAGAGGCAACAATGGGAAGGGAATATTCCAAACAATACAAAGGGCACCGGTTCTCAATCATCTGTGACATTAGGAGAAAGAAGGGGCGAATCCGTCCAAAGCACAGGTTTCTACCTTGGATAGTTACTTCATGGAAGCCACGGAAGCTTTGACTTGTTTCATTGCCAACATCATTATTGGACCCCTGTCTCATTATTGATGCAGAGCTGATGCTGATCAAGTACAATTATGATGTGGAGGGCAGACTCTGTTTTCCTCTGATGACAGTCTTTTGTTTCCAGGCTGGGATTGCATGGAATATGCAATGGACAATACAATGCAAGTTCAGCAAAAGGGAGGGAGGGACCTTGCACAACACATCAATTTCATTGGTCTGGTGATGGAGTGAGTGTGCCTTTGCTAGCTAACCTAAAATTACAGGGACTCAGGAGAGGGGAGACAGAGCTGGGCTCACTGTTGTCAGCTGCTCGAGAGAGTCTGTTCTGGAATGGCTGTGTAAGGCCATCAAACATACTCCATAGGGCCCACTTGGGAAATAATAGATACATTATTGATTAAAATATTTATAAATTCAGGGAGGGAAAACAAATTTTAAAAGCTCGTTCAGATTCAAGAAGGAAAAGCTACCTACTAATAGCTATTAACCCTTCTCTCTCCATAATGACACAGAGAGGGGAATTACAATACACTCTCTGAAGAGCAAAAACAAAGGAGTTTGCTGACTTCCAAGAACAAGGAAATTGTGGAAACCAAAGGCTAAACATGGCAGTAGAAACATGGCAAGATGCCTTAAGCAATAATATGTAAGTTCTGAAACATAAACATTGCAAAAAAATAAACACCAGAAAAGCAGAAATGTAAAAAGCATAAATATAAGACTTCTGCTTTGGGGAATGGGGATATATATATATACCTGATCACACTGAACTCAAAATAATTCTGTGATAACGTGGAGGTTTTTCTAACAAACATGACTAGTACACCAGAGAGATGTTACAGAAGCCAAAGAAAGCTCTGCTCTCTAGCTCAAAAGACCAGACTGGAGGTTTCTGGTGTCTATGGCTGCTTGCATATTCTACTTTATATTTTAATGGAAGGTGTTTCAGAAAGCCTGTTACTGTATACATCGTAAATTTACCACTTAAAGAGCATACCTGACATGTACTGAATAGCAGCAACAAACCTGACAAAAGAAACTATAGATTTAACAGGTCTATGGCTTCTGCAGTGTGTGTCTAAATGAAAGGATACAATGGAAGCCACACTGTAAAGACACTTTGTCAAAAGCATAAAGCCAGAAAACTGAATCTCCTCAGTTATGCTAATGTTCGTAAAGCTATTTTATAATCATTTCTCAGCTTCTTCCTCCTCACACATTTTCCCAGCTATTTTGCCTCATTTATTGTGCATAGAATGTTTATTACACAATTCCTAAAGTAGCACTCCCCAGACACAAGTTGGCAATTTTGTGGGTTATACCAATCTTGTGTGCATGATTAATTTACATAATATGGCACCCTACATTGGAAGGCCATGACTGTGTCTTCTGACGAATGCTTTTATTTCCATGTAAGACAAAGGATATTAGAAAGCCAAACTATCGCTTGGATATCTTATATTTAAGGTTGTCGAAATAATAATATTAGTAAATAGGCATTGCATTTGGGCATTTGGTTTGATTTGTTGGCCTTAGGATTTTTCTCTCAAGAAATATTTAAATTAGCTTTGTGACTAATTGAATAAACACCACTTTAACAAATGTTTTCTTTATTTTTAAAAGAAATATGTAACTAGCACCTTTCTTTCTTTCCCTAAAACACTTAAACTTAGTCTTGTAGACTAAAGGTTATTTCAGTGACACTGGCCATGGCTATTCCTGTGTAACCCTCATCAGTTCACATGTCCCACATTTCTGGAATAGGGACTCAGCAGGAGTATATGTCAGAGTATAGTGTGTGTGTGTGTGTGTGTGTGTGTGTGTCTTAGTTAGGATTCTATTCCTGCACAAACATCATGATCAAGAAGCAAGTTGGGGAGGAAAGGGTTTATTCAGCTTATACTTCCATATTGTTGTTCATCACCAAAGGATGTCAGGACTAGAACTCAAGAAGGTCAGGAATTAGGAGCTGATTCAGAGGCTATGGAAGGATGTTTCTTATTGGCTTGCTTCCCCTGGCTTTCTCAGTTTGCTTTCTTATAGAACCCAAGACTACCGGCCAAGGGATGGCACCACCCAAATGGGGCCATTTCCCCTTGATCACTAATGGGAAAAATGCCCCACAGCTGGATCTCATGGAGGGACTTCCCCAACTGAAGCTCCTTTCTCTGTGATAACACCAGCCTGTGTCAAGGTGACACACAAAACCACTCAATACACACACATACACACACACACACACCCAAACACACAAACACACACACACAAACACACACACACATTATTACTTCAGTCAAAATGTAGGAATTGTTTTATTCTTTAATAAGAACCCAATTTTAAGGTTTAGAATTAAAAGGCCCCTTTTTCTGAATGGCAATGTAAGGTATACCTATACACATCTGGCTTTCCTGAGTTTTCTTCCTTTGTTTCGCTTAGGCTTTGAGATAGAACCTTAGGTAAGCCAGGCTGGCCTCCAGTTCCTCATCATTTGGTCTCAGTCTTCCTAAGTACTGAGATCACAGGCACTAGTTACCATGTCACCTTGACAATGATCTTATCCAAACCTTTAGAATAGTCTGTTAAAGTAAAGATGCAGGTTGAATTTTAAGTAGGGCAAAGGAATCATATGATGTTTTGTGGATGGGTCCGAAATTGATCACCAGAGTCGGGCGACATTTTAAGGAAGACCCTGCTTAAAGATGGACAACCAGTGGAAAACCAGCTCACCATTGTCATAAACTTAATATACACCATAAGAAGTCTGCAACATTTCTTAAACACTGTCAGATTACTCACTATCTTAAATAGAGCACAGTAGGCTTGGTAATGTTTCTAATGGTAGTTGTGTATATATAGTCACACACAGTTGTAGGACCTTGGAAAATGAAAACTGATAGCTTTCATCAGTTAGACAAGCACATAATTTGAATTCATACCTTCTTTCATTCACTGGAATAATCCAGGCTAGTATTTATTAATTTACTATATTCTATGCTCATAGGGCCTAGATCCAAAGGCCCATGGAACTATAGGTAAATTGACCCAGTTCTGTGCCATCTTATCTCTAGTGATTAAGTGGGGAAGAGCAGATCACTGTCGGACCTCTTTAATTTTCCAGGGAAATTACATGGGATGGAAGAGAAATTCCTCATTAGAATGTCTTGTGAGCAAAAGGAAAAAGAAAAGAAAAAAAAAAGACGGAGACAGTCATTAGGTTAGAACATTGGGGTTAAAAGCACATGCTGTTTAAGCACCAGAAACTGAAAGTTGGAAGAGGTTTTAAATACCCAAAACACCAAATATGAATTTATTTTACGTGTCAGATTGGTGATAGTGAAATTTTTGTTGGAGACTTTATTTCTATTGATGTGATCCTGTGCAACAAACATAGAAGCAGAGATTGAGTCCAGTGAAGGCAAAGGAAGCCTTACTCTACCTCTTTTTAGGACAGTGGTTCTCAACCTTCTAGATGCTATGACTGTTTAATACCAACTTATAATATTTGCATTTGTCACAGGTGTAACTACCACACTCTCTGTACACTTTGACCATGAAGTGAAATAATGGCAGGAAAATTGGTATTTATTTAAGAAACTATGACTTTATGTAGTAAGCATTTTACATCTCCCTGTAACTGTAATGTTCCTCGTGTTGAGGTGACCCATCCCCAACCATAAAATTACTTTCTTGCTACTTCATAACTATAATTTTGCTAATGTTAAATCATAATGTAAATATCTGATATGAAGGATGGTCTTAAGCAACTTCTATGAAAGTGTCATTTGACCCCCACTTAAAGGGGTCATAACCCACAGGTTGAAAACTCTCCTAGGCTATATAGATTTGCAGAGTTCTTTAGATTTAATGCTTTCTAGTCTACTTATTTATATAGATTTCTTTCTTCATAGGCTATATAGGAAAGATGTCTGGGTGGGTTATCCGTCTTTTGTCTTTGACATTTTATTATTTAGTTTTAATGCTGGGGTATTTTATTGTACATGAGCCTGGAGGTTTTCTGCTTTCATGTGTTTATAAGACAGAATAATAAATAAGTGATGATTTAGCATGGTGTTAATGTCAGGATTGTAGTGAGTTTCATATTTTTTAAACCTTTTCCCAATTCTGACAGAAGAAAAGCGATTGGTTTCTTGTGGCTTTTATGACATTTAAATTATTAGAGGGAGAAAAATTCTTTACATTTTATAGACATTGGGTGGTGTAAGTGTTGTCAAGTAATACTTGTATTGTGGTGCAAGTGCCACATTGCTTTCCTGGAATTACTTTATCTTTTAATAATAATGAAGAAAGCACACAAATCAGGAGTTCTCTTTAGGACACATTCTTATGTAAATATCAAATTACAATTCCAACTCAATATTTGCAGTTGTCACAGGTGTAATTACCACATTCTCTGTACACTTTGACCATGAAGTGAAGGAATAGAAGGGAAATTTGTATTTGTTTAAGAAACTATGACTTTATGTAGTAAGCATTTTACATCTCCCGGTACTTGTAATGTGTGCATATTAGGATATGTTCTCTATGTGTGTTAATCGCATCTTTATTAATTAATAAAGACTTTCTTCAAAGGATAGAAGGTGAGGAACTTTTTAATATGCAACAAATATTCAATATTTCCAAATAATCTTGTAAATGTCATGACATTTGAAAAGATTTGCCTTCATGGGGCTATTTCTTTGAAGTTCTTGTAGAAACTCTTCACAAGAGAATTTAAATAGGTATATTTTTAGCTATCGCTGATGCTTTCCCACACTCTCCCACCAGTCATGGTACATATCTCTGACTCTTTTATTTCCATTTATCAAAGAAATGAATATATATATATATATATATATATATATATATATATATATATATAATACTTTTCATTACTGTGAAAAATCTTAATGGCTTAGAACCTGGTTTATCCTATTCTATTTCTTTGATGTAAAATATGACTGTCTTTGATAAGGTATTTATAATCAATATCAAATGAACAACAAATATCTGATTATATGTATCTACAGGTATTCATTTATATATTCATATATAAGTTTAATCCTTGTGATGGTTAATCTTAACTGCTAGCGTGATGAGGTGTAGAATCGCCAGGGAGATAAACCCGTGAGCATGCTGGTGGGGGATGACTTCATTGTTTAATTGAGGTAGGGATGGCCGGGCTATGTGGGTGGGACCACTCCCAGGGCTCAGATTCTTGGGTGGATAAAAATGAGAGAATGTTAGCAAGCAGAGCTATTCATTCATCTCCACCTCTCGACTATCTGCCTGTGAACACAATGTGACCGCCTTCCTCAAGCTCCTCCTGACATGATGGATGCACTACATCCTGGAACTATCAGGCAGGATAAACCCTTTCTCCATTAACTAACTTTTTTTTTTTTTTTTTTTTTTTGAGGGGTGGTCGGGACATTTTATCATAGCAAGGAAGAACAACTAATGTGATAACAAACAAGAAAATCTTGAATGTTTTTTCATTGTTTGTGTTAAGGGAAGTTAACACGTGGTCATAACAGCAAGTAGGCAGACAGAAGACCTGACCAATTGATACTTCTATACTATTATTGAAATAGTAAGCGCCTTGTTGTATTCAGAGAGTATGAGAAGATACGCAAACTGGAGGAGGAACCTGGCCATATTTTTGTTGTTGTTGTTTTTCTTTTTCTTTTTTTTTATTCGATGTATTCTTTATTTACATTTCAAATGATTTCCCCTTTTCTGGGTCCCCACTCCCCACAAGTCCCATAAGCCCTCTTCCCTTCCCCTGTTCCTCCATCTTCAAGACAGGGTTTCTCTGTGTACTGTGTAACCCTGGCTGTCCTGGAACTCCCTCTGTAGACCAGGCTGGCCTTGAATTTAGAAATCTGCCTGCCTCTGCCTCCCAAGTGTTGGAATTAAAGGAGAGCGCCACCACTGCCTGGCCGGAACCTGGCCTTATTAAGCTTTCCTTTTACTTGATAGATTTAGAGAGCTTTAAATCTAAGACCTCATTATATTTTTACTGAGTCTGTGTCCATGGATACCCATTTTTCTTTTTTTTTTAAATTAGATATTTTCTTTACTTACATTTCAAATGTTATCTCCTTTCCTCTTTTCCCCTCTGAAACCTCCTATACTATTCCCTTTCCCCCTGCTCACCAACCCACCCACTCCTGCTTCCTTGTCCTGGCATTGCCCTATACTAGGGCATCGAACCTTCACAGGAACAAGGGCCTTTCCTCTCATTGATGTACAACAAGGCCATCCTCTGCTACACATAGGGCCGGAGTCATGGGTCCCTCCATGTGGACTCTTTGGTTGGTGGTTTAGTCCCTGGGAGTTCTGGGGGTACTGGTTGGTTCATATTGTTGTTCCTCCTACGAGTTGCAGACCCCTTCAGCTCCTTAGGTCCTTTCTCTAGCTCCTCCATTGGGGACCCTGTGCTCAGTTCATTGGTTGGCTGTGAGCAGCCACTTCTGTATTTGGCAGGCACTTGCATGGCCTCTCAGGAGACAGCTATATCAGGCTCCTGTTAGTTAGCATTTGTTGGAATCCACAATAGTGTCTGGGTTTGGTGACTGTATATGGGATGGATCCCCAGGTGGGGCAGTCTCTTGGATGGCTTTTCCTTCAATCTCATCCTCATATTATTCTGTGTTCAGAGATGCTCACTTTGCTAAAACATTAGAATACACACACACACACACACACACACACACATATACATATACATTATTGAAGTCTGATTTGCCATATAAGATGAGTGAAAAAAGCAATTCTAAATTACTCCTAGGCATTCAGTTTAAAGAGAAAATTTCAAAGATACATTTATGGCTTAATAATTAAATCTGGGTGAACATGCCTGCTGGGAACTTCTACAATAATGAAACAGAATGGCAGGTTTCAAACCACAAACAAAGGACGTTTCCTTTCAGAGATTTGAGTCACAGCATATTAGTATTTAATTGATTTTTGCATTTTTAAATGCATAATGTCAGAATTCCTTGGTAAGAAGTTCTGAATAATTATTCCAGTGCAGTCTGAGAAGTGGTAAATAAGAATCAAGTTCTCAACAATATCACTCTTAAGTAAGGGGCTCTAAGTGTCTAAAAAATTAAATTCAGATTTCCTTGACCCCAGATCTGAAGTTTTCTTCCTTTCCAACACTTTGATCCATAAGATATTCAGCTCTGCACCACTGGTCTGAAGATAGGAACCCAAGAAGTGCTGTGAACAAGAGTAAAGTACTATCTGGGAAATGTGTTAATGTTGGCCAACAGACCCTTCTTATATTCAAGTTTTAGTTAAGGCAAAATCATATGAATAGGTCAGAGTTCACTTGAGGTAAGAACTTGTATTGACTGTCTTATAAAATTAAAATTATAAAACTAATTATCATCTGCTTAATAAAATGGTCATAGAAAAATGACACTAATATAGAATCTAAGGGGCAACTGGGATTACAGAGATGTGTAAATGTATCAAGTCTTTTAAAAACACCCCCATACTGGCTATCAAAATGGTTATGAAAAGTAATTCCATTCTTAAGATTGTGTTTGCCACAAATCCCTTTCAGATGATTAGACATAATCACATTTATATCTATTCACATTTGCTTCTATTTATCTACCTATCTAAAACTTCAGAAGCCAAGAAAAAATAAGTTTACTTCACTCTATGGAAACAGCTTTAACTTAAAGGAATCTTTATGCAACCATCTTAATTCCAAAGGTCTGAGGGCAGAAGGGCAGCTCCCAGTCTTCATTGGTGTTTCAGGCCGTATAAAATCACAACCCTTTAGAGTCCTCTCAGAACAGTTATCCAAGTCTAATTTGTATCCATTCTCTTCCCTCATTTCCTTCTCAATAAATAATGGATAAAGCAACAATGGGGCTTGCTGACTTTCTAATTCTTCTAATATACAAAAATTATCTGCTGGAAATAAATTAACGTCTATAGGATAGTCTGCAAATGGGTTGAAAGTAATTTGGTGCTTCTTAAGATGCTGCCTGTGTTCCGTTTTATTTTTGAGCCAATTAATCACCCATTCATCTCCCTGTTCTATGCCCATCCTCTCCCCACTCATCCCCACCTCTAAATAATCCCTTCCACACCAACGTAGCTGGAAAACCCTTCCATTCTTTTTTGACACTCTTATCTTGATTTGCTATTCAATTTTCCATTAATTAGAACATGGTGACAGGGCAATGGTATAAATGTAAATATCATGCAAATCTCTAGTGGAAAGCTGCTCTAAGAGCAAACACAATTGATGATTATGTAAAGTTGGTATCACTACTGATTGCAGGCCTATCTGATTTACGGAAAGGATATTTGGGATGAACAGGATTTCAAACTCAGTGTGACTTAGCCATGTTAAGTACCATTGCAGGTTTTCCTATTGGGTTTTCCATCTTGAAACCATGGGGTTCTATATTCCTGTGCATTAAGTAATGGGCATGGGAGATCAGATAAAGGTAGACTTAATTAAGTTATTAAGATTTTTCCAAGCATCAGAGAGGGCATGAGACTTTATCTTTAGACTGGGTGACTTCAGCACACCGTTTTTCTTCTGTGATCACAGTTGTCATGGTCTGTTGGCATACTCCTTTCCTAGTATACATCTTATCTGAGGTTCTAACCCCACTACCTGCCAATACCTATCTAGTCAAGTCAGTCAGTCCCCATAAGTGTCAGATTTGCTGCTTCAGATTGTAATTACAATAAATTGGAATCCTAACTAAGGAAAGATTTGACAACTAATTTTGTGCCCAACAATTAAAATATATGTAGAAATTTTCTTCCTTGGATCATACTTTTTCTTCCCTTCCCATTTAATTTTAGATCCCTTCTGCCTTTGAGGTTTTTATGTAAGCTTGAGGTTGATGTATAAATAAAACACAGCTTGATCATATTTCATTGATTGTCTATACTTCTCTGAGTTATAGAAACTCACTCTGGTGCTAAAGGTAGTAGGAGCACTGTAACAACCATTTTCAGGGTAAAACTTATTCATAAAATGGACACTTATCCCTTTAGTGATTTGTTGATATATAGGATAAAGAACTAAGCTATAATGTCTTCATTTCATTTCAATTATGCACACTCAGCAGAAGGCTCGGTTGTTTGTTTTAACTGTTCAACTTTGGGACAGTTAAACAGGACATAAAAAGGGTCCTGTTAAAAAAGCTGTGTTAATCTAACAAGGTATGAGTACCCCTTACCTTGTGTAGTCATTGAAGGAATATTTATTTAAAAGAATGGAACTTTGTAAAATATACTTGTTTAGTTAAAAATATATATATTTAGTCACACCTTACAAGGAGTCTTCACTAATATTAAAAATCTTTAGTGGTTCCTAACAACAGTATTATTCATTATCCTATTAACAACTATCCTATTCATTAGCTAATATAGAGCTTCAAAAATATTCATTTATCCCACTTTTATAAAGGCCCTTTTTACGGTATTCTTTTTCTGCCTCCTTCACCGAGTAGATTTTTATCTTTAAAAAGATCAGCAGACTGTAAGTTGTAGGTGTGACATAAATCAGTTCTACAAAATGATTTAAATAATCATAATGTGTATCAAATACATGGTTTTATCTGGGTGGTCTACAAGTCGTAATCTCGAATAGGATTTTTATAATCTTTATGTTATCTTCTGAAATTCCCAGTTTTACGCACTGCAAACTGCTGTTGAAGGGCTGTCAAATACATGTGAGGATCACAGATCTTATCGACTTAAACACATAAACAGTATGAATCACATTTTCTCTTTGGGGTTAGCTTCAGCCACATAACTTAATTTTGAAAGCTCTATTAGTACAAGAACAAGCCTTTCTAGACACTTCTTTAAAGTTTATTGTGTAATCACAGTATAGAATTCTTGATATTGGTTATAAGAGTTAGACTATATTAAGCAATAAAGGCTTGAAAACAGTTTTCTATAACTGCAGAGGAATTATACATTACAAACATGTAAAGTCTACTGTGTCAGAGTGTGAGCTTCCCTCCATCCTCTTCAACTTGTTCCTACAGGCATGCATCTACCTAGGAAAGAATTTTCTATTCTTTCCTGGAGGTAGGGTGGCCATGCATTTGATTGGGTCTAAAATAATATGAACAGTTATCTGTCAATGGCCTTTGACTTCTCAACTCTTGCCATTGCATGAAAGATGAATACAACTGTGGCCTTGCTCTGACCAAGAGGACAATGATAATATTCATGGAGTGCCAGAGCCAGGGGGGGACATTGGTTCCCTGAATGACCCAGTGGAGAAGAAGCATCCTGCTAGCCGAGACTAGCCATACTGTCACATCAAGAGGAATGCATCCTGTATTATTCAACAGATTGTTCAAGGGTTTCCTTTGTAATGTGACTTAACCTTTTCTCTAATACATCTGTTCAGGGTGTAGCTCCACAAGCTTCTCTGAAAGGCAAAACAAACAAAACAACCTGGTAGCGTTTTCAGATCCCTCTGAAGAGTACGTTGGGGCTTTCATGTTCTGGAGTCCCTTCATGTGAGCTGGGCTTCTGCTCCTGCTTTCACAGGGAGGATGCGAGGAGAGCAGAGCAAGCATTGTTTTTTCCAGGGATGCTCTGAGGAGCGTAGTTAGGTGATGTTGCTTTGATCCTCTTCCATTATTTACATAGCTTCTCTGCACTTTTAGGATCTGTTGCGACCCAGACCGAGCATCATCTCCTCCAAAAATTATATTAGCACTTTTTGAGGTAGACATGATTGCTTTGTTTTGATTTGTTCTCAAAATTATAACTATGAAGAGAGCTTTCCTGCATTTCTGAAACCTCCATATGGATCTTTGATATCCTCTATTAAAATATAATGGTCCTCATGAAGGATTTATATGGGGTTTATTGTGTAGAACTGTTGGTGTTTTATAGGTGCTTAGAATATTATAAGTATATGTTGATTTTGATAGTGAATAGTTTGCATTTATTAAATAATTAAAGTGCTGTACTTAAGAAAGCATCAACATAATAATGTGTCTTAGATATAAAATATTTAATGTCATCTAGAAGCTATATAAACTAATGAAAAATTTCTTGCTATCATTAAAGACATGGATAGGTATCTGATAAAATAAGTAATTTTTCTTCATAAGAGTATTTTTATATCTAGGTTAAAAAAATAAAAACAGAATAATATAAAACTTTAGTTACTATAATATTGTTAATCACATGAAGATCATAAGACTTATGATTTGTGGGGGGTGACCTATACATGATTACAAAGTCCTTATGATTTTCACTCAGCATTACTTATTACATTTTAACATAAATCAAGTGTCTTCTTTCAAGTTCAGTTGCAATAGTTGCTTGATTCATAGCCAACATGTGGGCTAGCTAGCAAGCCTGTGAGTTAACATATGATTGCTAGCTGACCTCCAATCCTACTAGAATGTAAAGATACTTGCTAACATTCATTCCATATGGAACTATACACAAATATGTTTAGGTTGTGTAGCCAAATATATGGTTCGGTCTTCCTGATGGAATGCTCATAATCACTGTTTCCCAAACTTTTCTTGGAATATAATTTTCTCAGGAAAAAAATATATATGTATGAGAACAGAAATTGGCACAAGAAGGTCCCAAATTGGTCAGAGAGCTGACTTAGACCTCAAAGACAACCCTTTTCTGAACTTTGTATTCTGATGGAGAAATTCTGATGATTGGGATCATCAATCAAATATCACAGTTTTCCATGTATGTGTGTTTTGTGTGTGTGTGCCTGTACAGACACACATAGATGTATATATTAATGCCTACAAGTTTGGGAATCATACAGAGAAGATATAATGTGAATTTCATATCTCATTTCTCTAATGTGTTTAATAAATATTGTAGCTTGTCAATTGAGAACACTCATAGTTACAGAAGGTGCTATGCTAGCTGGTGAGGGAGAAAAGGCATCAGGCATCTTACCCAGCACTAGACCCTCCATGTCACAATATCTGCAAGGTAAGATATGACAAATGCTATAACAGGGCGTGGCTGTTGTGGCTTCTTTCATGGCTTTGAGGCTTGTTTCAGAGGAGGGAATTTATGCTTGGAACCATAAATCTGGTCAAAGCTTATAGCTAGACAGGTTATAGTCCATATGACAGAACTATCTGATCCTATTTTGTTAAGTGGAGATGCTGTCCAGTTGCCTTCTGAACTTATAGCAATGCCATAGACCTGGGCTGCTTTCAACTGTAGTCCCCAAAGCCTCATTTCTCAATGGGCATCAGTTAAAGCAGAGACTCATAAGTGATCCTAGTGCTGGAAATAAGTGGATGGGACTGCTGAGTCTCAAATGGGACATCTTCATCGATCCCCTAGGTCCCCTAACCTTGTTGTAAGAGATACTAGGAAAGAATGAAGAAAGGATGTAAGGGAGACAGAGGATGTATAGGAGTGCTATGAAATGTTTTCTTCCAGATGTGACATGAACTGAATTTATAATCTCATCAACTGTGGCTACTTTTGGAAAACCTGCACGAGATAAAGCCAGCCACAATTCAGCATGGGTCGGAGGAGGAGTTCACAAGTACCTGTCTCTAACAGAGGAGCAATTGAGAGCTAGCAGTTAGATGCTGGAGGGAGAGAATTCTCTGGTAGTGTGGTCACTGGTAGGTTGCCTATACTCCAGGGATGGTCCTGCACTCATTTCTAACACTGGAAAATCTGACCTCCTTTGAGGCTCAAGAAAGGTTAAACAGAGAGACTGATCTCTCCCTCCCTCCCTCCATCTCTCTCTCTCTCTCTCTCTCTCTCTCTCTCTCTCTCTCTCTCTCACACACACACACACACACACACACACAGAGAGAGAGAGAGAGAGAGAGAGGTGGGGGAAGAGAGAGAAGAGTCAGACAGACACCCCCCCACATGATTCTAACAAAATAAGACAACCTTTTAATAAGTAAATAAGTAAAATTGAAAAAACAGAAACATCCAAAGTGCAGGTACTAAATATCAGCGAAGGAGCTAGATCTCCCTCGGGTCACATTTAAAGTCAACATGTACTAGCTAATGAGAAGCATTTGCATTTTGTACTTTTGTTTCCAACTTTTAAGTATGAACAATTAACAATTAACTGATGAAGATTAGACATCCAAAGAAGCTTTTAGTATAAAGAAAGAGATCAAAACAAACAAATAAACAAAAGCTGGAAATTAAATAGACACTGTTCAGGGGAAAACAAAGCTTTAAAATACATTAATTTCCTCAAAGAGATAAAGTATTTCATCCACTGAACAAAAACAGTGTGTTATTAACTATAAAGTATATTCTGAAAACAGAGAGCTTTGGGGACTTAAAATTATACAGAAATAAAAAAAATCAATGGAACATTGCAAAACAAAACTGTTGTAATCTGAAATAAATAGCAAAATAGAAATCCAACACTAGTGAACTCTGATGGGGGCCAGGGGTCACAATGGCTAGAAATAGAAAATACAGAAGGAGGAAATACAGAAGAGGTAGTCAATATCCAGTATGGAACAGTGAAGACCTTGCTGTCTTACTGGAAAGCTAACAGGTTATATACCCACACTGACAGGAAGAATTAAAGAAGCAAATAGTGTATAATCTGAAAAAACAGGCACTAGAAGGAGAAGATCATCTTGTATTGGTTTACTGTGTTCTAGATAGCACTATGACAAAGTTTTTTCTGTGGGGCCCATTGGAGAGGAATTTTAATTTATTTGCTCTGGCTTTTTATACAAACACATCTGTTAATTCTTTTCTTATAAGAATGAGTTTGTGGGACCCATAGCTTCAGCTGCACATATAGCAGAGGATGGCCTTATGTGACATCAATGAAAGGAGAGTCCCTTGGTCCTGTGGAGGCTTGATAATCCAACATAGGGGAATGCTAGAGTGCTGAGGCAGGAGTGGGTAGGTGGATGGGGGAGCAGCCTCATAGAAGTGGGGAGCACAGGGGAGGAGATATGGGGTGTATGGTGGGAAAACTGGGAAGGAAGAATAACATTTGAATATAAAGAAGCAAAATAATCAATAAAAATATATCCTGATTATAATTTTAAGGAAAGATTGAGTTTGCAAATTATGTGCAGAAGTGCTATGAAATGTTATCTTATGGACATGACATGGCTACTGAACTCGAAAACTCATAGCTGTGGTTACTTGCATAAAACCTGCATACATCAGTCAAAATCCAGCATGGGTGGGAGAAAGAGTTCATGAATATATCTAGTGAGGAAGGAGTAGCCTTTGTCCTTACTTCCTTGGAATAACTCTGAGGAAATGTGTCTTAACATTTCTTCGGAAAGAGAACATTTCTCTACTCTCCAAGGTCTATCATGAAAGGTGCTTTGATAGGAATATCAAAATGTTCAGAGGGTAATAGTCTAGACTATGAGAAACCCACAGAGAAAATACCCCAAATACCCATCAAGAAATTAGCCCAGAAATATTCCAAATGAAAACTTAATTCTTAGCCTTAAAGATGGACATATACCCTCATTCATATCACACTGGTGTTTCAGAGTTTGTAGACAAGCAAAAACATCAACATAGTGATTATGCTATTGGAGAATATATTGTAAAAAATGGAGTAAGAAAAATTAAGAATTCTATGAAGCAGAAAATCTAACACAGCAGTAGATGTGTCCCTGGTTCAAACAAAGCTATTAAGGGGTGATTCTGGAAAGACAGCTCCATGCTAGGGACAGGAGACAACCCAGCCCAGAATACAAAGATTTAAGATATGCTTATTTTGCATGTGTATGTATGTGCCCATGTATGTGCATGAATGTGGACCACATGCCATCTGTAGGTTTCATTTCTTTGGTTAGAGATGGGGTATCTCACTGTCTTGAACTGTTTCCTTAAGTCTTGAGTATCTAGCTCCCACATCTCTCTGAATATGCCTATCTCTGATTCCAAAGTTCTGGGACTAAAGTGTATACCATCACATTTAGCCTTTTTTACATGAATTTTGAGACCAGATTTTTATGCTTGCACAAGTACTTTTGTGAACCATCTCTCCAGCCAGGAATTTGAGAGATAATTTAAGAACTGTGATAATTGATTTTGGCTATCAACTTGATAAATCACCATGGAGATAAAACTCTGGGCATGTCTATAAAGGAGTTTATAGATTAAGTTAATTGAAGCTGAGAGACCTGCTCTAAACATTTATGGCACCATTGTATGGGCCTGATATTTTAAGCCAAGGAGAAAGGAAGGAAAACTAAGAACATGTAAGCTGAGCACTCGCATTTACCTCTCTCTGCTTCCTGATTGTGAATACAGTGGGTCCACAACCTTACATTCCTGTTGTCCTGCCTTGTCTCCATAATGTGGTATACATCCTTGACTCACAAGCCAATATCCTCAAGTTGCCTCTTGTTGGGCATTTGTTTATGGGAAGAAGGAAAGTAAATGACATAAGGGCTGATTTCACTATTGTATTCAATATCATTGCATGATCATGTAAAAGGAGGACTCCAATGGAGTTTGACCAAAGTATTACTTTGATAATTTGTGTCTACTGAATAGACATATCATTGTTTCATAGTCATGTAGTCCTCAAGCTGTGTGACATTCTTAAAAGACATCTATAATATGCTGGATAAATACATTTGAAAAACAACTCTTTATGAAGGTTTTCTGTACACCTATACAAATTTTTATCTGCTTCTATGAGGGTGGTTCCCCACTCATCTACCCACTCCCACCCCCCTGACCTGGCATCTCCCTACACTGGGACATAGAGCCTTCAAAGGACCAAGGGCTTCTTCTCCCAGTGAGGACTGACAAGGCCGTCAAGACCTAGAGAATATCTACTGCATTTATGCCAGAACGCAGGCTGGTTGGATCTGGTGTGGGTCCTGTGTAGGTGACTATGGCTGAGGTGGGCTCCTGAGTGCTCGAGTCCTGTCGAGTTTAGCCCCTCCCATTTCCCAGCACAGCCACCTGCCATCTGGATCGTACATGCTTTGTCCTGCTCTTTCTTAGCATTTCTTGAATTTGGGTGATGTTGGGACTGAAGGGTTGAGAAAGATTTCCCACTTTGGGCTGAGCACGTGGTCTCCCATTCTCAGCAGGTATGTTTTCCAAGAAGAATCCCAGAGTCTCAGTTATATAGATTTCATACATATGAAATAACAAAAGAAATACCACAGGTCTTATGTTCTTTATACTTCACCAGAGAAAGGGTTTTATGGCAACACACACACATACACAAAAAAAGAAAAGTAATGTCCTGTTCTTGCCTTCAGGGGAGCGGGGGTCTATGTGTGGCTGCAAGACACATTCTCTTTCATTTAATCCACAAAGGGGAGGCGTCTAAGATCATAGATGAACAGCTGCTCCTGTTTATCCTGGAAATACTGGAACAACTGACTGTTATCACACACCATCAAAATATTCATTTAACCCATTGGTAGGTATTGGGTTCATTCTGAATCATATACCTGGCTTTATCCTCTACTGTATGTGTGATGACAGACCATGCTAAACATATATCTAAAAGGGGGTTTAATTATGAGTTGTGCGAGTTTAGAAAACCCTAAGGGGTTAGATGGGATGCAAAATGAACTTCAGATGGCTTGTAAGGATGAGGCAGGCTTTAAGTATGAAGAACTGACACAGTTTCAAACAGGGAATGTATGTAAGATTTATGATGGAAAGGTAGCAGTTTAACCCTAGGAAGAAACAAAATATCAAATTTCAATGCAGAAAAATCATTGAATGTTAATTCATTGAAAAATGACACCCTGTCATTCTGAGCTTCAATTCTTCCATTTTTATACACCTTCTATTATTTTCAAACATACACATAGAAATCCTTAATTGAATGCAATGTTATGTCTATGTTTATGTCAATTATCTTCAGTTCTTTTATTAAGTAACAACACAATCTTGTGTATAATGCAGAACCTCAATTTTCTCAGCTAGTTGCAAGTTATCTGATGTATCTTACAATACAGCAGCATCCATGAGAGTTATTCTTCTGGTACAACAAGGGAATAACACTTGGGTTTCCAAACACATAATCTTGTACTATTCAAAAACTTATACAGAGTATAGAGCGTAGTTAATTCATCTTGCTCAAATATATTATCTCTACTTCCCTCCTGCAAAGTGATTCATTTCTCCCCCCACATATAATTGAATCAGGTTTTGCTCCACATAGTTCAGCAAGGACGAATAGATAGACACAGCCACATTCTAGACATAGACACACTGGATGCAAACAATACCTCTTTGCAAGTTCATAGGAGATTTATCACAATAAAAGGGGCCAGAAGAATCTGGACATTTCTGGGTTACTGTGCTATTCCCCACTGCTCTCCTCTAACTATCTCAGACAGGCTGACAGGAACCATTGTTATAACTTCTGCTGGTGTTGTATTTATATACTGTGTTGGTTAGGCTGTGAGGCCTCAGGAAAAGCAGGCACTATAATGTGCTCTTTCAATCTGGACACAGAAACTTTAAGAGTCTATTATCTGGTTTACTTGCAGTGCCTATTACCATCACATGAAAATAGAGAGTAGCTCTATCAGGTTGAAAAATAAAAGAATGTCTGTTGTGTATAGGATGAAAGGAAAAATTTAAAAGTCTTCACCAGGATATTTCCCAGCCCGTGACTATTTCCTGCAATTTTAAATCTGACATGAAAAAGTTTGCTATGTGCAAAGAAATAAGGCTATACCCATTGCATGGGGACCTGCTAATAATTGTGCACCTATATCCAGCTACTTGATCATTCACAAGCTTCTAATACGTGTTTTATCCAGGGTGTCAACCATGAAATAATTAGGTGAATGATTTTGCTTACCCAAGTTCCTGCTTATTTAGAAGTCAGCAGGCAACATCAAGATTCAAATCCATACATCTTATAAACAGCAAATATGGTAGGGGATCAAAATCAAATCAAAGCTGAAGGCTCAGTACCAGCAGTGTCTAAAAGACAGTGTTTCCTTTTATCCAGCAAAGAATGTGTTCTAATAATCCCAAACTGAAGGAAATGTCATATGAAATAGCTTTTCTGTGAGAGATACATATGTAACGTGACGAGGAAAGTCGATTCCATGTGTGCTGGGATTACTACTGATCTAATTATGTGCTTCTATATTCTACATGTAGATATTTTGGGTTATCTTTTTATAAATGCTAAGTTAAATGTGTACAATATTTATTAAACTCATGAGAGTTAATTTTGTGCCTGTTCTAAATGGCTTATGCATATTAACACTGTTCCCACATGGTCCTTTGCATTCTATGTTGTGCTTATGACTTTTTATTTTTATAGATGGCAAAATGAAACTACATAGAGGTGAAGAAAATAGTAAAGAGAAAAAAGATCATCATATGTATAATAAGAGAGAGCAAGACTAAAACTCAAGAAACTTATTGTAAGTAGATTTGTGTTCATTGATGCTGTATTTAGAGCTACAGAGGGCTACTATGGAGTTAATATAGAGATGTATGGAGCTGAGGCTTACTGCAAATATAAAATAGTCATAGGAATTTACTTAGTAAGATAAAGACTAAGGACTATGGTGGGTTGCAGACTGTTTGTGACATAGTGAATAGGAAGAGTCAGGATAATAATAGACCAGACTTCAAAGAGAAAAAGATTGGAAGAAATCACAAAGTAGATGATAGGAAAGCTAAGGAAGCCAGCAGCACCAGCTCCAGCCCTGGTGCTTTGCGTTAAGAAGGCTAAGCAAAGTAAATGGGTTTCTCCTTTCTCAGTAGTGCTGGAGACCACACCTGTAAGTGTGCACTGCTCACAGAGACAACCTACACCAACACAAGTGAGCTCTCCTAACCAATGTATGTGCACATTGCAACTCAGAGGCACAAGAAAGATGAAAAAGGACGACAACATTATACCTCTAAGAGAGTTACTTCTCAGTTACTGCAGCCAAAGCAACCCAGAGGTTGAAATTCCTAAGAATTCTAAATCTGCTTTCCAAAAAGCCCAAGACTTCAAAGAGATTCAAACAAACAAATAGATGATTGAAATATGTAAATTAATTCCGAATGTAGACCGGAAAATCAGTAGCATAACTGAGAAAGAGAAACATAGTTAAGACCTTAGTAATGAAACTAACGTCTTGAAAAGAACAAGCAGAAACATTAAAAATGAAATAATTAATAAATCTCATAAGAAATCTAAGTTGAAAAGCATTAGCCATAGACTAGTAGATCAAATAGAAGAAGGTATATTAGAAATGGAAGGCAATGCATCAGGAAATATAACATCCAGTCATTGACAAACAAATATAAAACAAATTATAATGACTATAGCCCATCATCTGAGGCATAGTCCAGAGATCATATTTAAGAACACATTTGCTCTAAGAAGGAAATGAGATTAAAACTAATGAAATTGTCACAGAAAGTGTCTCAAATGTAGGGAAAAATAGCTACCTATACAAGCTATATCTAAGAAGTAGGTCCCAACTATAGTCAAGTTGCCAAAACTAGAAACAGAATATTAAAAGCTTCAAATGTACAAAGCCAACACCAATAGAGCAGTAACAGGTGTCTCAGAAGTAAAGAAAATATGATGATTGATCCTGACTTTCACCTTGATTGTTTCTGGAATCAACTAAGAGACACACCTCTGTGTGTAAGAATAGACACCATAAAAGACATGTTACTAAAAGAAATACTTGCTTTAAATGTAACAAACAATTGTAAATAAGTGTGTGCCAAATATTATGGCATTCAATTTTTATAAAGAAGATACTACTGGGTATAAAGAGACAGATATATCACATAGATACAAATATTTGGGTGGCTTCAATTCTCTAGCCATAGCAATAGACAAAACACCCAGATAAAATATTCAACAATGAACCTATAAAGTTAGCATAAGAAATAGAGGAAATACAATTGACAAAAATCTATAGAACTTTTCATCCAACCACTGAAGAATGACCATTGTTCTCAGTACCCATATAACTTTCCTTAAAATAAATTACATTCTACACTATAAAAATAAAAAAAATACTGATAAAGATCTTACAGGAATAAAACTAGAAAATAATAGCATATAAAGCTACAGAAATTATATTAATACTGCTAAAGGAGTTAGCCACTGAAAAACATGTGGAAGACATTAAACCAAGTGAAAATACAACTTACACAAATCTTTGGGATACACCAAAGGCAGATTTGAGAAGAGTATTTGTAACTATGGGTACTTACAGTAAAAATTGTAGGGGCCACAAACAAATATGTTTATGATGCATCGTGAGAGCCAATAAAACAAATTCAAATTAAAGCCAAAAGCAGCAGGCATCGAAGTCTAGGGTGGAAATATATGAAGCAGAAACTAGAAATCACACAGCAATAAATGAACTGACAGTTTTTTGTTCCTTTTTAAAAATTAACACAATTGACAAATCCTTTGCCCAACTGTCCAAAAGAGAGGACCCAAATTAATAAAATGGGAAATGAGAGAACATTAAAACAGACCAAGTGAAATGCAGAGGGTTAACTGAGAAACGCTTTGAACATCTACATTGCAAAATAATAAATAATCTTTAAGAAATGGATGAAGTTTTTGGATCTTCCAAACCAAACCAAGAGAATATAGACAGCCTAACTCATCTATAATAAGCAAGGAGATCGATTGTTTGATGCAATTATAGTAATAAACAAAGAAATGCTCAGAAATGGATAGGTTCACAGTTGCATTGTACTAAAGATTAGTGTTCTTTGAACTATTTCCTGAAACTAAAAAGGAAGAAATGGTGCCAGATTGTTTGTTTGCTTGTTTGTTTGTTTTCAAGACTGGGTTTCTCTGTGTAACCCTGGCTGTCCTGAAACTCACTCTGTAGACCAGGTTGGCCTTGAACTCAGAAATCTGCCTGCCTCTGCCTCCCAAGTGCTGGGATTACAGGCGTGCGTCACCACTACGAGGCTCAGATTCATTTTATGCAGCCAGTATTACTGATACCAGAACCCTATAAGGACAAGTGATGATCATGGACTCCTATCCGTCTGGAACTGTAAGTCTCCAACAAACCCTTACTTCTATAAGTTGCCATAATCATTTTGTCTTATCATAGCAACAGAGAAGTAATGGCGACTTTTGAAGGAGCTCTTGACTACCTACGCTCACCTCTGCTCCCTCTATCCATGAGTGTCTTATCATCTCCAAAATGATATCATTTAGCTTTGTCAGTCTTAAAAATTCCTGTTTGTTTCAGAGAAAACAGCTTCTTTCAATCTCATATAAAAAGTGGGTCCGGCAGAAAAATCATCATTCACTTGTATCACAAAACAAAACCTGCACAGTAGTTCTCTGCTTTATTTATTATTCTATGTCTATTTATTTTTAAATTGCACTCCATGCTGTTACTACTCTAAGTAATTTGATTTGAGAGTGTAGCTCAGTGGTAGAGAACCTGTCAAGGCCTTAGTCCAAGTCTATTTTTAATACCACATAAAACAGACACCAGGCAGAATAAAAACAAAGCAACAAAACCCAAACGAAATAAGCTACCAGTCACAAAGGCTGAGAGAAAAATCATCTTTGGCTTCCCTGTATTCCTTGTCAAATAGTTTCATGCATATCTACAGGGAAACACTGCAGTCTACCACATCTATGTAATCCTCAATATAGAAAACAAGGAGTAAAACCTTGTTTCATGCATATCTACAGGGAAACACTGCAGTCTACCACATCTATGTAATCCTCAATATAGAAGACAAGGAGTAACACCCAGGAAGCTTTCTCATAACTATCCTGAGCAGAAGAGAGCACAACATCACTGATCACTAGGTCTGGTGTTATTTGAGACCGGATCTAGTGATAAAGTGAGCACTAGCCAGATAAAGTGGCTACACGTGGAAGACTGAGGTGATGAACATTTCAGACCCTTGGAGTGTCTCCAGATGAAGTAAATCAAGTCGGAAGTCTGAGTTTAATTGGTTGTCTCTCTTTCAAGAGCTAGAATTTAAGGACACTCTATGGTGACCCCATTCCTGAGAAAATGCACTGTTCTCTTTGAGCAGAAAGTTTCAACAGACCAGAGTCTTCTCCTCATGTGACAGGTTTTGGTTTTTATACTAGTTTAACACATCACTTAATTAAAAAATATGGATACTGTTATTTAAAAGACTTTAATATATACTGTGCGTTAACGGAGAAGACTATCAATTCAGATAGCATGGCCTATTAATGGAATTGACTTCTAATATAATTTTATATATCTATACATTTGTCTGCAGTCCTACTCTATGACTTTAATATTCTGGAAACTACAGATGCTCTGGGCTGCTTTTGAAAGAACTTTAAAACGATCATTTTTAAACCGGAAGAAGTCCTCTGGGAGTCATTATATTACCATTGACCTGTGGTCAAGTCCATTTGGGGCATTTTCTTTTTTTTTTTCTATTTTTTATTGAATAGTTTATTTACATTTCAAATGTTAGCCCCTTTCCAGGTGGGGCATTTTCTTGACTACTGATTGATATGAAAGGACTCAGCCCACTGTTTTTGGTGTTATTCCTGAGCAAGCGATTCTGGGTTATATAAGGAAGCAGGTTTGGGGAGTAAACCTTTCCTAGCACTCTTCTATGGCATTGGTTCTCAACCTGTGGGGATTGAAATATCAGATATTCTGCACTGTTGATATTACATTGAGATTCCTAACAATATTTTAGTAGTAAAATTATAGTTATAAAGCAGCGATGAAATAACTTTGTGTCTGGGGATCGAAACACGAGGAACAGTATTAAAGGGTGGGAGACTTGGGAAGCTTGAGAACCACTGCTTTATGGTCTAAGCTTCAGGTTCTTTGAGTTTTTTCCCCTGACTTCCATCAGTGATGCTTTGTGAAGGAAGGGCAAGCCAAATTAACCCTCTCCTACCCAAGCCACTTTTGGTCATGGTCAAAATAGAACACAGCAATAAAAACAGACATTGTGTTAACTGTTTCAATCAGTATTCTCTCCCCATCTGCCAATCCTATACCCAGGGCAGAGAGGCATTCATGGGACGTCTGTACTTTATTCCTAGTATTCCTTTTCAGCACGCAACACATTTCACATCAGAGAAGCAACTCAGCTCAGACCCAGAGTCGATGTTATGAGGTATGTGATCTTTAATACAACAGTTACCAAAATTGAAAAAAATCTTCTGTAATTCTCCACATTATGATTTCAGCTCCTGCAATGCAGTTTTTATGCCCACCAGAAAGCAAATATAAACATTTGTAACTCAACAACAACAACAAAATCATCTTGGCAGGAATGACCAAAGGTTCCACCACCAGGGAAGAAAGAGATGGGATGGAATTCTCTCTGGTGAGGGATGAAATGTAAATTAATATGCAAAACATTTTTTTTTAAAGTCACTTAACCTGAAAACTAAAGGGAAGCCTCCCTCTTGGAAAGGATGCATTTTCTTCTTGGGCTAGGTTACTGAGTGAGGAGGGAAGCCGTAAAAGGGTCTGGTCGGAGTGACAACTTTACAGCCTCATAAATAAGCAGAAGAATGGGAATTATATCTTTCTTTGTGGTTGAAGTCCCTATGGTGCCAAATGACCCTATTCACCCACCTTCCTGCAGAATCTGGGACTGCTTTGTGCCCCGAGGTGTCATTCCAATTCTGGACTGTATTCGTGAGACAAGGTCTTCGACACATCCCCATATTCTGTCATATTTCACACCCAAGCAGTCACTGAATCACCCGGTCATTTTTCAAGGGTGAAATGCAATTTAATAAGGTTGACGAAAACATTACACTGCTTTTCTGTATACTTACAAAAGGAAGAAGAAGAAGAAATAAAAAAAAAAAAGGCCTCCCCAAAGAACTTCCATCCATTAAGGAGGAAGGAAGGGAAACCCTGGATGCCAAGAGGAAAAGGAAAATTAGCTTAGCTCTGCAGATAGACACTGCTTCCACCTGCTAAACTCAGGAAAAGGAAAGTTAGCCAACTCAGCTATTTGAAAGAGGAAGCAACCTCAAAGGAGCCCCTTCGCTGCGGCTGTGCTCTGTTTTACAGAGCAGAAGACAGAAAGAGCCTAATAGGGTTTCTGAGACAGAAGAAGAGCCATTGTAAAGAGGCATCACATTTTATTGCATCAATATTACACATAAGGATGGACTCTATCATTCAGTTATTGAGCCTTATCTATTTCTTCTTTTAAATAGGTTTGCATCCATTGATGTTAAAACTCTGTCATCTTCCTTTGCACATGTTATAAATAATATTTTATTCTGAAGGAAAGAAAGCCTCAAGGTAAGTTATTCAAATCCCCAAGCACTTAGCAGAGTACAGAAGGTCTCTAACAGGGGATGTGTACAGCCCACTAAAAAGGACCGTGCTATTTCTAAGATGTGTATGACTACCACAACGAAAGTCGGGGGAGACCTGCCTCAGAGGTGGCATGTCAACTTGGAAGGTGTTCTTCAGTGGCAGAGGGCACAGACTGCCCTTCTGCTTTGGCTTGTGTGCAGCACCAATGCTTTCTGGGTGATTTTCATCACAATGCTGAATCCCTCTGTCCTTACCCTCTGTCAAAAAGCAAAGTGATGATCTCTAGCATCCATGTAGTTGCACTGGCTAAGTAAGTTCCAATGGGTCCAATCTTTAGGATGCAGTTATTGCTTAATAAGCTCAGGCATGCTTTTTCATTCCAGTTAGCAATGAATTACACTTATAATCATGTAGTGTTAGTTTCATTAGATGCTAAATGCTCTAAAATCATGTCGAAAGATTAAATATGATAAAGGTTAACAATCACAGAAGTTACTGTAATGTAAAGGTGAACACATGATGATATCTAAGATCCACAGAAATAGAACATTATACTTGCATATCTAATGAGAATCTTGTAACTCATTTTAGCAGCATGCAATCTTATGCATTAGGTTACTTATTATTGTTGGTTACGATTTTAAATGAAAACTCTCTGTGAAATCTCTTGGGCTCAATCAGCTGTTGACAAAATCAATTTCTTGTAGTAAGCTCAATTATGCTCACAAATAAATCTGCATATGTCTGATCTAGTTATTCTTTATCTATTGACAAGATATGTCTATAGCAAGCACCATAGTTTTGTTGAATGAGCATGTTATCCACAGGGTAAACTTCTAAGAGTTGACTTCAAAGCCTTGTCTTTTGTACTTTGTTAGTGGTAAAGTTAGCTGTTTGATATGTGGACCTTAATAACAACAGGTCGGCTATGCACATGCAAATTGGCCCCAACTTTTAGTGGCTACAACAACGGGAGAAATGGAATGAATGACAAACAGCAACAAAGAGGAGACTGAGGGCGGGACTCAGTTCTGGTGCCTGCTTTCTTCTAGAGATACTTCCTTCCATTCATCATGGTAAGTTAGTGCTGGGTTCCTAATTCCCCAGCATGGGGAGAAAAATGTTCTGCTATTGATTTGCTTTGTACTGTACCTTGAAACATTTGCATGGTTGTAGTTTTAGCTATGCTGAATGCAGCTTTGTGCTTTGTAGCCAGGACTTCTAATCTGCTCAGACAGTAAAGAACCCAGCTCCTGCTTGAGACTAGATCCTACGCTAATTTCGAGCCAGAGAAAGGGCCATCCATGAAACTACACACCGCTGTAAACTGTCATAGAACACCAGCATATTTAGAAGAATGATAATTTTGGAGGGCTTTAAAAATTAGGAAGCCTCCGAAAGGAAAGGGAATATTTTCTTCACTATGCACAAATGTGCCTATTTATTACAGAAAGCTGGATGCCTCCATTGATTTAAATGAACCCTTCACTTCCAAATTATGTGCAGCAGCTTGGACTTAATGAAATATTTATTCAAAATCAACAAGCTGCCCTCCAGGAGTCTTTGCCGATAAAGGCAAACATTTCATTTAGGGAGCTTGGTTCCCACCTATGGCAATCCTGTAGTGGCCTAATGTTAGGGAAGCTGATTTATTTGAGACCAGGAAATTTAAATAGAATGTAACCTTGCCACGCAGGTAAAAGCACTTGCCCTTGGCTATTGCTTAGCCTGACCACAGGGCTTTCTAGAAACAGCAAAGGCTTTATAAGTGTCAGCTCATGGCTAAATCAATGTTTATGCATGATGTGCTTCTGAATAGCAAGTCCTTGCTGCCTGCAAGGGAAACAATGTTCTTATCAGTTTGCCTATTTCTCCTTCTTCAACCACTGCACAGGAGTGTTTCAAATTGCATTTAGGAACAATTATCTGCTGGTATTTCGTGACAAGGAAAGTGTTGTGATTAATGAAAAGTGACACACACTGATTACTTTGTCATGCCACTCTCCTTGGTGAGACAGTGGCTCTGGTGAACCCAAGTTTGACCTCCCTTACCTTTAACAAGGTCAACCAGAATGCCCAGCGCCTGGAGATTAGCTGTAACAAGGGCTTCAAGATGACTTGAGGATGCTGTCTCCACTAATGAACCCCAGGAAGCCATTTGAACAGACTAATACTGCTTTCACCTCAGACTTAAAGGTGAAATTAGAAACAAAGGTTTTATGCCTTCCATGGAAATGTGTGAAGTGTAATTGCTGGTAGTCTGACATCAAACTCTATACTCAAAATACATAAAAAACTTGAAGTCTAAGTTTACCCAGATACTTGGGGTAAATCCCTCTGATGCTCTTTTCTTTTTGTCTAGTTCACATCAAAATTTTGCTGCACCTGATTCCACGGTATCGATGCTCAGACACGATTCTGTTGTATCCCTTGGTGGTCACAGAGAGCCCCCATCAAATAAAACCCCTAGACTTCTTCTCAGAGGCAACTGGCAAACCAAATAAGACAAACTCCAGGCGAGCAGCTTGGATTAGGGAGAAAGACCAAAGCCCAAGTCCATTTTTAATGAGATCATATGCTAAAATATACTTATTTGTTCTCCCATGTTGTACAATGCTGATAATTTTAGGGTCAGGATTTAAAATTTCACTTGGAAACAAGGGATTCAATCAAATAACTTGATTGCATTTAAGAGATAGATATATTTCCAAAAAGCAGTAGTGTGTGCCTGTGTGTGTGTGTGCATGTGTGTGTACATGCATATGTGTGTGTGTGTTTGTGTGCTTGTGTGTGTGCGTGTGAACCTCTAATTGGAGTGCTTTCTCTCAGGGGAAAAATGACTCTGAAATAAAAATAAGAATCAAACTTAGAAATGCTGACATTCATTTCAAAGAAGCAATTTTCACGAGCATTTTATTTTCCCACAAGCGAACTGTACAATCTAGCGACATTGTTTCATGCGGTCAATGTCGACATTATTGGAAACCCTTGCTGATTTGGAATGTGAAGGATGAAACAGCCACAGCGGTGGTTCACATATCAATGTTTCAGGAGTACTTTTTCCATTTTTTTTGGGGGGGGGGTTGGTGGCTTTCTCTACGAACATTAAAACAACCAAACACAACCCATAGACCTACCTCTTACCAGGATTACACCACATTCCTTTGTCAATGAGCTTTCTCCTTCTCTTTCGAGAAGAGTCCAAGGCCTTCAGATGGCCTGGTCATTCATGCTGATCTGAGTTTAAATTTGCATGAGTTCACAGCCATCGATTAGCTGTGGAGGGTAAAGCAGTAGATGCTGGTTGTTTCACAGGGCAGATCACTATTTCTTCTGCAGTTATTCTAATTAAAGTAATTCCCACGAAGGTTCATGTTGTTATGAACGGAAACAAAATCATGTCTAGATGACTTTAGGTTTATCTCAGATCCACTCACATCATCAGATCTTTACAGTGAGACTCTAGAAATAAACAGATTAAGGGTGAAGCTGCCCTATAAACCCTCTTCCAAGTATAAAGTGAATGATATTTTTCATCAGTGACAAAGCCTTCAGGGAATCAGTTTCCAAAAATTGTGTAATGATGTCTTAGACCCATATAGATGATGATTTCTGATTCTAGATTTTTGTTGCTGTGCTGGAGACCAAACCCAGGGCATCACACATACTAGGGAAGTTCTAGCACGGGTCTCTACAGTCTATCCCCTCTGTAGCAGGGCTGAAGTGCTTTCTGTTGCCCAGAAGCCTGACTTTCGATGGAAAAACAGCACAGACACTAGGGTAGATCTGTTAACATGCTTGATTCGGCCCTTAACATGACATAAACTTCCTATTAAGAATGTTCTTTTTGTTTTCCTACTTAAAGGCAAATTTATCTCTTCAATGTGCTTTCCAGCAAAACAGATTCCACTGAAATCTGCTTCTCAAACAAAACCAACCAACCAACCAAACAAACAAAAAAACACTAAAACAAATAAAAGTCATTCTTCTCCCCTCCCCGGCCACACACACACACACACACACACACACACACGATTCTGACACTGTGAACCCGTGAGTTCTATCAGAGAGGATGTAGCTTTATTGTCCTTGATGGTTTAAGTTTCCAAAAGCGAAATACATTTGCGCACTCTGAATTACAAGGAATCATTCTCAGGACTGAAATACTTGAATGGCATCTAGAATGGGCGGGCACCTTCACAATCATGCTGATTAGGAGGGGATGGGGATTAAGGCACAGGGAAGGGAGGTGACATGCCAACAAATTGCTACTAGTTTTTGGCAGAGCTGAGAACAGAAGTTTGGCCTACTCCTTCCCATCTCAGGACTGGGTTTTCCTTGCCATATCATATAGGCTCCCAGCCCGTGAAACAGAATTCTATTAAGGCTCTGGGATTGCCGAAAAAGAAGAGCTGCCATTCTGGAGTGTATTTCTGGATTTGAAGTGTGCCAGGGTGATATTTCCAAAATAAAGTTTCTAATGTATGGTTTATGGAAAATGTATGTATGGAAAAGTTTCTTGGCCTTAAAAAAAAAATCTATAACTTGAAATATCTTTAGACCTGGAACAGACAATGAAGATTACCAAGAAGCTTTGAACACCATGCTCAACCATCTTTGGTTAGTTTTTGACCTGGGATATGTCCTATCTGTCTGAATCTCCAGGATATTTTTTTCAGAAAACAAGTGGTAGTAGTTTCTTTATTAAGAGCTTTTCTTTTTCTCTTCTTTTCTTTTCTTTTCCTTTCTTTTCTTTTCTTTTCTTTTCATTTCTTTTCTTTTCTTTTCTCTGTTCCTTCCTTCCTTCCTTCTTTCCTTCCTTCCTTTCTTTCTTTCTTTTCTTTCTTTTTTGCTTTTATTTAGATTGAAAAAGAATCAGTCAGCTACCTTACTGAAATCCTGCCCCAGCAAGCACAATGGCTACTGAAACCGTGGAATTCACTGCAGATAGCTTTCAGGTCTTTGGAGGGTCTGTCCTAGGAAGATTTCCTCCCCTCCAGTTTTTCCTGCTTATATTTGCATAGAGGAGAGGAGTCCTACTGTATCTAGTCAGTTTCAACAACATCATGACATACGTTTCATGGATGTAGTGAGGTCAGTGACATCATGACGTCACAAGGCTAATGAGCTGTTTTCTTCCTGTCATCTTCCAGGATGGAGTATAGCAGTCTAGAGGGATTTGCTAAAGAGCTGGTAACACGTGCCTGCTCTTTGTTTGTTTGTTTGTTTGTTCATTTGCATTTTTATTGTTTATTATTTTTCTTCGGCTTGTGGTCCTGCTTTGTGGTTCTAACTGGCCCAGGATTCGTGATAATTCTTCTGCCTCAGCCCGCTTAGTGCTGAGAATAGAGGCCCGAGCTAACTTGCCCCTTCCTAATTCTTTTTACGAGGAGGCTCAGAATACGTTCCTGAGAGCTTCGCAGAGAGTAGTCATTCAGTCTGAGCTAACTGCTTGTTCATTGCTCTTAGAAATGAACACAATCTGCTGGCAAATGAGTCTATTCTGTTCATTTCACGTAATATTAACACAACCGACAGGGAATCTGTACTATAACGATGAAGCACGGGAACAGAAGAGAAAGTTTGGGCGGATGTGCTTCGTAAATCCTCTGATAGCACTGAAGGAAGAGGTCAGTCTTGACTGTGTTGGCTGTGCGCTGCAGGGAGGCCATGCGACCCGCTCTCCACTCCTCGCTGGTCTCCAGTGAGGAGACTCTGGTCAGATCAAGTGTGTGAGCATGGCTCTGGTGGGCGGACTCTGCCCTTCCTTCTCTCCCATTCTCTCTACCTTGCTCAAACCATTAGATTACATTCCTAAAGCTAGTCCCCAAAGTTCATTCCATTGTTTGTCCACTTCTTCCTCCTGAGGCTGACTACCAAAGTCCAGCTATCAAATTATTGAAGCCCAGCTCTCAAAAGACCCTTTAGGTTCACCTAATTAATATGCCCAATAAAAACTAAGCACTTCCCCTTAACCCCGGGGTTTTGCCTGTTCCTTTATAAATCACTCTTTTCCTGTGTCCCATGTCTGCCTTCTCTCTACTCTTCAGGATAAATACCTCTTCCGCTTCTTTCTTGTTCTCTTCCCTTCCTTTTGGTTTTCCCTCTCCTGTCTTTGTTCTTTATCCCTGTCCTCTGTCCCTCTGGGGAAATAAACTTTCTTTGTGTTAAGAGCGTGGTCTTTGGGGTCCTGAGCCAATCCTTTCCCTTTCATACCCTGAGCAGTGACTAGAGAATTTCAACAGTAAACTTTGGAACAACACTACACCTGTCTCTAGCATAGGCAGAGTATTGTTTGAAGATCCCTGGTTCTGGTTTTCAGGGTTCTGCAGTATCAGAATGATAACCATGATCAGTCCAGTACTTTCATGAACAGAGGGAGTCAGGGAGGTAGAGATAGAAGCCATGAAGGAGGCAAATGATTGGTCCTGAATTTAGACTGACACTTCGGAATATAGAGGCTCTGCTCTAGCATTGCTCTTCAATTCCTTCCCTTTTTTTTTCTTTCTTTCTTTTTTTTTTTTTTTTTTGTGAGAGGTGCTTTCTCTTCAGCCCCTAACCTGTGGAGTGTGTGTCACACTGGATTGTCCCTCTTGAATCTTGATTCTGTTATCCATAAAATAAAACTCAAAACATTTCACTTTGATTAGTTACAGGCAACATATATACAGTTGGAAGCCAGGCCCTATCCTAGGCATCAACAATATAGTAATAAATCAAATTTGGTCCATGACTTGAAAATGCTACTGAGTCAAGTATTTATTAGCAGCATATGAAAGTACCCAATAAAAGTGTTCTGTGAGCTATGGTGATACACAATTACATGCACATAAATCTATGGTGTTATTAGAGTGGACAAAATATTTCATGTTAATATGCTTATTGACGAGATTAGGGGGCATTCCCTTTTGCATTTTTCATGTGCACAGCATATTACTGTGGCCTTCTGGAGACAATTTCTTCTTTGTTCAATACATTGGTGGACAAATGTCAGATGATAAAGAGAGTATTGATGACAGAGAAAAAGCGAGAGGGCAGCCACAGAGTGCCTGCTAGATACTCTCTGCAGTGTACCATTGCTTGAATATGAAATCCTTTATCGTTAAAGGTTCCTACTCTACAGGCTAAAAAACTGCCTCTCTGTCCACTAAAATGCCTCATTCTCTTCATTCTTGGTGCATACCGATACCTGAGAAATAAGTCCTCCACGATTACAAGTCACCATTTGTGTTAATGCAAAACACCAAGAGTCTTTGAAAATGGAAACACGTGTCTGGATTTACAGGGTGTGTTTATGTCTGGCTTTACTTCTCATTATTATCAATAAAATCCCATCAGAAAAAAACTGCATTTGCATTTGGATGCTGATGTACTTAAATCTATCCATTAACCATTAATGTGGGGGTGGGGCATAGAGCTGCTTGTTTGGGCTTAAGCTTATAACTGCAGCAATGGAGGGGCTGATAAAGATATGTTTTATCTAGCCTGGGCTCGACAATGAGGCCCTGCCATAGGATGAAACAAAACAAAACATACGAGAAACAAGACCAGCAGTCTCAACTAACCTGGACCTCTGAGATCTCTCAGAAACTGAGCCACCAACCAGGCAGCATACATGAGCTGATACACGGCGCCAGCACATATACAACAGGGGATTTCCTAGTCTGGCCTCAGTGAGAGAAGATGTACCTAACCCTCAAGAGACTTGAGGCCCCAGGAAGTGGGAGGCAGGCCTGATGGGGTGGGCGTAGGATGGGGACATCCTCTTGGAGATGGGGGAGGAAGAGTGGGATGAGGGACTGTGGGTGTGAGGACCAGGAGGGGAATGACTAGACTGTAAAAAAAATAAAATAAAATAAATACTATCAAGAGTAAGCATGGTCTCTGTTCATAAAAAGCATTCATGCTCTGAAACAATACAAGCAATATGAGTTTTCCTCATATGCAGTCCATTCCTCTGATCAAGGTGACAATCTGGCTATGGCTAAAATCCTCATTATGTATTAATTAGGTATCTCCAAAAAATATGCAAAAAGCAAGTGCTTTGTTAACAGAAAATAAAAAACAGCTATGTTTGGTCTAGCTCCAAAATCTGGAAAAAAAATTCAAACCAAAATAATTGTCTTCTGCCCCAGAGAAGATGTGAACAAGCAAATATTGCAAAGAAGATCCAACTCCTTCACAGTTTTGAGGATGACACAATTCATCCTCAGCATATGTGGGTGGGAGTCAGAGACAACACAGCAAAGGGCTGGGGCAGGGGGATGGATGGATAGAGGGTGGGAGCATGAGGAATGAAACGGCTACAGATTTCATTATTTTGCTTGTTCATCCATGAGATCCCCAAATATTGGAAATACTCCATTTAAGCAGGCAGCAAGTAATAAAAGTACATCAGAAAGTTTCATGGAGTCCATTTAAGGTGGTAGTTACCCACTCACTAAAATGCCCACAGGTCACCTCCCTGTCGCATGTCTCCTACCTAAGAGTGTGGGATATTGACTGAGTTATCTTCATGTACCTTCTGGGCTGGCAGACAGCGTGCGAGTGTTCCAAGGATACAGAAGCCAACTGAGCCCTCTATTTTCCTCAGACATTTCTACATCAGTTATTCCGATTGTTAAGTGTACAGATACTATACTGCCAGATGTACTGGATAGGCAATTAGCATTTCTAGGATGTAAAAAATAACTCCTCAATTGTCTCAACACACTGATAAAGTACAACTGCTTTCCCAGTCCTGCCTTTTCCACGCCCTCTGAAGTGAAACAGAGCGCCCACACCAGAATTAAAATGAAATAAATCCATGAAGCCTTTAATTGTGGGTTGAGTGGAAGCGGACAGAAGCGTGAACACCAACTTTGAAGTAGTGGGACTTTGAAGTTAAGGTGACAGAGAGGCAATTAGAATAATACTAAAGTTGAGGGATGATTTTCTTTCTTCTGGAATGGCAGAGACTTGAATAAATAACAAAACAGGCAGCAATAAACATGTTTTCTTATTTTTCCTCCTAAAGAGATAAAAGAACCCAGAAACAGAGGAGGTTGGTTTGAACAAATGATTGGTATAAAAGCAAAGCCTTGTATACTTCCTTCCAGGGCATCCTGCGGCCCCTTCCGCTCTGGGGCCAGGTAATATCAAGTGTTAGGATTCTGGCTAAGCTCCATCCCACAATTACCTAGCAACAGCCAGGTTTGCCCCTCCTCACAGTTACCTGACAACAGCCAGGTAGGCCTGGCCCACTATAAAAAGGGCTGCTCAGCCCCTCCTCTCTCTCTTGCTCTCCAGTTCTCTTACTCTCCTCTTGGCCCTCTTGGGCTCTCCTCCCCATCCTCTCTCTCCATGTGGTCATGGCCGGCCTCCACTTCTCTACTCTGTCTGCCTTTCTCTGCCTCCACTACCCCATTAACTCCAATCCTCTACCCTGAATAAACTCTACTCTATACTATGTGTGTGTCTGGTACCTCAGGGGAAGGGATGCCTTGACATGGGCCCACTGGGGCACCCCCTCCCTCATACCGCCGTATACTAGCCGTATACCATATTCTCTAAACCTCTCTCTCTTTTTTTTATGATCACAAAATCAATGTTTTTATATGGCTTTAAGCCTACATCCTATATCCATGTTAAAAACATTTTCATATGGTCTCTTGTGCCTCTCTTCAGCCAGCTTGGAAACTCTTTAAGATGAGGATGAACACGCAAAATAATGAAATTTGCTGCACCCTTGAAGCTGGAAGAGGAGAGCCTGAAAGTTTTTACTGTCCTGCAGAATCACATCTGAGAACAGGTTTTAAACATGAATAGATTCGATTCCACATTTGATAAGGAGAGTAAGAGAAATCACACCCAGAGCCAAATCCCAGGCATTGCTGATGTAGGAACTGTGATAGAGATAAGTCAGAAACTAACCTATTCCGGGTCTCTGCAAAAACAAGAAAACTTTCACTTAACAAGGATTGCTGCTTTTGCTGAAGCCTCACCATGAAGTGGGTCACTGGTGCTCTTGACGCAGTAGGATAATCTCGTGGAATACCCTGAATAATCTCGTGAAATAGTGACCGGGATTATTCTGATTTCTGGGTAACAGAGTAAAAGTCCAGTAGAGCTAAGATGTTTCTCAAAATACAGACTTTTTGACCTTAACCGGTCTAATCACCTAGAGTGTCAACAAATTCTGAGAATACTACAAATGAATGAATCACAATGTCCTTTACATCCCAACAGCCAATCAAATCTCTGGTGTTACCCATTACACTGAAGGCAATTCTGATTTCCTCTGCTCAGAGTAAAAACAAGAAACCTCCCCGCCCCCAGCCTTCTGCCTAAAGCTATGGTTTTCAGAGGAACACACAGGACACTGAATTAGGCAGTAATGATGCAGTCTCTGAACATCCCACTGAAGGACTCAACTTCCTAAGCTCAAAGTTTCTGGCTTCTAAGATGGAGAGCCCAGAGGTCCTTTTCCTATCTCTAAGATGAAAAATATTTCATGTCTCTACCTAATTTCCAATAACAAAAGAGCACTGAACCTCAGGCTCCCTGGATTGTTTAAGATAGGTAGATGAGAACACTTTAGGCTCTCATTGTCCCCCTTGGGTGTCTAAGAAAGAGATTGCCAGTGGTAATTAGCATGCACAAAAGAAAGTCATGGGTGACAGATCTGATTAGACACAAATAAACCTGAGAGGTCACCTCTGAAGTCCTGGGAAGTCTTTAAGATAAATCACAGTGATGGATTTTGGGTATTAGGCTTTATATCTTTATATATCTGCAATGGCATTCTTAGAGTTTCCATTTCATTCTTGAATAAAATATATAAATATTTTCAGAAGATATTTGAAGATAAATATATATATATCTTTAAATCTAATTTAACTTAAAATAGTTATAAAGGAACAATGGCTAACACATGACCACCCAGGGTTGGTAATTAGAAAATCTGAGGTAGGGGTGTGTGTGTGTGTGTGTGTATGAATGTGTGTGTGTATGTGTGTGTATGTGCATGTGTATGTGTGTGTGAGTGTGTGTGTGACTGTGTGTTTGTGTGTGTATGTGTGTGTATGTATGTGTATGTGTGTGTGTGTGTGTGTGTGTGTGTGTGTGTGTGTGTATGTGTGTGTGTTCATCAACCCTGCGTACTTGGGACTGGGAACTGGGCTGAGCTATCTTCCCTGCTATTGCTCTGATTCTTCTCTCTTGACTCTCAGAAGATTCCCCAGTCGATGTCTAGAACCCACTGCACCCACAGTTCCACGTCTCTAACTTAGACCTGCTCTTGCATCTTCCCCAGCACAGTTCAGCTGGCTTGATTGTGGGGTTTTTGTAAAAAACAAGTTGAACAAAACCAGAGTTGACTTGCTCACGGTGAAATCTTAGTAGGTGCCTGAGAAGCCATATGTAATCAGCTACTGGGTGCTTACTCTGTAAACCGGATGCTTGGCCTGTTCAGAACCAGTGTAGTTACTCTCATAGGAGGGTGTCCTTGACACAACTGCAGACATTTCTGAGAAGAGATGGACTCTTGCCTGAGAAGAAATGCCTCCATCAGACTGACCTGGAGACAAGCATATGGAGTGTTGCCTTGATTAGTGATTGATGTGGGAGGGCCCCAGCCCACAGTGTGTAGCGCCACACCCCTGGGCGGGGAGATTTAGGAATATAAGAAAGCAGGCTGAGCAGGTTCTGAGGAGGAAGCCAACAACAGTGTTCCTCCATGGCCTCTATCAGCTCTGACCTCTCCAGTGCCTCCTTGAATCCCTGTCTTCATTTCCTTTGATGTTGGACTGGGATGTGGATGTGTAAGCAAAAGAAAGCCTTTCCTCTTCATGTTGCTTTTGGTAATTGTGTTTTATCCCAACAATAGAAACCCCAACGAAGTCAGGGGGGTTTATTATTTCACCTCTGCATTAACTGCTGTTCATGGCTATGATTAGTGCTATGTCACAGGAAATACATGGCTTGATCTGATGAGTGAGACACATACATTTACAGATTCCGACAGGAACAGGGCATGCAAGAGGAACTTGTGTTTTAAAGTCCAGGGCTTAGTGGCATGCACCTAACCAGGACGTCAAACTGGTAATTACCTCGAACATTAGACTATAGCCTAAAGCCCTGAGACAACACATGCAGAATTTCACATTGATCACAGAACCCCTGACATGGTGCGCATTAACCTCTCAGACTTATGAGAGAGTGAGTAAGACAACACAGGGAGAATTAATTGTAGATGCCAAGCACTTGTTCAGCAGTGACTTCTCTGCAGAATGCTTGAATGTCTTTACTGGAGCAAAATTTGCCAAGTTGATTATAAATGTGGCATATCTTACCTCTTAATACATCTTACAATTCACACCTAATGGTTCCAGGGGAACCTGTAAACTGGAGTAAATCATAAAATTCATTTTGCTTTGCATCAATTCATTCATCCATGCACCAACTAATCACCTCATTTCAAAATTCAATAAACCTAAATACCTGGATTTATGATGCTTTGTCAGAATCTACTGGGGAATTCTGACAATGTGGAATTGGGAGTCTATTGCAACTTAAAGGCAAGTACCTAGTTGAAAACAATTAAAAAGGCTCGGCAGCAATAATTATATCCACAGTGTTAGCAAATAAAATAAATTAAAACAGATTTAATTTCTGCTCAGGGAGATGGGGGGGAAACACAGAAAAGCCTTAATGTAGTCACTTAACACACTGGAGTTGTTTGGGAGCGAAACTTTAAAGTGATTGTGAATTGGTTTTGTAGTATTAACTGTTCTAATTGCAAATAAAAATACACGCACAGGTGTATTTTTAAGAATTTATTGGTTGAGTACATTGTCTAATGGTCATGGCAGTAGTTGAGCCTCAGTATAAAAATTTCAACGGGAAAGACTCTTTTAGGGAATATTGTATAGAGCCAACTTATCATTGCAATATACATACAGAACACAGGATAAAAGCCTCTACTTTATAGTCAGCTTACAGTGTGAGCCATGTAAAGTATTAACACTGTTTCTTGCTCAGTCATATAAGTCATCAGTCACCGTGTCCAGTTAACACTAGCTTTTGATTTATAGCTGTGCTATTGAAAAGAAGATAGCTATGAAGTGTAAGGTCTATGTGTCTAAACACACACATGCACATAGAAATATACACACAGAAATACACATGTACATATTTACATTTACACACATGCACACAAAAATATAAACATGCACACATACAAATAAAAACATATACACAAGCACACTTACATGGATACGTATATATATAATTCTACACACACACATATATATGTACATACATACATACACATACATATATACATGTACACACACATACACATATATATACACACACAGACATGTACACAATCACACACACACACACACACACACACACACATACTGCATGAGTCTGTGGAAACTCACAATGTTTTATTTAGTTAGTGAGCCTGGGAACAAAAAGTAAAGTGACCTTCTATTTTAGTTCAGAATAAAAGTCATTTAGCAGCTTTGAACAGAAGAGTTTAGCAGCTGTTTTATTCATAGTCTCTAAGTATGTTTAAATTGAATTTTTTCTACTAATAGGCATAATGGCTGATTTACAGTTGATGCTTGTTGCTTGCTTATTTGATTGATTGTTTGTTGTTGTTGTTGTTGTTTACAGCAATTCCCATAGAAGTTAATCTGCACAAAACCGTTCAGAATGTTTCATAAAAGCAGAATGAAAGGACCGACGAGCCATTGAGTTTTCTTTAAAGGTATCTGATTGTGAGGCTCACCAAAGGTCTACGAGGTCCTGTTGCCCCTTTAATTAAATTCTTAGAAGTAATCAGATGCACAATGACAAATGGCAAGAAGAGAACACACCACTGCTGAATAATTTTATCATTTATACCTATAACTGTCAATCCACGAAGGGCTATTTTTTATATGTCACCTAAATCATAAGAGTTGGTACCTTTTTCTGTGATTCATTCTGGCCCTGCTCTGTGATTTACTGCTAAATTATTTCCCTTCTCTTTCAGGGAAAAATTTTTTTATCTCCTTTTAGTGATTAATCTTTCTGGTTTGAATGAGCAAAGCTTTTCAGATGAGTGAATACCACAATTTCATTGAGTATAAATTTCTTCAGTTTGATTTTTTATACATATGTTTTTAAAATATGCTCAGAAAGGATAACTATTTATTTAAAGGTTTATGTTCCCATTACAAATACCCTTACACACTTCAGTTAGGGATTCAGGCTTTTCTTTCAGAAACAGGTTCTCTCCACTTTGACAAAACTTACTGACATTAGTTGTTGACTATGACAATACATAATTACAGATTCTTGTGCAAAACAAATAATCCTTGTATGAATGAGGTAGACTACAGGTATTTTATTTCTAAGTATTCAGGAGAAAAGTGCCAAGTATCCTTGTTGTGTTTATACATGTGTGTATGTGTATGATACAGGTAAGTATATGTGTATGTGTAGATATGTATTTATATTTGTATTTGTATGTATGTATATCTATATGCGTGTGTATGTGTATATGTGGAGGGTATGTATGTGTATGCATGTGTCTATATGGGGATATGTAGGTATATGTTTCTTTGCATGTATGTATGCATGCATGTATCTGTATATGGGTATGTATATATGTTTATGTATATGAGTATATGTTTGTATGTGGGTTTGAGTGTGTATCTATATATGTGTTTATGTATACATAAGCACTTATCTGTATGTTAATGTGTATTTGTAAGTATGTGTATGTTGGTATATGCATATAGGTATGTGTATACTTATATGTGTGTGATTATAGATTTGCATGTTAATGTCTGTATATGAGTATAAGTACACATATATGTGTGTATATGATGTGGATATGTGCATATGTATATGTGTGAATATATGTGCAAAAGTATGTATTTGTTTATCAATGTGTATGTGTGTATGTATGTGTATATGTGGGCAAGGATCTGTGTATATGTTTTTGTATTTGTATATATATATATATATGAGTGTAGGTATGTATATATATGTATAGGTAGGCATAAACCTATGTGTGTGTGTGTGTGTGTGTGTGTCTGTCTGTCTGTTGCTCTCACTATAAATAACTAACACATCAGTCCCTGAATTTTAGTTTTATGAACAAGTTAAGCAGATGTTTCCAGCTGCTTTAATAAGCCCATCAAATAGACTGTCTTGCTGCTTTGGATGCCTGGGAATCACATTTTCTTTCACATTGCCAAATCCAATATGCATGAGACAATCTTTCTAAAAGAATCAAAATTACTTTTCCCTAATCACTGCTCCATCCCTCTATGTCTGCATTACTAGCTCCTGATAGTGTATCTTATACCAGCCCATTTTACATATCTAAATGCATGTGTTTGCTGAGCAAGTAGTCGTGTTACCTTAGTGTTGTAAGCAATGTCCCTTAACCTTTCTTAAGGATAACCACCCATAAGACGAAAGGTACACAGTAGCCATCAAACCTTCATTGTGAAACACTGCTTCCCCACTGATGTGCTGGTTTCTCTTCCTTTTCATAGTTTGTTCTCTAGTCAGTAAAAGGATGGAAGCAAAATCCCAAAGAGGAGTCAGTTCTTAAGCATTGCACTGGAGGATCATCCCTTAAGCATGTTTTTCTTAAACTCACCAATCCTGAGTCTCCATCTCTTTCCCTGATGACTCTTCCCCAGAGTTATAAATATTGTCAAAAGTAAAACCACAACGACCAATAAACAACCGATACAAAACAAAAACAAAAATGCATACGTAAGAAAGTATCTACCCTATATACAGAATCATGGTCAATAAATATTACTTGGCTTCCACCACCTTGTAATTAATCTGAAGACCTTGTAAAGAAATAATCTAGACATAGATGGCATTACTATTTGGAAGAGAGTAAGGTTACTCTTGATTGTCAACTGATTAGGGTCCCTTTACTCATGAAGGAGTAAAGCTTTTTGAAGGCCTGTAGAGTTATCTAGATTACTGAGGGGGATAAGACCTGCTTCAACTGTAAATGAGACTGTTCCATGGGGAACAAAAGAGAAAAAGTGAGGAGAGCATCCACTCTTCTTCATTCCCGACTTCAGATACAATGGTATACCCTGCCTTGATGTTCTGCCTTCAGGACGTCCTTACATGGTGGACGATACCCTGGCACTATGAACCAACATACTCCAGTCTTTAAGTTGTTTTTGTCAGAGCAACAACAAGACAAGTAATTAACATAAAATTTCCAATTGATTCAAATGCTTCCAAATTTACGACTTTCTAATAATGGTGTTCAGTTGGATTTAAGTAGATAAGTGTTAGAAATCAATTTGGTAAAAAAAAAAAAAAAATGGTGACTTCTAATTTTCTTCTGAATTTCATTCTATCTACAAAGCCATCTGCATACCTGAAATTCTTCACAATAAATTTGCCTGGAATGAGGGTTCTGCCAACCGGGTTCTTGCATCTCATGCAAGCAATAAGGATTGTGGTTAGCAGGGTGTCATGCATTGCTTTGAAGTGTTCCCATCTGCCTGTTAGTACAGGGATGCTATCTTACAAACTGGGCAGTGGATATAGAATTTAACAACCTAAAGCTAATGTGTGGTGAATAGAAAGCAGAAAACTGAACGGGAAGACAGAATTTCATATCTCTTTACTTTGTGGCCAATTGTGCAGCTAGCCAGACTCAGGGTTCCCAAGATAAATGCAGTCCTGTGAAAGGAGGAACCGAGATGGAAACAGAAAGGATAATCCGTTTTGTTTTGTTTCCCTGAAAGCTGTCTAGAAACTTTGTTGCCTTGTGTCGTCTTCTTCAATAGTTGCAGACATGCACTTAAATCCTGACTGATGCACTTTTTCTTGTCTGCACGGCGCACACTCATGGGGACATAGGCATATACTCTTGTCACCAGCTCTCCCAGTGAGGAAAAAAAATATTGTTTCCCATTGTCCGTTTTACAACAGGAAATGTCGAAGTCAGATGCTCAGTGGACCACAGTGACATTTATGGGTCAAGATGCACATTCAAATGCAAGTTGATTTTCACAGTAGGAGACGTCACACACAATGACACCTACTCACAAAACCCTAAGGGCCAACTCTGAACGAGATCAAAAAACATTTTTAACCACAGACTACAGCAGAGGAATTGATTTCTATCAGGAGAAAAACTTGTCTTTGCTGAGTCTGAAGACATCGCTTGCATTAAAGTTATGCCTCTTTTTTTATTCTCTCCTAATTATTATCAATGTCAAAGTGTAATATACTTTCTGAAATAAACAGAACCTGAAAAGAAAGTTATAGAAAGGCTTAGATGAGGTTGATGAGACTTTACCCAAATGAATAAATTCATCATCCTGTTTATATTTGGACTAATCATGGTGGCATTATTTACTCTGGTTATAGGATTAGGACAATCCAGGGCTGTAGGTGATGGTGATGATTAGGTTGAAAACGCTATCTCTTGTATAGTTTCTAATCTTTTCATTAAATATTTCCCACCCTCTTAAGTACAGTGCCGTGGACAACTCGATTTTATGTTGTTGGAATTTCTGTGAGTTCATCTATGTCATTCACAGAAGTACCACACACAGCTGCATACAGTAAGCACTCAAAACGTGCTTGCTAGTGTCACTTATACCTTGGGTGCTTCTGACACACAGTGAAAGACATTTGTGCATTCACAATATGCCAATAGTTCTTCTTTTGTGTGTGGGGGGGGGTTTGGTTTTTTTTAGACAGGGTTTCTCTGTGTAGCCCTGGCTGTCCTGGAACTCACTCTGTAGACCAGGCTGGCCTCGAACTCAGAAATCTGCCTGTCTCTGCTTCCCAAGTGCTGGCATAAAGGTGAGTGCTGCCACTGCTCAGCTGCCAATAGTTCTTTAAATGAACCAGAGTGGACATGATCTGATCTGGAGAAATTCATCTAATATTGGCATCTCTGCTTGGAAATGCCTTGGTTCCAAGGTACTATGGTACTAAGGGCTTGAACCTAAACATCCAACTTTATGTCATAGAGACAAAGGCTACAAAGGGATTTCTGACAGGAAATAACTAGGTCTCTCAAAGGGACGAGCCCGAATCCCAAATAACTCTCAGTTGACGGATTCACTCTGACTGCTGCAAACAGGTGGTCAGGGTATCCACTGTTCAGATATGGGCAACTTTCTTTCACTTTGGATAGATTGAAAAAAAAAAAAAAACAATAGTCTGATGGAGGCTTCCTAAAACATTGTATACAAAATGCTATTGGAAATAATTCCAAGAAGGCAGTGTTTGAGTAAGACCGTGCAGCTGTGTGTGAGAGGAACAAAGAGAAAAGACAGCTTTTTAGTTCTGAAAAAAGTTAGTGTTATCCTTTCGGCAAAGCTAATTTTGATCAAATGGAAATCACTATATGCCTCACGGATTAGTCATTAGAGTGTGGGATTAAATAGTTTCACTACAATGCAAAAAGGCACCAAATAACCACTAAATAATAGTCATTTTCAGAAACAGCTGCCCTAATGTCTTTGTACTAATATGGGTAATGGTCATCCTTGCTTAAATCGGTGTGCTCCTTCCATTATATGGCTATGAAATGGCTTAATGGAATTTTATTTCAGAAGCCCATACAATTGCTAATTTCGTGTGACAGGGCATATTTCTAAAACTCATTCTGTATGTAGACTCTAAGCTTATCTCTCTTGGAGTTAGGAGACCCAAAGGAGAATATAATCTCTTAGACAGTAGGGAACAGATCACTTTTTTTTTTTAATAAAGGAAACAACCATTCACTTAATGAATGGAACAATGCAAAAAAAAAAAAAAAGAAAGAAAATCATGTTCACAAAAAGAAATCTGATTCATTCTATGTAGAGGAGCATTTCTCAGAAACAAATATTTGTGGACAATATTTTAGAGCAAAATGCATCTGCCTGGAGTTTGTGACTTTTAATTTTAAAAAGGTACACTGGTTCTTAACAAAAGGTTAATGTGGGATTTACCAAGTGATATCATGTGAAATGAAAGAATTATCCCTAAAATGTGGCCGTATTAATTCTGCAGAACTACCCTTGCCTTTAAGCTTTCCAAGGGCAGGTATATGTTACCTTGTAACGAAGTTGTAAATCTTTTATTACCAGGAGTCATCCTTGTTTCTCCTATTTGTAAACTTCTGTAGCATCTACTATAGCACTTTCCACATAATTGGGCTCAATAAATGTTTATTGACAAAATAAAGAAGCCTATAGGGAACTCTGGCCCTCTAAATTATGTTTTAAAAAAAAGCCTGAAATATAAAGTTCTGTCTGAGGGAAAATGGTTTTAGTGCTACTCACTGAGGGAAAGGAAGTAAACGGCTTAAATCATGAACTAAGATGATTTCCAAAGCTCCTTCTCCAATGGGGGATTTCCACAAAGAATATGTCCAACTAAGAACTTTAGAGTGATCTTAAAACTTGGAACAGAAATCTTTTGTTCCCTGGTATGTATCCTGTCAGGGTGTCTGAGGGACACATTGCTGGGATTTGAACCATTTTGCTAGAACCAGCTGCTGACTTCCAAAGATGTTTGAGTCATTGTTTACTGCTTCGCCCACAAAGATGAGTAAAACTAGCTCGTCTGAGCCCCCACAAAGTGTACAGTGACTCAGAAAAAAAATATGCATTCTGATTCGACTTGGGTGATTTGTCATTTGTCATCCTAAGCTCTTGGCCATACAAAAAACAACCTCTCTTTGCTAAATGTCAGAACAATACAGACAGGTATTACTAATACCCCGGGAACAACATTTTCAAAGCTGCAATTTAACTTGTTTCTTACAAACACCCACTAGAAAACTCCCACCAGAAAGGTACACTGATTACATTTACGCTTTTCTGACATGGGTAATCTCTGAAGACTTTTAAAAACATTTTAGGAAAGAACTTGATTTATTAATCATGTTCTCTCAGCTACAGGGGCTACACCAACATTAGGGCTACAACAACACAACAATGACAAATTTTGATTCCTAAAGAGGATGGGACAGGGTAGGAGTTGGATTAATGCTGCATTGGTGAGTGTTTAACTCCTGCTTGCTTGGGATTAAGGTTTTTGTAGAATATCTTGGCCCCTGGATGGTCTCTACACAGTGGTGAGCATGCAAATCCTTAAACTGTCTGAGGTATTTCTAGCTATGCCTGAGGAAATGGTAAAACATTGCTTAGTTGCCTAAAGTTGGAAGTGGAATTAAACATTAGAGTGTAATAAGGCTGAGCAGTAAAAGCAACATGTGAGGGCATTTATTATTGAATAAATTGAGAAGGTGAGGCATGGTCTATGGAGGTGATTTTCAACAATGCCTATTTGAGTCTAAAGTTTCACTTAAAATTAATAATCTGTGGCCACCTAATGTCTGTCCAGGATGACCAGAACATCCTGATTAAATGAGTAGATTTTCTAGTGCTAAAGAAATGTAGTAATTTATAGCAAACACTGACAACTGGAGGAATGTATTGAAATCCTATATACTTTTTTTATTTTCTGACATCATTTTGAATGGGTATGTTTAAAGTTAAAATAAACAAATTTAAAATAGAAATGCCTATTATTTTTCCTCCAAAGAGGAAAGGGAATTACACCCTTGACTTTTCTTCTTCTGTTTCTTAATCTTAAAACATTAAGGGGCACAATGCTCATTGGGTAAAAGTATTTGCAACTAAGCCTGCATACTGGAGTTTAACTCCTAGGAACTACAGAGTAGAAGGCAAGAACCTGAATATGTATGTGTATGTGCATGTGCATGTGCATGTGCGTGTGTGTGTGTTTGTGTTTGTGCTTGTGTGTATATATATATGTATATGTATAGAGAGATTATGTGTGTATATATGTAATAAAAATTAAAATAAAATATCATGGCAGTCTTCACAGAGTAATGCCTGGCTGGCACCTATGTTAAATGACCTGTGACATCATCTAGCCTTCAGTTCAGTGTCCATTTCTATGACTCTGGTGGCTGTGGTCAACACCTTTCATGTGTGTCACATCATCACATTCATTTTATTTAAAAGCATACTTCTCACATCTGTGCACAAGTAGGTTCTCTGGAGTGAATTTAAATGATTACAATGAGAGAATTATATTAAAACCTGTAGGACTTATTTTCCTCATGTTATTGAGGGGATGAGGGCTGGGGGGTGGGGGTGGAAAAGCAATCTTCCTAGAGGAGACACGAACAGTGATGGGTTTAAAGCCAAATTAGCTTATGTGCCAACTGTTGGTGACGAGTGCGGTCTTTGGCTTCAACTCCTTCCACTGCGCCAATCTCCCACACATCTTTGGATCACACACAGTAGAAACTAGAGTGGGTGAAAGACAGACAATCGTGCAACAACCACGCTAAAGTACAAACCCACGTAAAATCAAACAGGAACTCTAGGAGGAGTACAGTTCACTCCCACAGGAACAAAAACTGCCCCAAATCACCCCTGCTCTTCTCTTCCCAATAATGATCCCAGTTATGACTTGGATTTGAAGAGCCATCCATCCATCCCCACCTCCTAAACACACACCTCATGAGGTTTGTGGATTATTAGCCATTGGTGTTATTGAGAGTTAGTTGTAATTTGGCGGCATGAACCTTTTCAACAAATTAACCCATTGATGAGTTCTCACATCTAGATATGATATTTTGTGGTGGCACCGAATTAGAGGAACCTGGTCATGGTGCCGGGACTGGAAGACTTGCCTTATAAGAATGTATCTTGCTTGCTAAGTCTTCTCCTCCCTCTGTCTCAGAGTGTCCTTAGCACTACCTGAATCTTACAGTGAGTTAAAAGAAATCTCTCCTTTCAGTTGTTTCCTTCCAATGAAAAACTGACCACAAGATGGCTAGTATCTGTGCCCAAGCTAGGCATTGTGCTAATTACTTTGAGGGCTTAGCCTATTTGATTCTTACAAAGACATCACGAAGGAAGCATTCATTCCTGGACAGTTCAGGATCCTATAGTTTTAGATGGATGGCCAGGAGCAGCATTGCTAGGGAACGGGCAGAGAAACAAATTCTTGGGCTCAAGCTGGGACCAATTGAAGAGTAAGAAAAGGCTGACAGCAGGTCCAGGAATCTTTTACCACATGTCTTAAGATCCTGGTGCAGAGTGTAAGCTCTAAAGCAAGACATTTGAGCACTATTATAGTCTAGGTATATGGGTAGAACACTGACAATGCAGCTGTAGTTTGGAATCAGATGACTTGATTTGAATCTGCTCCCCTAGTAAGCACAATGAATTGTTCTTTCAGCTTCCTTATCTTTAGAAGCTCTTTCATAGCTGTTGTGGGCAGATAAATCAAGCTGCTATGTATGGTACTTAGTGTCTGTACATATTCAAGATATTATTTTTTTAGCTCTTTATCTTCTTCCACTCTCCACTTTTACAACATTAAGTGTCATTATATCTTGGAATTCTTTAGATTGTCCTATACCCATCCCAATTTCAGTGCTTGGCGTAGCTGAGTAGCTTCTTGTTTGCCTAGAGTACTTGTCCTTCTTGTGCGAGTTTTGTATCTACCTTCTACCAGAAAAAAAGTCTACTTCCTTCAAACCCAGTAGAGAACCAGTCTCTACTAGGAATTCTCTACCAGGTAGGAACCAGTCTCTACCAAGGCATCTTCCTTATTCAGACTTCATTATTTTTATCTTTGCTCAACTTCCAACCACTTTGTTGTTCCACTCTTAATTCAGCATCATCCTTGTTTCAAATTCACCTCCTGGTGTTGAGTAAGACTTTTCTAGGCTGCACACCTATCTTTCTGACCACTGCATTTGCCAAACTTCCCACCCCCATCCCTGGCCACACTGCATAGTAGAGTTGGTAACTTAGCACATATTTAGTTATGCCACTTTATTGACTACAAAAGCAAAACCATTTTCTTTAAATATTTGTCATGTGTGATTGCTGGATGTGTCTGTAACTCCTCTTATATCACTCTTCCTGCACCTTTTCTCACAACTTCTTTCTACTCCCAGGTATGATGACATAAACTTTTACACAGGACTGCTGATGCATCTCCACCAGCCTTGAGGCCCCGCTCCTAAGTCTCCGCCATGCCACTTTAACTGCCCTCTCCTGAGTTACCTTTCCCAGTGTCTGTCTGCAGTGAAGAATAACAGCATAGTCTCAGAACAGGGGAGGCAGTCTTGGGACAGAGGTTATGTTTATAAGCATGCTATTGAGCAGGACAAGGCTACACTGACCCCAGGCCACCCCTTTCCTTACTCAGCACTTTCTCCTGTCAGAGACTCTGAATAATGCTTTTCCAGTGATACCTCTGCTACCAAGGAGTCTCTCTTCCCTAGGACAATCCTTTGCCTGACTGAAACTCAAGTAGGGTATCATCAGGTTTTATACAGAAAGTCGAGAGGAAGGCTCAACCCAGAAGCACAGTTTCACACCTACAGATTCAGCAGTCTTTAACTCTACTTGACCTTGGGCAAACCATCCAGGGTTGGCCAGGCACAGTTGGCCAGTTCTTAAAGATTTTATGAGAAAGTCTGGCCTGTCTGCCTCAAGACCACACACAGGTTCCAAATAAGATACTGCTGACAAGGGTATCAAAAACATAAATTTATAAAAGGTTGGGGGGACACATTCCATTCAATACTTAGACATTTTAAGGTAAAAGTTCTCCCTAAGCTACCCTGAGACCTCAGTCAGGTTACTTTAAGTTAGATAATTCAATATACTCAGGATTGACATACAGTGTGTACATCTATGACATAGAAGGAGCACAGGAGCAACTGTCTTAACAACAAACCAAGTCAACTTGCACAAACATTTTCTGAATTAGATTATTGATTTTGGCTGGTAAACTTCTTGTAGTCACAAATTTAAGGGAAGGGAATACGGGAAAATGTGTTGGAGGAAAATAGGCTGTCAGCAAACATGAGATCACTACTACAAAGGGAAACTCTCGAGTATAGAATCCAGCAGGTTAGTAAGACTCCTGAGTTGGATGTCAGGACCAACCTTGCCAAGTGGTGGAATATTCACAAGGACTTTCTGTTCGACTGTTTATTGAAATGCCTTTGTGTCAATTGTTACAGTTGTTTTAACTTGTGCTTCACCTCTGAAGTCTTTGGTACTTGTGTGCATGATTCACTCCTAGCAGCCCTCAAGCTTCATCAATATTGTTGAATGGTTTTCTTAGGAAGGGGTTGTGGTCCTTTGTGGATGTTGTACAAATGCCATTTTTTCCTGTGAGATTCTGTGGGATACAGGGCCCCAGGATGCACCCTCAATTTACATTTCACATGTGAAGATAATTTTGCAAGCTCTGATTAACACAGATGTAATATTCACTCATAATCTGATCGTATTTTAAATAAATTAGTGGAAATATTTTTAAAATACGTAGAAAAACCACCTACTTTACAATTTTTATTTCAACTATGAAATTCAAAACAAACAAACAACAACCTACAACAACAATAACAACAACAAATCCATAAATATCTAGAGTCACCTAAAACAAAATTTCATGTAGATCTCTTTCTCATAGAGACTGAACAATTAGGATTGAAGATGTAGTTCAGTGGCTGGCACTTGCCTAGACCTTGGTCCATTACTGAATTAACTAATGGAAAACATTTCTTCATATCTAATCATGACAGAAGTTTCTCAGACCTTTACCATTCTAAGGTTAAGGCAATGTTTTATTTGAATGGTAGAAAATTGTAATGTAAAAAGAATAAGCCTAACTAACTTTGTTTTGAAGTTTCCTATGTAGAAAGGACATTACATAATAAAGGAATGATACTATCTGTTGTACATAGTAAAAAAGCAAATCCAGCATTCATTCATTCATTCATTCATTCATTCGTACATTCAATAGTGGCTAACCGAAATCCCCAGTCTTTTCAAAGCTGAGTAATTTTAATGACGAATGCTTTCAGATCAAGAGGAGCAAAAAGCTGCTGTTCCTAATACCTATTGTAAGTATGTGAGTACTGAAGGATTGATTTGTTTATTTATTTACTAGAAAAAATATCTAGTTCAATGTTAGATCTTTCTGGTTATAAAACCATGACTCCCCCAAACAATTGACTGGTAAACTGGTCAAAGTTGCAGGCTTGTATTTACTTTTAAGTCATAATCCTGGCCACTTGTGGAGACAGACTTTCTGACCTAATCTCCATATGCATCTGCCCTGTCTCTTCATCTCCTCTACTCTTTTGTCTGGCTTGGAGATTTTGTATATGAATTGATCTCAATTGCTCTTATCTTGGCCAGTGTCTCTTTATTCTCCTATAAATGGAGAGAGTAAATAAAAATGCTTTCCTCTAAGGAGGTAGAAGGTAAGCCCCTATTGCTGAAGATACTATGTATTTTGGATATAGAACACAGGGGAGCTGAGCTGGATCCGATCCGAAAGCCTCCTACCAGAGTATTAGCTTCCATGATACTGGAAAGTGTCTTGCAAGCTTCCAAAGGAAGGAAGTAATTACCAGCATTATCTAGCTATGACAACTATGAACTCAGCAAGAACCAGCATGGCACCACCGCAATCCTAAGGACGAAGTGATGGCATATATCCCTGCCCAGTGACAAATAGCTCTGTAGCAGAACTAATAAGGCCCTCTTACCTGGATACCCAGTTAACTGCTACTGAAAAGTATGCCAGCTACCTACGGGTAATGAAATCTTGGATGGCAGAGGTTAAGCCCACAACTTCTACTTTACTAACCTAGCATAATCTCTGTTTACAATCTGAATATTTGTCTCTTTATTTAGAGCTAAGTATAGTTCTTACTGCTCATGAAGGAAACTTCTCTTTGCATCATAGATGCAGAGCATTATAGAAAACCACAAGTGATCAAACCTCAGAGTTCTGGAGCTCACTACCAACTGATACATCTACAAAATAAATCATACCTAAGGCTCAGGGTTATTGAGTTAAGAGGGGAGGCAAAAAGATTGGAAGAGCCAGAAGAACTGGGAGTTTGGTATGAAATTGCATCTCCTGGAAACTTAGGAGAAACTATACCCAATAAAGGTCAAATTAACAAAGCTGTTTAAAATGGGCCTAAACAAGGGAGGAAATGGCATACATGCTAAAGTTGACGAGGCACGAGGGGTTAGGGCTTGCTTAAAAGGTCTAACTGCCACACAAAGAAATACAGGCAACCAGCAAATGCTGAGAACAGGGGAAACAGTCTTTCCCAGAGAATAGCATAGCAGTTGTTTATCTAATATTTAATGATCATCCCTGAAAAAATATATATTGAAGTAACATACACAGAGAAGATTGTATATTTATATTTATATATAATATATAAGAGGGGTTAGGGTGAGGAAAGGAAAGGGGGATTGATGTAGTAATATTCTTAATAATAATCTCAAAAAATTAAAAGTTATAAGAAGCCAAAACTATATGATGGGAAAAACAAGAAAGTATCTTCAACAAATGGTGGTGGTCTAACTGAATGTTTGTTTGTAGTAGAACGCAAATAGATCTGTCTATCACCCTTCACAACACTCAATTCCAAGTGAGTTAAAGACCTAAACCTAAGGTCAGATACAATAAATTGGATAGAAGAGAAACATAGGGAATAACCTTGAATACCTTGGCATATAAAACAACTTCCTGAGTAGAACACCCCAAATAGGATCAACAATAAACATTTAGAACCTAATGAAACTGAAAAACTTCTGTAAGGCAAAGGACATGGTCAAAAGAACAAAATGGCAGCCTACAAATTGGGGGAAGATTTTCATCAACTCCACATCTGACAGATCCAAAATATATAAAGAACTCAAGAAACTAGACATCAACAAACAAATTACACAATTTAAAAATGGGTAATTTTAATTGATACAGGTCTAAATAGAGAATTCTCAACAGAAGAATCCTTAGTGGCCAAGATGCACTTAAAGAAATGTCAAAAAAAAAAAAAAAAAAGAAAAAAAGAAAAAGAAAAAAGAAAAAAAAAGAAATGTCAACATCATTAGTCATCAGAAAAATGCAAATCAAAATGACTCTGAGATTCTAACTTAGCTATCCATCAGAATGTCTAAGATCAAAAAAAATCAAGCAACAGCACATGTTGTTGAGAATTTAAAACAGGAGGGATGCTTCTCTATAGCTGGTGGGAGTACAAACTTGCACAAGAACTTTGGAAATCAATTTGGTAGTTTCTCAGAAAATTGGTAGATCTACATCAAGACCCAGCTATACTACTGGGCACACACCCAAAAAATGTTCCACCATATCACAAGGACATTTTCTCAACTATGTTTATAGCAGCTTTATTTGCAATAGTCAGAAAATTGAAACAACCTGATGTCCCTCAACTCCGAATAAAGAAAATGTGGTATATTTACACAATTTGGTATTCAATAGAGTAATCCTCAGCCATTGAAATAATAACATGAAAATCTGCAGGCAAATGGATGGAACTAGAAAAGATAATCCCGAGTGAGGAAACCCAGAATAGAAAGTCAAACATGGCATAGTCTTACTTTTAAGTGGACATTAGCCATAAAGTACAGGGCAACCATGCTATAATCCACAGACCCAAAGAAGCTAAGTAACAAGGAGGGCCAAGGGGGGAGGGGCGGTGTGCTGAATCTCACTGAGAAGGGGAAATAAATTAGACATCAGGAGTGGATGGATGAAGGGAGGGGTCTGTGTGGGGGAAAGGGTGGGATAGGAGCAGGAAAAATAAGGTGAGGGAAGAACAGAAGGGGAGACTACAGGGAAAGACAACTGGTGTGGGAGTGAAATTCTGGGACAAGTTAGAAATCTAGGACAACAGAAATACCCTGGAATCTATGAGGGTGTCCTAACTAGGGCTTCTAGTAATGGCGGATATGGACTCTGAACCAGCTATCTCCTGTAACCAGTCAAGATTAACAATGGAGGGATTGGGATACCAACCCAGCTACAAAACTTTAGACCCACAATTTGTCCTGCCTACAGGATGTACAGGAATAAAAGAGAGCAGAATTTGAAAGAAGGGCCAATCAATGAGTGGCCCATGTCATGAGAGGGAGCCCACTCCTGATGCTATTAATGATATTCTGCTATACTTACAGACAGGAACCTAGCATAATTGTCATCAGAGAGGCTTTACCTAGCAACTGATGGAAACCGATGTAGAGATTCACAGCCAAACACTAACTGGGGCTTGAGGTATCCTATGGAGGAAGGGAGGAAAGATTAAGGACCTAGAGGTGTCAAGGACACTATAAGAAACCTCAGAGAATCAATGAATTGGGCCCATAGGGGCTCAGAGAGACTGAACTGTTAACCAGAGAGCTTGCACGGGATGAAGCTAGGCCCTCTGCACATAGTTAACAGTTGTGCAGCTGGGTCTTCATGTGGAACTCCTAAAGCAGGAGGAGTGGCTATTTTTGGCTCGGTAGCTTTGCTTTGGATCCCTTTCCTCTAGCTGGGCTACCTCAGTAGCCTCAGTAGATGATATAGCTAGTCTTGTTGCAACTTGATATGCCAAGGCTGGTACCCATGGGAGGCCTCCCCTTTTCTGAGGAGAAGGGGAGCAGAGGTGGATGGGGGTGTGAGAAAGAGGACCTGAGAGGACAGAGAAGGGAAGGGGAGCTGTGATCAAGATGCAAAGTAAATAAATAATTTTTTTTTTAAAAAAAAGAAAAACTGTAAAATAAATAAATAAATAAAATCTGGCAACACTCCTCATGCCTCCACATCAGGGAAAATTACCCCTGGAACATCAGAAAGATAGTAAGAGAACAGTCAATTTATCTTCTAGCTCAAACTTGAGATTTTAAAGGACTCTGATTTCTATAGGCTCTTTGCCCATGGTGCAGTATTTATCATCATGAATAATGGGCATACTTATTCATAATTATATGGAAAGAAAAAGAGATTGTTGAATCAGTATTGAACCAATCATAAAGTTCAGCTACCTTCCTAGAGAGCTTTAGCTCAGAAATGTAGATCAAGCAGGACATGGGTTAATTTCACAAGTATCATATAGCACGGCTGCATCTACAACGTGCTATGGCAAGAGATGATAGCTAGGTATGAGCCCAGTGCTTTGCCTGGGATTTTTCATGAGTAAAATTATTTACAACAGTGAAATTACATTTCCAAAAGGAAAGTGATCAGATGTGATCATGAGCAATTTACAGGTAAAATTCTGTCATCTTAGTCAAATCAGCCAGGAGAGTCAGACAATGATTTGTGCATTGAGTTCCCTTCTGTCTGTGCTCTGCATTGAACTAACCACATAAATAATGCAGAAGAGAATATTTAAATTCTCTAGACACTCTCCCATTTTATTCTCAACATAGAGCCTTAGATTTATGTATTATTTATAGTACTATAACATATGCTCTATTTAACATAATTTAGTCCCAATAATATACTTGATCAAATGTTTTAATTTGTCATACTTTATGAAATTATATAGTCTTAAAGTGAATTAAATCACCTCTTACATGGATCCCTTCAGGAGGGAGGTGAGTTTTTATCAGAATGATTCAGGTCTAATAAAAAAAATAGCTTGAAAAACTATCAGTTTAATTGAATTTCCACCTATGACAGAGAATCTAATCATGAGTATATTTCAAACACTATCAAAACATGTATTTTGTTTGCTTGTTAAATGTGCTTGCTTTTAAAGATCTTTATGTAAGAGAAAATGCATTTTCTATTTTAATCCTTTGAAGGTTTATAATTTAGTACTGAGATAGACTATAATAAATCCAAGCCAAAATAATACACAAGATTATAGTTTTATATTTCTATGGGATTTATGTTATTTGCAAATTTCTTTGCTAGATAATACTAACATATTATCAGTATTTTTCCTCCTCTTTTTGGTGTTTTATCTAAAAAATCTTCCTGGAAAAATTTCCACTCAAATAACATTAAATACATAATATTAAATACATAATACAGATATTATGTATTTAATGCTATTTATAACACTAAATACATAATACATATATATTATGATATATATGTGTTTTAAATAAATAAGGCAAATATAATTTTTAGACATATATCTATGGGTCACGCTACACATGAGACTCAGGGAACGTTTCGGGGAGGGGACGAAAAGATTATTAAAAAAAAAGAGTGAGAGAAACAGGGCATCTACTGCGTCATTGTGACTTCTATATATGAAAGGGAATCTGCACACATGAAATTTTAACAATATGAATATCTAAATAAGACCTGCCCAATGGCAATTTTCCCCATGTATGGGGAAAAATCTCACAAGGCCCCACTTCTAGATAAAGAACTACATGTAAGGAATGATTGCTACTAATAGGTGAGAGGATCCATCTCTTCCAGTGATAAGGAACCCCATTAGTTACATAATAGCAAGTGGGCCGCTCTAAAAACATGCACATCAGTAAATGGGTCATCCAGCATTACACGTGTCTATGTTGGTATACCAAAAATACTTGAAGAAAAAGCAGCAATGAATTTGAGAGAATTCTGGGTTTGGGGACTCAAGGTGAGTAAACATGTGAGGAATGATGTAAATATAGTATTTATACATAAAATTCTCAAACAAGTATCTGTGGTCATAAGTTAACAAAGAATTTTGATGATTTTCAAACTTATATTATTATTAGTTATTATTATATTTATTATTAAATGATTAAATGATTGCGTGGTACCCTTACTTTTAGTCTTCATTAATTTCTTTTGGGATGCAACTGCTGGATAAGGTGTCCTGGGCCTGGGTGTTTACACCCTCCCAGAACCTCTCAGAACCTCAGAACTCATTAACAGACAGCTAGCGAGTTTGGCTGTGGAGTTCAGCGAAATGCAAACCAGAAACATCCTCACCTCCTCAGCACATGTGAACCGGCAGCACAGACAAATAGAGAAGCCAGGAGGGTCTTCATGTAACCAAACCCCGCTGCCTCAGCCCTCTCTTCCTCTCCTGGGAATGCTGCTTCTGCAAGAAACCCTTGCCTCTTGGAATTTTTTATAACTTAATTTCAAAAGTACCTTCTTGAAGGGCTTTTCTGACTTCCTACAGAGTTTTTGCTTGTTTGTATTTTTTCACATAAACTCTTTCTCTCCGAATTCTGATTCATTTGATACAGGTGTGACACATTTACATATTTTATTGTCTCTTTTCTTAAGAGAATTTGTTTTATTGAGCAACAATTACAGTCAACCCACTCCATACTTTTGAGGAAAGCAGTGAAATGCTACCCGAATAGGTGTATGGAATGAACCTTAAAACACTGAGTCTGAGAGCAGAGCTGTCTCAGTTAAAGAAAAGGCAAATGGACCGAGAACATAGACACTTTCCTTTAGAAAGGGATCCAGAAGAAGCCAAGAGCACAGACGACGCTATGTGTGGGAATTCTTATGAAAAAGGAAGCAAAGAGTTCAGGGTATTTCAGGATCTGAATTAGGGCACATTTGCAGCTCATAAAATAAGAATGTTAAAGGTCTAGTTGGTCATTTAAGACTTCTTCATTAAAGAAAAATAAAAGCATATTCAAGAGTTATAAATAGGGAGGAAAGTAACCAGGTTCCAACATGTAGAGGACTCTGGCCGCAGTGTGTTGAGGATCTCCGGAAAGCAGAGGCAGATCCAAATACAGCCTGAATCGCTCTGAAGGCTGAACAAGGTGAGAATTGAACCATTTGGGTTTTACATCCCCTCCCCCATCCCAGCTTTAAAACATTTACATATACATGAGCTATCTCGAGGGTGGGGCCAAATGCAAAAATGCAGCTGCATTATATACATAACATGAAGGTCAAAGCTAATTCCATATGCTTAATTATGATTTGCCAACCAAACTTGCAAAGTATAGGTTTCAATATGGAGTTTCCATACACATTTCATCTTGGTTCAAGTGCCCGCCCCACTTGCCTTTCTCTTGCTGATTCTCCTAAGCCTTTGCCCCCAGCATTCCAAGTCTCTCTTTCCTCTTGTCTGCACAACTCCATCCTTTGCTCACGATTGTTTTTCATTTTGTTTTATTTTGTTTCTGATGAAATCCTAGTTTTCCGGACTTCTACACTTGATACATAGGCTGAAGGTAGAACCTAGAATTCGCCTAGAAGAAAGCCCTATGCCCCGTTTTTCTGTGCTCAGTTCATTAGCTTAAAGCAATGTTTTCCAGTTTTATCCACTTTCCTGCAAACCGCACAGTTTCATCTCACTATGATTTTAATGTGTTTGCTTTTTGACTGCAACGCATTATAAAGTCAAATAGGGAATGTCCCATTTGTGGTATGACACCGGTTCCTCATTCTTTTCGGGTTCTGAAACAGTTTTGGTTTTCTGAGCAGTTTTGTTCAACCTGTAGGCGATGTTGTCATTCGACTATGGGTATGGGGCGAGAAGTAGATGTAGTTAAAAGATTGGAGGACTTGTAAACAGGCCGGATAGCAGGAACTGAAGGATTAAACTTGCGAAAAGAACGTCTATTTTCCGAATAATTGGGTGCATGCGATTCCATTCTCGGGATCTGGAAGAGGAGTATTGGAGAGGAACTAATTCCTCCAACAGTGTGGGTATAGAATGGTAAATTTTAAGTTCCTATAGAGATCCACAAAAAGATAGTAAAGATGCAATCGTGAGTTGGAAGGTCAGATATCAGAGGAGAAGATAATGCTTGTGATTGATAGGAGCCAGGTGATACAGCGAGCAAAGGGCACAGATGTATTTTCTCAGCATTAAATAGTAAGACGGAGTTAGGAATGCTTCCACGTAGAGCAAGGCAAGGATGACATAACCCCATGAAATACCTGATAAGGAGGAGCCACAGAGGAAAAATACAAGATCAGAAGAGATGACATAAAATTTAGGAGACAAGATTGTTTAAGGGAAGCCGAGATCAAAAGGCTGTCCGGAGGAAAGCATTACAAGAGAGATGGTTCAAGCAGAATGCAAATTAATTATTCCTCTTGGGGTCATGGCCTGGGTGGCACTGTTACCTGGGGAGAGCTTTTGTGGTCAATTATTTTGGACCACTAATTAAAAAAAAATTGTCTTGGCTTCATTATGTGTGATTAGCTGAATTCTAGTTGGTGGAAATTAAAATTGTCTCAATTGTAATTATATATATACATACATATATATATATATATATAGATAGATAGATAGATAGATATACTCATACTTAAAAATGAAACTTTAGTAATGAAATGTATTATCCATTCTGGTTCAAGCTTTGCTTTATAAAGGTGGAAATGAGATGACCAAACAAAAATCTTGGCAGTTGTGCAGTATTAGCCATCACCTAGTAAGTCTAAGCCACAAGTCAGATGCCTTCTTTTCGTCACGTCACCCAGGCTTTTGCCTTCTGTACTTTATATCACGTCACATATATTCCTTGTCCTTCTGTCTTTATGGATAAAATATCAGTGACACTTCATGCCACTTTGCATCTCATTTTAATAGCTTTAATGTAGAATTTTAAGTCCAAAGTAAAAGAATTTTAGGCTAAAAGTTAATGGAAAACCAGTGGTCGCTCACAACGAAATTATAGGGAACGACAACAACGCCATAAACATCTCATGCACAGACCATAGTACAAGAGAACACAGTACTATGGTCCTTCTGGAAGTATGCTGAAAATTAGTCTGTAAATGACAAACTTCAATCTCTCCCTTCCTCCCTCCCTCCCTTCCTCTCTCTCACTCCCCTCTCTCTTTATGTGTTTGTGTATGTGTATGTGTGTGTATGAGCTGCATGTAGTATGTGTGTGTATGTGTATGTGTGTGTATGAGCTGCATGCCCCTGTCTGTGTATGTGTGTAGGACAGAAGAAAGCAGATGTTTTCCTTGACCATTCTCCAAGTAACTATTTTTTAAAATATTATTATATTAACTTGTTTATTTACTCATACATTCATTTGTTTAGTGGGGGTGGGGGGAGAGTCGCGCATGTGCCTACCCTTGTGGAGGTCAAAGAACTTTTTCAGGAATCGTTTCTTTTGTTCTATCTTGTGGGTCCTGGAGATCAAACTCAGGGTGCTGGCTAGGCAGTAACTGTCCTTATACATGGAGACATTTCACTAGGCCACCTTCTTTTTGAGACCAAGTCACTCATTGGACGTTGAAACCATTGTTTTGACCTGAAAAATTAAACAGCAAACCCCTGGGATCTGCTTATATCTGCCCGCCCTCTGTTAAGAGCTGGAATTATGGCCCGTGCTGGCACACACAATCCTTAAGTAGGTGCTAGAGATCTGAATTCAGGAGCTCCCACCTGGAGAGCAAGCTCTCCCTTTCCCCCAGCTCTAAGATATGAATGGTGGTGTACGATAGTTTTCTGCCTATGATATTTCCATATTTCCCTAAGATTTTTTAATCAAACTTTCTAAGTTTAACCAACCCAAGCCAGAGTAGTCAACTTGGAACAGGCAGTAGTTGACTCTAAGTCATTCATCTAGATTTCTTCACTAGTTTTACCTCTACACGCATGCAAAAATTATTTTTAGAGAAAAATATTTAGGATTAATGCTGAGATGACAGTGCAGAGCTAGTGACCGTCACACTGTGTGACTGTGGAAATCAGGTTTGTTCATCTGTGTCTCTCCACAAGAGAAAAAACATGTACAAGTAGAATTCTAAAGACATGGAGCACACCTCTATCTTCTTATGCAGGCGAACACTTAATATTTACTTGTTAAAAATATACTAAACTACATTGTTACAGCAAACAAGTCTTATTCATCTTGCCTGTGTCTAATTAATGTTCATTCCCCAATTGTGACATGTAGTAATAACCACAATACAAGTTTGCAAATCCTATTTGTGAGAAGAAATTTAAAGTATATTGCTAAGTTCTGAAACAATAGAAAGTGCCATATAAAACATTCATATTTATTACTACCTAGAAGCCACAATTCTTCCAATATAACTCATTTTCCAAACTGCAAGGAAATGGTTCATGTTATAAAATATGAATGATTACTTTAAAAAAAGCTATGTCTTCCACACAAAGCGCCAGCCTTATATCTTATGATTTCAAAAGGGCCCTCTATCTGCTCTTTGATTTGATAATATTTCTAGAAAATAATTTCAATTCAAATGAACCTGGATTCAGGCAAGTGCATCAGGACACAGAGGCCCTGACTTGGAGTTGAGTTTGTAAGGCACCAGAGAAGTATTTAGGGACCATAAGTCATTATCATCAAATAAATTTAATCTGAGGACCTTCTGTGTCTGTAACACTGAAGTAGGTATTGGAGTGATTTATGGGGCAGCATTAAACATATTGAATCTGTTTCCATTCCAACTTTGGAAAAGGTCTTGGGAGCAATTTGGATTTGAGAGGACTTGATGGTAACAAAAAAAAAAAATGTGACGAGTCCCGATTGCAAATTTCTATATAATTTCTAGTAATTATATCTTAACAAAAAGCAAAACAGAAATTAGAAATATTGTGTTTCTGTAAGTGTGATCAGAGTGTGCATATTGACTTAAAGAAAGTACTGTATGCTCAGAATAATTGTGGTCTAAGCAATCATCAGTGGCCTTATCTCTCGTTTCCAAAAAGAACATTTCTAAGATTTGTTCAAGATCTGCCAGAAGGAAAAGACAGCATATTTTACTCCCTTTTGGAAACACGGCCTATGAGATGCTCCCTTCTTGGGATTCCACAGTATGTAGCAGCATAACAAGGCTTATAAGAAGTCCCTCATGAAACAAAGTTGATTGTTACTAGTGGTGTTCTCTAGCTAAGCTAACCGACACCCTTTTGACCAGCATGGTAAGATGTACCCAACAGCACAAAAGTGGCATTTATATCTTGGTGATAACCAACAGCTATCTAACTGGACTTACAGCCCTCTCAATATGATTAAAATCAGGCCTGGTACTATAAGTCTAGTCAACTACCCAGGAGAGGTCAGACCGCCGATCATAGCAGAGAACATACTAGTACCACTTCCCTAAGCCAGTATATTTTACCTGCATTCTAAATATGCATACCAATGCCCACAGATAAGTATATTTCCTACCCTTCATAAGATTCTTTTTGCAGCAGATAGAGACCATTAGAGTAATCTATACCTGATTAAAATGCAGAGAATAACTGACTTTGGTGTTCTTGGACCCAGTTGCTAGTTCTACAACCCAACTCTTACATCTTAGGCTCAGTGGAATGGGGTGGAAAGATTGCAAGGGCCAGAGGACCTGGGTGTCTGCTAAGAGATAGATAGTCTATATATAAAGAATATATACCCATGGCATCTTAACGGTATGGTAGCCTAAGGAAGATTTGAACAACAGCAACATCAGTGGACCTGCCAACAGGAGGGAGACCTTTCATAATGTCCCACTCTTTGATGAGGAGCTACAGGCAAACAGTGGCTACTGAGAGAGGGAGAAATAGTCTTCCCCAGAAATGAGTTCCATGATTTGTTGTCTAATACCAAGTGGTTAGTCCTAAAGCCATAAAAATATGAGAAACACCAAATTATTCATAATTTATGTATACATATACTGTATAATAATAACTAAAGAAAAAATATAACACTAGGTTAATATTTGATTGAAGTAGGTGAGGTCTGAGGAACAGTGGGTAGCTGGAGCAGCTAGATATGGTAACAGGGAATTGAAGATGATCAAAGCATATTAGATGCATGTAAAAAAAATGTCATAATGAAACAAATTATTTTGTGCAATTAATAAATTCCAATTAAAACAGGAAAAGCCATTTACTGTTAACTCAGCATTTCCAAGCATATTAAGACATGTTTTACATAGATGACTTATGAACATTTCCATTGAAACTTGAACTAGACACATTCATAAAGCTTTGACTATCATGTTGAAGTCTTTAGATGATTCCTAAGTTCCTCACGGGCCAGCTCTGGTTCCTGCACCATCTTGAAGGCAATCAGGGGAGAAACCAGCCACACTAGAAGGCAATCCCCTGTGATTGGACAGTATCCCTGCTCTAATCTGCTTATATAATCCACACTCACGTGTTTTTCATTTCCAGCATGCCCGTCCACCATTACACATGCAAAATTTTCCCTCAGGGAAGTCATATAAGCCAGGAGATTTTGAATTTAATAAATTTATAAAAAATATTCACGTTAAGAAATAACATTGAGTAGCTGGGTTGTTTAAATAGCACTTAAACAACAAAATCAAAGGTATTGTTATTTTCATTAGCGTTAGAGCTTCTCTTTTCATAGCTGTCCAGTTTCTGGGTCTTTGGAGGAAGTGATTTATTTATACTTTCTCCTTCTTGGGCTTTTCATATCAACATATGTTTATACAATGCAGTTATGTAAGATACAATAGATTATATCATAGTAATTTATACTTGGCACTGCCACATACAAACTGGGCTCTCCCACATCAGTCAGAGAGAGAGAGAGAGAGAGACAGAGAGAGAGACAGAAAGAGGCAGAGAGAGAGACAGAGAGAACATAAAGTTGAATGAGGGAGGGGATGAGGAAGATCTGATCTGGCAGGAGTTGAGGGAGAAACAAAGCATGATCAAAATATGCTGAATGGAAAAAACTGAAAAATATGCTGTATGGAAAACCAAAGAAAAACATAAAAATAATAATCATGAAAACTATTTAGCTCATATCAAATACTCTTACAAATGTTATTGTTCTTATAATGCTTATAATGTGTTGATGCAAGAAAAATCAAAATGAATTCAGGTAGTATGTGCTAGTATAAAACTGACTGGAGAAAAATAATGCAAGTAAAATATAAAATAGAAATATGTCCTGATTTTAAAAAGCAACAGAAAAGAGAAAATTTCATACATTTTGTATCATATTTATCCTCAGGAACTCTTCCAATCTTCCAACAAATCCACTCCATTCTTCCATGCCCACACAACTTTGTGTCCTCCTTTTTTTAAGCCGTTGAGTCCAATTTGTGTTGACTATATATTCTTGGATGCTTTGATATGTTTATATGTTCTAAGGAGACCAGACACACTGTGTTTATTCTCTTGTATTGGTTAAAATAAGGCAACATGGCTATTATAAGTAAGTGAGTCTCTTCCAACAAGAGTTATCAAGAGTTGAGAGAGAGAGAGAGAGAGAGAGAGAGAGAGAGAGAGAGAGAGAAAGTATTAGCCCCAGTCAAGGTCTTAGTTCCACTTCTGTAAAGTGGGCTCCATACCCACCCTATTGCTTATCTAACAGGTTCCACCACATGGTGTGTAGTCTCACAGTCTCTTCAACATAACAGAAGAAGATAGTGGTAGGCTATAAAATGCCCATGGAAGTACTTGTGTAACTTGTCACAGTACTATAATTTCAAGGTTAGCAACAACCAAGGTAACATCCCATTGTATACAGTGGAGGCAGACCTTTTGGGTGGAGCAGCCTTCCATCAAATGAGATAAGGAAGTGGAACCTTTGGTACAGTGGCCTGTAGACATGTGGTCTTGGTTCCTTTAACTGACTGTGCTTTCCTAAGGTTTTGAAGACATCACCAATATTTTATTTACAGAAGTACCTTGAGAGTTTCGGTGAGATACATATTAAGTATTCATGGAAATCCATCAGACAGAGGGTAGTAAATGAAGGCAAATTTTTTCTTTTCCTTCAAAAAACAAGTGTTAATACACACTATAACAGAAAAACAATACATTTATTGAGTGCCTAGTATGTATTCATATTACCTTTAAAAGTATCACTCTCCATTTTATATTGTTCCCTACATCCCTGAGTGATGCTCAGAGATGTGAAAGATGTGCTCAGGAGAGAAGGATTAGAGCATCCTGAGGAGGTTTAGCATCACCTGGGTCTCCGTGGAGGCTGTCACACATGGCTTCTGTAACATATACACCTGACATGCGATACAGGCTTGTGACAACTCTAAGGACAGACGTTCCCAGGTAGAATTTAAAGATTACATTTTGGAATTCTGCAACTTAAAATTTAAGTAATTTCTGGGGATACCTCTTCGTTACAAAAGCAATTGAAGGAATGCTGAGAGCAAGAGAAATTGTCTTCCTTAGGGAAGAGAGCACCAATTGGTTACCAGATGGTCAGTCCTCAAACCATACACACAAGTAACATCTTACAGAAGGAACAAGTTGTATTTATGTATTTAGGAATATGTATATGCATATACAAATTTCTGTGTAATATATACATTCACATATTTGTAGGGAACAACTAATGAAAATAGTTCCATGTATTTTAAAGAGTGCAAGGGGCACATATACGGGGGAGTTTAGAGGGTGAAAAGAGACAGAGGAGATGATGTAATTATAATTATATTGTAGTCTCAAAAATAAAAGGCAATTTAAAAATAATGATAATGATGAAAAAGGAAAAGAAATGAAACTGACCAATATTTTTTGTCTTGGGATACAAATCTGTCATGTTCACCAGAGCCAGGCTGGTGGCAATCTCTATGCAACACACACAAAAGCACATAAGCACACATCAGGGAGCATAATATTAATAAACAGACCAGAATTGCCGGATACCACAACCTTTGCTCACTGCAGGAAATATACAGAGGAAAAGTGATTCATTTTCTTCTTAGAGTAACCACATTATTGGGACAATGGCTAAATAACCAGGAGCTATATGCTGTGCAATGATTACTGTACTCTGCCTGCGCAAAACAGGCTATCCCAGCAAAGAAAGTTGTATTATCTTTGCACCAAGTGCCCAGATGCTTTATCCCTGCCCTTGTTCTGAGAGGCAGACATTATTGCTCAGATGTGGAAATAGAAACGCAGGGAGGTTAGAAACCTTGCCCCGATCCGTACAAGTAATAAACAGGTAAGACAGGAGTTATTTAAGTCTGTTTACTCCCAAGATGATACCCTGTGCATTACTGGAGGAAGATCCTGATGAGGTTAAACTTTTCTTCAGTGTTCTGTGCTTGCCAGCAGACACAGCTTGTGCAAGGCAGCCTCCAAAAGGGGAGCACAGCGGCTTTCTCATGCTATTTATTGTGACTTTTAGCATATGAATCTATTTTCATTCATGACAATTTTTAGCAGCAACTTCCTCATTCCTATAAGAGAAGGTAAGCTGAGCTTAACTTAGGAAGCTTCAAGTTGCTTGTGAAGTTGTCTGATTTATCTTATAGTAAATAAACTCTCAAAGTTCCCAACTGGTAACTTTCTGGTTATAATCAGTTACTTTCATGGAGAACATTGCTTTTGTGTGTTGCTAGATCATTGTCTATAAATTATGTACAACAGAAAGACCAGCGTATAACACCACACCTCAAACAAATATGTATTATTTACAGTGTCACAGGTGAACTATGGAAAGCCGTGATATAATTTGCCAAAAATTCTATTTCAAAAATAACTTGTCCAGAATGCTGAACCTGTACAAAACTGGCCTTCTTTTCCCTGCCGTTTAGATTTTTTTTTAAGTAATAAATGTATGTTATAATAAAATATTTCAAATAAACACTGCATTATTAATGTGTCTTGTACTTGCCTTAGGGCAGCAGAGGCATAAATGGTTCATTTAAATTCTGAGCTCTTCCTACAACACACACAGCACCTCTGATAGTTCCGTGTATGAAGACTGTAGCTTTATTCTCTCCGTTCCTGCTTGAATGCTACATGCTGATGCAGTGCTTGCAGTATTTAATGCTCTACCAGAAAATATAAATTTTCCCTCAGTTATGAAAAACTACTATTATCTAGTGTTGCTAATATTTTTAAAATGGACGTAGGTGACTTTCTCCACTTCTATAATTTCTCTCGGTTTTGTACCTTTCAACTGGCTACAAACAATCAATTTTAAATAGTGACAAATGCATTATATTGTTCTTGAGCTCATTTTAAGGCCAAGGGAATTCAAACAGCACGATCACTTTGTGCTTTGGGACATTAATAATATAGAATTGCCAAAGAGGAAAACATGAAAACAAAGTAGTCACTCCTGGCAATTACTTTTTACCACATGAGATTAAGGGACAGAATCCTTTTACCACACCATTTATCAAACTCACATAATATTACATTATATCACTTTCCATCAACTATTACCTAGTGGTTAATTAAAACTTACAAAATGGCGTTCATTACAAAGTGTTAATCAATACTTGCAATCCATTTACCTTGAGCGTTGAGATCAATTTCTAGAAGTGATATTAATAAGCTGTTTGTCGTCTACTTTTTTCTTAGCTAAGGTACACTTTTGGTTAATCTAAAATTGTAAACTGTCCTTAATGGAATGATCATAAATGGATCTTATTAACAGTTCTCCAGCTAAGTCAATTTTTAGCTCGTTTTTATGCACAGTGTCAACCTGTTGCTTTAGTGTTGCAGTATTCTTGCCAGTAGGACCAGAATAAAATATTTCACTGACTTGCAGCTGTCATTAATGAAGCAGTACTCATCTATGGACTCCAAACTTTGTGTCCACTGAATTTGGATCTGAGTTTGTAAAGCATGAGACAGATATGTCTCCAGGCTCAAAAGTCTCAAAGGGAGCAGAGGTCCTCATAGACCAGTAGGTGTCAATGTATAGGTTGAGACCCCTTTTATGGGTCAGGGGGCTAAGTGATCCTTTTATATGAGCCACCTAAGACCATCCTGCATATCAGATGTTTCCATTACAATTCAGAATAGTAGCAAACTTATACTCATGAAGTAGCAACAAAAATAATATTCTGGTTGGAGGTCACCACAACAACATGGAACTTTACTAAAGGGTTGCGGCCTTAGGAAGATTGAGGACCAGTGTCTTAAACTCTTCACATGAGATATGCTGGTACTACCTGTAGAGTTTAAATGATTTTAAATCTGAATATGGGAAAATAAAGGGCAGAGAAGAAGAAGAAGACATTTCTTTATCAATTTCCTCTTCTAGCCAAACCACCTGTAATCTGATCTAGGTTGTATTAGTCTCAGTAGAAAGTGCATGATTCAGAAACATGTCCTATAGTTCCTTGAAATGGGAAATAGTGCAACTTTTGGTGGTGCGCACTGGCGAGGCTGAGGCAGGAGGGTTTCAAGTTTGAGGTCAGCCTGTGATATACAGGGAGTCACTGCTTCAATAACAGACACTTAAGCAGCAAAGCTTTTCTAGTAGTAATTAGGAGTACATGGTTCCTGGAGCTAAACAGCCTAAGGGAAATCTCCATGAAATCATCAAGTAAAAGAACTCGAATGAGTTGCTTAGTCACACCTCAGAATCCCTTCATCAGATAAAAGTGGGTGGAAATTATACTATAGTGGGGATGAAGACTTGGTATGTGAAGAAATCAGAACAGTCCAATACATGGTGGGTCTTTAATAAATCTGAGCTATTACTACCAAATAGTCTTGGCAAGGCGAGAGATTTAAATGTTTGGTATCTAACACTGACTAGATCGCGGCAGGAAGAACTGGGTTCTGATATAAGCTTTGTTCTTGACAATGTTATGAGTTATGAGGTAGCCTCTATTCCATGTAACTCGTTGGTGGTTATTTTGAGTCAAGCACTCCACTAGGCAGTAAAGAATATTTTCTCTCTATCTCTGATTCTATTTTCAAGGGTTTTGCCATCAAGGAGAAGGGACAGAATGAAAAGGTATCAAGCTATTAAAGTAAGTTACCTTCCTGATATTCTGACAGTTGAAGTCCTTGAGTAAGAGTCATAGGTTGAGGGCACAAAAGGGCACTCAAGGAAGAAGAAAAAGCAAGATCCAAGGCAGAGATAAAGGGAAGAAACAGTTGTGCGTTGGATTATGTCCTTATAAAACTCATGTGTTAAGAGTTTTAACCCCCATTATTTTATAATCTGATTTTATTTTTAAGTAGGATAGTTTTGATACAAATTAATATAAAGTCATATTGGTGATTGGTGAAGTTTAAGTCCCTAGTAGATATGATTCCTGTCCCTTTAAAAGGAAAATATGGTCATAAATGCAGCCTCGAGGAAGGTGTCCTCTGATCACTGGGCTTGTATTACCATATGTCAAGAAGCTGAAAAGTTAGAAGAGAGTCATCAATAAGCGTTGGTCTCCATGGTATGAGGCAGCCTAGCTCTAATCACAACTCATCAAAGAAGAGAAGGCTTCAGCTGTTTAATTCACTTAATGGTATTTTTCTCTAACAGCCTCAGCAAACTATGTTAAGAATAATAATGGAGAAGGGAGAAAACAGATCTGGTTTAGATTAGTGGAATTAGTGTTATGGAATCCCACTGTTCCTAGATGGAATAGAACTCCAGAGAATAATGAATGCAGAAGTCTGGGGGTGTGGCTCACTAAGTGGTGTGCTTGGCCAGAAAGCAAGAACCCCAGTACTGACTGATCCAGCATGCTAGTATTATTCCAACACAGGAGAGGTAGAGCATCAGAAGGTCAAAGTCACCCTTTGCTACCCAGCAAGTACAAAGCCATCCTGGGCATGAGATCTTGTTTGAAAAAACAAAAACACAAACACAAACAAAACCATACCAAATATAAAGACTGAAAAGTAAACACAGAGATACATGATTTTATTTAAACATGCTATAAATATGTAAATATGTCCATTTATAAGCATGTATGCTCATGCACTGGACAGTAATATTTCACTTTCTAAATGCCACACGCACTTTTAAGCACTTAGAATATATTGGGCTACAAACAAAATCATCAGACCAGTAAAATTATTGATTTTAGACTGTTTATTACTATTCCCCCTTCTCTCTCTCTCCCTCCCTCTCTCCCTCTCCTTATCCCCCCCCTCTCTCTCAAACACACATATACACATAGTCAATAAATTTGACAATTATTTTGTCAAATTTAATACTAAGCATTATATTGAAGTCACCATATATTACTAGTGTTATAGAGATTTCTAAAGCAGAAGAATTTATTGGTATGGCTGGGTGCTTACCTCCCAACTCAGTGCCTTTCAGAATGGTCTTTGCCTGGCTTCAGGATTTTTCACAGAACAACATACACAGGGCAATGTCTTAGCTAGTCGATTGGTTAGTTAGTTTGGTTTTCCTGCTGCAATAATAAATTACTCAGGGCTACATGGTTTATAATGAACAGAAATATATGATATCCTGCTCCTGAAGGCGGGGAAGTCCAAGATCCAGGGATAACAGTAAAGGCATTTCACAGCGCTATGCCATGACCAAAAGCGGAGAGCAAAGCTCTGGTGAATATGTGCGTGTATTGAGTTTGTGTGTATGTGTTGAGTGTATGATGAGGGCGTGTTGATGGTGTGTGTGTGTGTTTGTATGTGTGTGTGCAGTTGACCTTTTCTCAAGTTTCCTACTTCTATAATAACAAAGCAGCTGCTAAAATGATATCAGTTCTTCATAAAGGGGAGTCCCGGTGTCTTAGCCCTATTGTATTAGGGGTTGAGCACCTATGAATGGGTTTGGGGTAACATTAATGTCAAAGCCGGCAGCTTCACTTATTTTTTAGAAATTTAGTTATTTAGTAAATTTAATGGATTTTACTTCTTGAATGTCTTCCCTGAGCATTGTTATTTCATATTTAATTACATGGTTATTACCAAAAATAAAATTTGTCTCTGAGTGTCAAACGATCACTGGTTTTCATGCCATAAGTGAAGGAGGTATGCATATATTCACACACACACACACACACACACACACACACACACATTTGCATACAATGATTCTTTTCAGTACAAATGTGCATATGAATTACATACAGAGCATTATGTATATGTATCTGTTCATATATATATATGTATATATATATATATATATATATATATATATGCATGCACAAATCAAGTTTTTATTGATTATAATATATACCCCCAGTTTGGTAGTACAGGAAGATGCTTTGCAGTGTGCTAAGGGAGAAGAGCCCTCACTAGACCAATTGTGATGCCTGTGACCTACAACCATGGCCACCCCAACAAAATATTCCCAAAAATGGTATATAATACCACGTACATACCAAAGCATCTGGGAGAGTTAGCCAAAAGTGTTTCTCATAGTGGATGAGACAAAGAAAAAAAAAGAATAAGACTAATTTCAGTTTTGATCTATGTTCTATTTATATTGTAAGCTACTTATGTGTTGTTCTAGTGCTATTTTAAGCACTCAGCAACTGTCAAATTTCAAAAGTATGAGTTTACAAGAAAGGTATCTAGAGAGAGGAATCTAGAGAGCAGGACAGAGATGCTATGAAGGAGAAATGGTAAATGGGGTACTTTAGTGGGGAAAAGGTGGAGAGTGCAATACACAGGGAGAGGGGTAAATAACAGTTAATATGCTTGAAAATGTCATAGAGAATCAATATTTTATACTTATATAGTATATGATAACCTTATTTTCAAGTATGACTATATATGTATGTATATGAATGAAAAGGATGTATGCATATATATATATACTTGATATATATATCAAGTAGGTTCATTTCAGATAAGATTTTACATAAGGTCATAGTGGTGTAGAGTAGGTCCCTAGTCCAAACTAACTAGTGTTCCCACACTGGTCATTCATTGTTTAACTATAGCAATTATATATAATCTATGAAAATGCTATATGATATGTGATTAGATTCTTTATGATTGTTAAGATTATATATTGTTGATTATATAATTATTATAGATGATATTATATATTAAAACTATGCATGTATTTTAATGAAGTTATTGCACTTGGGATGATAAGGCTTCCTCAAGAGTCATAGACTAACAGAATCCCCACTACCAGAATGAGAACCTTCCTTGTCTAAGAGACCACTGACACCATAAAGGCAATTGCTCTTATCTTTTGTTGCTCTCTAGAAGCTGAGGGTAAGCCCCTATTTCTGGAGGCATCACACACTTCAGGCAAGTTACGTGGAATAATTGATCTGATCTGGAAGCCTCCACCCTGAAGAGCAGCTCTCATAGCACAAGAAGATGCTATGAGGATTGCTAACAGAGAGGAACACCACGAGTGCTACGTAGCTCAAATGCCTGCGAACCACAATGATAAGCACGGCAGAATATCCCCAAAGCCATTACAGCGACACCTCTAGAGGTGAACCAACAGCCACCTAATTGAACTCAGGGTCCATTCAACAGGAGGAAATTCATACCTGGTTCTGTAAACTTAGCCAGATACCCATGACATAGAACGTAGAGGAGAATCTACTATTGCCGTTTTCCTAAACCAGTATAATCTTGAACTGCATTCTAAATCCTTATCCCCGTATCCACCAATAAGTGGACCATCACACTTTATCAACGAAATATTTCTGTAGCGAATGGAGACAATTTCAGATCATCTGACTTGAGGTGGCCAGCCATAGCTGATCTTTCTACAATATAACCCCTAAAACTAAGATCCAGGGAGCATCATGGAAGAGGGCAGAAAGATAGCAAGAGCCAGAGGAACAGAATGCCCGCTGCAAGATGCTGCCTTCTAGCTGGTTCGGTGCCAGGGAGTTTCATCTAAAACGCTTTTCATTTTGAGAGATATTCTCTCAATTTTAGCTCACTGAAATCTATAGTAACAGAAGGCCAAGATAAATATTTCCCAGTATTCTCCTTTGGAAGTTTTAATTTCCCCAAATCTTTAAGAATGGAAATAAAGTGTTCAGGAGAGATTCAGGATCTGCATGTGAAGACAAGGTGGGAGGAAATGAGGTGAAGGAACAAGGATCAGGTGTCCATAATTTACAGTGTAGTACTGATGAACTTTTATAAATTATGACCGCAGGATGCTGAGAGGAGAAATTTGGAGAAATTGGAATATGTTAGGTAGGAGGCCAGAAAGGACTCAAAAGAGAGTCATTTTCCATTTCTACTGCGTGGAGTTCTCTGGAGACTCGGCTCAGGAGGCTGCCTAGGGTCTAACAGCATTGTGGGAACTGCCAAGTAAAGGTTCCATGTGGCCTGCTGTCCTGATACCTGTGAAAGGATAGAAAATACAGCCTAACTCTCTTATATTTTATGGTTGTGAGCCAAGCCTTTAACGGCTGAGCCATCTCTCCAGCCCAGTCTAACTCTCTAATGACCCTAAGAAGTCAGAAGTTTAAAATGCTATCTCGCTCCAAAGAAGCTCTAACTCCAGCCTTCTAAGGAGCCCCAAACTCTTCATATTCCTTGAGCCCGCCCGCCCTTAGAAACTAGGTGAAAGGTCGCATTCCAGAGCCCGCCCTTTGTTAAGAGCTAGGCAAAAAGGCCTTGAGTATGTGATCCTGGCCCTGTAAGGTAACTGGAAATGAGCTAATTATCTGCTTATCTTGCTTCTGTAAACTGCTTAGCCATTACCCCCACCCAGGAGTTCAAGCAGCTATAGACCTCCAAGAAGTGATATGGGTCTCACTTTCTGAGGCATGGGGCGCTGGGGCACCCTCGTTATTTGGGTCTTATACCCGCAAAGGCCAGGTCATCTAGAACCACTAGTAATTTTTCTTTAAAGTCTATTTGAGAAAAACAGGTGGTCTAAAATAACTTTACTGACTAGAAATTGTCCTAGTGTACCAGGAAACTGGATAAAGACAGGCGAAAACATACAATCTGAAATCCAGGATTTATAAGCCCTGCTGATCCATTTATCCTGTCTGTCTTAGGGTGTGATTAATCTATAAAGGTTTTATGGTTTTTATATTTATCTTTAATTGGTCAGTGATGTTTAGTCTCAATGTTGTTTGGCAGATTTTAGAGCACTTAAGCCTCTGAGAAGGTGTCAAAGCAATCTGGAGAGAAAAGCCTCTTAGGATAAGTTGTAGAGAATCAATGTATGCAGCCCTTTAAGGACTTGATTATAAAGCACTTGATTGTTGATTGTTCTGTGACTTTCTTTAGCCCAGTCATTTAGCAGCTGACGTGAGAGACACACATGGTTCGATCATTCTGTGTCTTTCTAGTACTACAACGATTCAGGAGAAAGCCTGCTTTAGAATTATGACATGATGTCCTAATAAGAGAATAGAGTCTTGGGTGTGTTCCCAGACCAAGGTCAAGAATAAAGTCTCACCCTTGGATTCCTGGGATGCCAATGTGCAAGAGAAGCAAGACAAGAGTGCTCGTTCAAAAGCTGCAAGCCTCAAACAGAAATGGGGAATGATTGTAGGGCGTATATTAAACGAGGGATTAAATGAAAGATAATCATCATCTACAGAAAAGACTGACACACATTAAAGTACAATGACCTACTGGGGCGGGCTTCAGACTGAGAAAATAAAATGACCCCCCCCCAAGTCATTTTAATTCACTTTTTATTAATTTTGCAAACTTAGGATATTGAATAAAAATGTTGGAAAAATACCTTGACTCTACTCAGCTTTGCTTTGAGCCTTAAAGGAACACATTTCAAATGTAAGTCAGAGTGGGTTATAGAAATCTCCATATGACCTTTGAAAATAAGAATGTCCCACCATCAGCAAATGTATACTCATGAGCAGGAGAAGACTTCCAAGTCTGTGATAGTCATTATTTTTTTTTCCTGAGTCACAGTCTTTTAAATGTCTGGAAAGGTTTAGAGAGGAGCTTCCTTCCCCCTTTGAAAAGCAGTGATGTTTCTGTATGGATATTTTTGAAACAATTAGAGCCTGTTATCGTATGTATTATCAGTTTTGATAAAGTTAAGTCCAAGGACTGAGAAGCAAAATGAGGTCTTTACAAACTGTCAGATCTCATCTGATGGCCAAAAGTGTACCTTTTTTGGACGTGCAGGAGGACTCTTTGGGGAATGGAAAATGGCAAAAGAAAGAAGGAAAAACCTACTTAATGTTTTATGGACTTATTAAAAGAAAGTCTCTCCTTTCATTAGCTGTGGGGGGAAAAAACCCTCCATTGTAGAAAGCACAGCAAGCAAGTGGAGTAGACCCCAATAACTCACCTCCCAAGGTAACCGTAGCTGCATATCAGTAATCGGTTTTTCTGAATTTTAATGATAGTTTTCAAACAGGGCTCATGATTCAGTGGGGGGTAATAAAACTTTACACTATCTGTTTAAGATTTTCTGTCTCTTTGTGCACACTTTTGATTACAGCTTTGCTCAAGGTACTAGACCAAAGACTTGGAATCCTGCCAGACTTCTGACTTAACAGCCTTTAAGAACGAGGGGGCAAAAGGGAGTTTCTTGGGGAAATTAAGTGGGATTTTTGTCAAGTGTTGTTGCTGTAAATAATTTCATAACTTTCTGTGAGATTTTTATGTGAAAAGGCAATTTAGTCACAATCCTCCCAACACACACACACACACACACACACACTCACACACACACACACTCTTTCCTGTGGCTTTTCTATTATCCATTTGAAAAATGAAAGAGGACTAAGAATCAATAGCTTTCTTTGGGACATCCAAAACTGTCAAAGAATTTAAGTAAGACTAACAAAAATGTTATGTTCATGGATGGTAAAAAGCCATTGTTATGTCATTAAATATTCTCACCATGATTCAACTTGTTAAACATTCTGCTTTCAAAATTTAAAAAGAATTTATCTGCAAATATGTTGAAAATGTTACCATTGTTCCTTCAATTTATATATTGAAGTTGAGGTTCAAATTGTAATATAGTTTCTTATTTCTAACCACTGACACATATACTGGTAGTGTTTGAAAAAGCTCACTGCACTCTGACTTTTATTAAGAAAAAAGTTCAGTTTTGTCAATGTTTGAATATAAAGAAAGATAAATCAGGAATAAAATTGAGTCCTTAGAAACGAAGACTTGAATATTCCACAATATAAAAAACAGTGAACATTAGCTCTTCATTGGTTCCTATAGACTGGTTCATTCATAATGTCTCAACAGGTACAAAACATATTGAATTAGGGATTTTTTTTTTCTAGGAATGTAAGAGGCACCAAGCAGATGTGCTTTGTACCAAATGATTTCATATTTCAATTTGACAAAATAGACAAGCCACATAAAGCCTAATTTCAGTTGCAAATTGCAAGCAGGAATAAGTTCCAGAATGGTAAACAATTAGCTGCTTTATTTTCTTTTTAATAAGACTAAATTACCAGATAATATCTACTGGCATCAACTTGGCTAATAAAAATCTGTTTAATAGGATTTGCCATTTTTCCAATTGCTATCATGATCAGCTTTGCATTTTGATTATCTCTAAACTTTGCCTCAATTTTCTCATAGAAAAGCTCTCGGTGGTAATTGCTTTAACATTTATTCCAGGTCAAGTGGTTAAGTATGAATAATGATCTGTCAAAAATGTACAGTAATGCCGTCAATAGAGCAATTACTATTTAGCTAGAGATTATTATGGCAAAAGTGCACGTGAACGGGGCACCATAAACAGAACAACAGAGAAAACAGGGCAAAGGGATTGACTGTGTGCAAAACCTGTGTGTTTTCTGCATGTTCCTGACAGATATTAATTGTCTTTCAAGACCAATTAACCATACCCCACAATGCTCTTCCTACTAGAGAGCAAATTAGGAACTTTTCATTACTGATAAAAGGAAAGTACACATTTATTCAGTTTACATTTAATATTCCCATAAAGGTTGGCTCACATACACGCTCTGCATTGGTATTTATTTCTTCCTGTTCTCTGTTTCTCCTAGAAGGGCCCACCGCAGAATGTATTAGTTGTCTATAGTAGTGAATCACTGATTAAATTAATGCTAATAGGAGGTGACAACACCTGCTTTCATTGTCAATATTACTACAAAGACCCAATTTTTCAAATTGTCTTTCTGTAGAAGAGGCAATGAGTAACCCTGTAACTCAATATGGTTCTACTTGTGGGGAGAGGTGATAAAGAGGAAATATGATGTTTGCCTGGTCAACATGTCTCAGTGTCGTTGTTCCCTTAATATCTGTGGCTAAGGGGAAACGTTAAAGCCAGTCTTCAAGATAAAATGAAAAATAGCTCTTGGCTTAGAGGAAATTCTGCAGGTAGTAACATTTTAACACTCTTTCTGAATAACCTTCATGCAGCTAGGAGCAAGTCATTGTTCTGCTTACCTGAAACATTCAGTGATGGATATTCACTTAGAAGAAATAATGTCTCCTTTTAATTTTCATGGAAATGAATTCAGAGAACTGGCCACAGGTTACTAGAATTTTCTTTTTTCTTTCTTTCTTTTTTTTTTTTTTTTTACTTACTTTTTTTTTTATTTTCTACATTCTTTGTTTACATTCCAAATGATTTCCCCCTTTCCTCGTTCCCCCCCTCCCCATAAGTCCCATAAGCCCTCTTCCCTCTGCCAATTCCCCAATCAACCCTCTCCCACTTCTCTGTCCTGGTAATCCCCTACATTGCTGCATCAAGCCTTTCCAGGACCAGGGCCCTCTCCTTCCTTCTTCTTGGGAATGATTTGATATGTAAATTGTGTCTTGGGTATTCATAGCTTCTGGGCTAATATCCACTTACCAGTGACTTTTCTTTTTATGTTTCTTTGCTTGCTAACTCAGTCAACCTGCAATGTAGGATAAATACTGTATATAGCACATACTTATGCAATGATATGCCTGTAAGATGTTAGGTAGACTACCTAGAACATTTGGTGAAGGTTCATGGTGCAATAAAATCTAGAGACAAAAACAAAATAAAACCAAACAAAACCCAAACCCAAACCAAACAAAAGCCCCAAGGATTTTCTTGTAGCAAATGAAAGAACACATGTGGTAACCTTTATGGTGGTGATGACTTTGGACATGTGGCACAAATGTCCTAATGGGATTCCACAGAGACTTTTTCCCATTTGAGGGGCTGGGAGAAGGCATAAGCTGCCCCATCCACAGGAACAAACATGGTTCTTCTTTGTTCCCTCCTATGTGCAAATATATTGAGATCTACTCTACAGTTTTCATCTCAGGGTTACCCACTAGCGGGCCTATTAATATTCTGAAATGATTTTCAGCAGGGCATTCGTTTTAATAAGCATTGTGAGGAATATCTGTATGCCACCAAAACCAGCGATTTCTTCTGGCTTTCTCTCATATTCTTAAGGTAGCGTGCATTTTAAGTTCTGGAGAGAAGGACTGGTATGTGTAGTTTTCCATACTCACTAGACTTCAAAATTCCTCCCTATGCTGTACTTCAGTGATCTGGAACCTAAAGTGTTCTTGTCTTGGCTGCATACAGACCCTCCCTAACTTGTACTTCCAACACTTTTATTTGCTTTTGTGTTCTGTTCCATATGAGCACAGGCGATGGAACCAGGCTTTGTGCATCTGAACCCTAAAACACCACAGGAACTTAGACAACTCACGTTTCAGGTTGCTCACTTTTAAAACAAGAGTCTGTGTAAGACCACAACTTCACTGTGTTGTTACAAAGTCAGTCATCAATGAGTTTATATGGCACATACAAATCTCTACATACGTTTTAGTCACCATAAGATTTACCTGCCCCTTCTTTCCTGAAACCGTCGCTTCCCTAGACATCTTTAAAGATCCTTTTCTTGTGGCATAACATTTTCTTGGTCACGATTTTCTTGTACTAAGATTGGAAAGTCACTTTTGTATTCAGTTCCCTTCCTCTCAATGTTCAGTCCTTGGTTCTGACCCATCTGTATTTTTTTTCTTCTTGAGTGAAAACAGAAGAGAAGCAATCATTTCGTGTTCCATATTGTTTCCTAAGAGGCATGTTTAGATCCTTTAGATGTATGTCTATAACTGCCTGAGTGTTCCTCTAAGAAATAGAAATTCATTTACTTTACCACCTGAAAAAAATCTGTACTTCATTCACCCTAGTTAATCACATTATCTTACTGTTCATTTATTTAGTTATTTAATTCTCATATAATATTCTCCACAAATATACTCATGTTATCTTTCTTCTTAAGTTTATCCTTAAGTTGCTCTAAAATATAGTTTCAACTCCTTGCTATTGCTCCTCAGTACTTACCCTGACAGACTTCTTATTTTATTTTATTTTGTACTAACAATAGATTCTCGTCTCATATAATATATTCTGGTTACAATTTTCTCTCCTTCTACTCCTCCCAGTTATTCCCTACCTCTCTTCCCCTCTTATTCCATTTCCTTCCCATATCTCATTGGGAAATAACAGGCTTCTAAGATAACAACCATTACATGACATAGTAAAATACGATAAGGGAAAACAAAACAAAACAAACAAAAAAACCCCATCACATTGAGGCTAGACTAAGCAATCTGATAGAAGTCAAAGAGCCCCAAGAGCAGGCCCAAGAATGAGACCCACTCATTCACACACTCAGATGTCCCATAAAAATACTAAGCTAAAAGCTCTAATAAATACACAGATGACTTGGTGAAGAACCATGTCAGTTTCCGTCAGTTCATATGAACCTTGACCAATTGGCTCAGAGGGCCTGATTCTCCTAGTGTCCTCCATAACCCCTAGCTCTTACACTCTTTCCTCCTCCTCTTCTGCAGGGTTCCCTAAGCTCTGAGGGAAGGGCTTTGATAGAAACAGCTTATTTAGAGATACTCTTTGTCTCTCAACTTAATGTCTTGCTCTGGGTCTCTGCATTTGGTCCTGACCTTGACAGACTTCTGACACAGTCTGTTATATATATCACTACTGATGCCTGAGCAGTGGATGTTTTTCTACAGCTTTCCTTGCAGATAGATGACACACAGGTCTAGGCTCTAGTTAATGGGGTGACAGAAGAAATGATACATGCCATTCCCAAGGCTTGCCATTGAAGCGCTAACACTTGTTAATCAGTCTTCTTTTTTATATCTTTTTGGATGGAGATCAGGACAGATAATCTGTCATGGGCCCACATGCTGTGTTAAAGGTGAAAAAGACTTCTCAAAGGCGTCATCAGTTAAGATATACTCAAAGATGGCCAGTGACATATTTCTTTGGAAGACAAAAAATGAGTCTACCCTATTTCAAGATGTGGGCTTGGGGCAGATGTCTAATGTGTCCTCCTAGAATCAAAATGTCATTCCTTCAGAACATCCCAATGAACTCTTTTCAGTATTTTAAAGGCTCCATATATATGTGACATTTTCCTCTTAACTCCAAACTCTACTGCATCACTCTGGATTCATTGCAAGGGTACCTCCTCTACAAAGATTCAGGACCATCTTCTTCTATTCCAGACTATTAAAGGGGCCTGGGACATGAACTCCCAAGGTGCTGGTCCTTCCATGTTAAACTACTGACCACCAGAGTAATTTTGTTTTATGATTTGCCTTGAGTGGCTATGGGAGGCTTCGTGAACTCAGGAGTCACTATTGTCTCACAGTTGACTCTTCACTGCTTTGCAGGCTGTCTGGCATATAATGGGCCCTCAATATATCTTTGTTGTATGAGATTCAATTCAAACTCAGCATGATCAAAACCCAGTTAATTATCTTCTCTCCTTAGCCCCCAGCTGCTTTTCTTCCTATGATTTATGTCTTAGTTAATGGCAATCCCGACTCTCCAGTTACCCTAAATAGAAAACTGAATACCATCACTTCTTTATCCCCCTCCCCACATTTTTCACTTTTCACCCTACTTGTACACAGAGTTAATTTTAAGATACCTTTAAAATAATGCCCAAGTTTTCTTGGCTTTTGGTTGCCACTGCTTTTCTTTGCTTCCCTGAACCTTCCCAACAGTTCAATCCCAACCGTTCTTCTTATGAACAGTTGTCATGTGTTTCAAGTTTATCTTCAGTTAAGATAGATATACTATATCTAGATATAGACTATACTAATATTCATCCTCTCAAAGTATTTCCAACTCTCAAATAACTGAGACTGGCTAGCTAGGTAATTTTCTATCTCTCAATAAATATGGCCTTGTTATAGCGTTCTACCTTTCCTGCTTTTTTCTGACCTTGGTCTAAGCCAATACTCTTCTCACCTTGAACCAAAGAGACCCATCCAGTGTCT